>NW_015163850.1:0-2347 GCF_001447785.1 Gekko japonicus | reverse complement strand
TGTGCCCATCTAATCATTGAACATTTAACCACCTCATCTTGTGTTTTCATTTCTAGTAATATTATATACACTTTTTTAATAGGCTTTAGGCTTTTCGTCATTGTACAACAATACTTTATCCAGTGGAGGACGCTTATCTTCTAGAATCCCCACTACACATAAAATCCGAGAGCCTGAATCGCGAGAACTATTTATTTATTTGAAGGGGGAAAAAGATATATGCCACCTCTCCAGTGAGATGAGGTTGAAAAACACCCACCAGGACAATAAAATAAAACAACAGAGTTAGAAATGATCAATATTAAAACTGTGAGTCACGAAGCAATCCTCAGGCTTCAATCCGACCATACAACACCAAAAAACACACACGGAGCCCTTCGGTTAAAAGCCTGAGGTTTGTCCTGGAGCCTAAAGGGCAGTAAAGGCAGATGCAAGGCAGGCCTCAAGGGGAAGGGCATTTCACAGTTGAGGGGCCACCACGACAAAGGCCATGTCTCTGACTCCCCGCCTGTAGTAGATTCAGGGGCTCTTTTTGTAGCAGGAACTCCTTTGCATATTAGGTGACACACCCCTAATGTAGCCAATCCTCCAAGAGCTTACAGAGCTCTTCTTACAGGGACTACTGTAAGCTCTTGGAGGATTGGCTACATTAGGGGTGTGTTGCCTAATATGCAAAGTAGATCTTGCTACAAAAAGAGCCCTTGCCTTGGAAGCACGGAAGCTTCATGCACTATCCCTGATCCTCCACATTTCCCAGTTAAGGGGAAAATGCTGTTCAAACAAATTACAATGAGGATATGACTCCAATGGTAACAAGAGAAAGAAAGATTCAGGTGGGTGGCCAAAAACAGAACAATATTTGAGTCCAGTGGCACCTTTATGACCAACAAAGTTTAATTCTCTGTGTTAAGTCGCTCGCTTACCAAAGTAGTCGGAGAGTGATTCAGCAAAGATTCAGCTTTATTCTACAACTCGAACACAACTCCAACAGGGATCAACATCTGATAGCCAGAACAGCTTTTACATTGCAGCTGTCCTGCTTTTAAACTCTCCCGGCTAATGTAGCCACGCCTACTGTACAAATACCAACCAATAAGGTTGCATACATAACGACCAATCACAGACATTCCCGCTTAAGGAGCTTGTTGATAGTGATTGGTTAGGTGCTTCCTGGGCTAGCAATGTGATTGGATGTATTTGGATCCTAGCCCAGGACGAAGCTTAACATAGCATTTCAATTAGATGTTTTCATAACACATTATGCAATCAATGGCAGCTTATTGAATACATTACGCTCTGGGTATAAGCTTTCATGTGTATTTGATGGGCAGTAGATTCAGGACGGACAAAAAGAAATACTTGTGATTCAAACGTAAAATTCACTGCCATAGCTGCAGGCATCGATTTAAAAGGGGATTAGAGAAATTCATGGAGGATAAGCCTATCACTGACTACTAGCCATGGTGAGTGAGGGGAACCATTCAGAGGCAGTCAACCTCTGAATCCCAGGGCCGGGAGGCAACATCAGAGGAAGGCCTCGGCCTCCATGCCCTGTTATTCGCCTTTCAGAGGAAGAAGAAGAGATTGGATTTATACCCCACCCCTCACTACCCAAAGGAGTCTCAGAGCGGCTGACAAGCTCCTTTCCCTTCCCCTCCGCACAACAGACACCCTGTGAGGGAGGTGGGGCTGAGAGACCTCTTGAGAGAACTGCCCTTGAGAGAACAGCCCTGACAGAACTATGGCTTGCCCAAGGTCATCCAGCAGGTGCAAGTGGAGGAGTGGGGAATCAAGCCCGGTTCTCCCAGACTCCGCACACTTAACCACGACAACAAATATATAATAAAGAACTCTCCTCTCTCTTTGTTGGTATCTCAATATCTTAATCATCGAAGCCACAAATCATCAAGTCCTTATTGTAGGTCAGGGTCGCAGCACCTATTGGTGGTTCCTGGCCCCAAGGACATCAGGTTGGCTGCAACCAGGGCCAGGGCTTTTTCGGTGGTGGCGCCTGTCTGGTGGAATGAGCTCCCAGAGCAGGTTCGGGACCTGCGGGACCTGGCGCAGTTCCACAGGGCCTGCAAGATGGAGCTCTTCCGCCAGGCCTTTGCATAGGAGCCGCTGCTGTCACTGTACCACCACCGAGTGCCATCTTCGACAGTGGATTAGATCTGGAGGTGAGCCGGCCCTGGGCAGACGCCTAGTTTGTTGTCAGGCTAGGTTGACAAATGGAACTCATCTTGGATTGAGGAAATTAACATCAAGAGCACGGCACTTTACTCCATGATGGTTTTATACTGTTCAATGATTGTTTTTCAGTTGTTTTAACTGTCTGTTATGGCATTTG
>NW_015163849.1:6419-20555 GCF_001447785.1 Gekko japonicus | reverse complement strand
GCTGCCATGGATGACACCAGGTCTGTAGCTTGCTGTGTTGAAGTCCCAAAGAATCATAAGCCTCAGGAACTCCAAGGTCCAGCCAGCTGCCTCCTCTAGCAGGCTTAGGAGGCTGTATGTTGGAGTGCTAGGTGGACGGTATACCAGAAAGACAGCCAAACTGTGACTGTTTTTGGACTGAATGTGTTTATAAACTCCTGCATGGGCTGTACGAAGGAAAGAATGAGTTATTGTCATGACTTTCTGCTTAGTCTGATTTGATTTAGGATATGCCCAGTCTGCTCTTTAAGGTGGAAACCTGCTATCACGGGTGGGACCTTGTAAAAAAAAAAAAGGGCCAAGTTCTGTTTCTGGGGTAATAACTCTGCTGTTGCCTAGTGTGGTTGTCATGGTAGCAAATAGGAAAGCAATGATCACTGGGTCTGTACCCAGTCTCCCATACACCTGGTCACAGCTTGAACTGTGCTGATATCTTCTGAAGTTTGTTCGTCCCTGAAAGTTTAGCCAGACTCACATGCCCAGGGAGCCATGTTGGTGAGTTCTCACAAACATGTTTTCACTGTCTCTGCACCTGTATTCAGACCCAAAGAAAGAGTCCAGGAGGATGCAACTTCTTTCCCTTATAATTACCCAAACCATGGTGATTTATTCCACCTCTCGACAAAGCTGCAGGGATTTCTCTAAAGTTCACTTTGAAATCAATAAGGTAAAAATCGGAAACAAGAGCAGGATGATATAACATCTTGCAACAGGCCTGGAAAGTCTGGTCCCCAAATCTTTTTCTTCCAAGGAGTTATGGGGATGAGAGGTCTTTGGAGGGGGGGGGGGCTGTGTTGATCTGAAGCTTGAGATCCTTCTCTCTCAGTCTGATTGAGCCAGGGCAGGACTGTTCAAGTGACTGCAGCCTTGTGGCTTCTTCTGTCAGCCTTTGAGAACAGACGCCTGGGAAGGGAAAGGCACAATGAGACAGAGAATGATCTTGTGTCTGCTTCTGCTGCTGCTTCTGCTGCTGCCTCTTGCAGCCTGCCGGGTGGGGAGGGCCAAAGGCCCATTCACTCTGACAATGGATGAAATGGAACCTTTTAATCACTTCCGAACAGGAGACCACCTCATTGCTGGACTCGTCACTTTACTATCTACTAGCATCCCATCACAAACCTTCAGGAAACCTCCCTTCTTAAATGAGGTGCTGTAAGTCAGTCCTTGGTGAACCTTTTAAATATATATTTAAGCCAGCGTATCCAGCAAGGTGGGATACAAATAGAAGCAATAAATAAATAAATATGATGGGAAAGAATTTTGGATTCTTTACGGTATTAATAAATGTCAGTGTGCTGCATTGCTTTTGTCTCCTGCATCTGATAAGTGAGTAAAATATTGCTAAGTGTTTTTCACTGCCAAGAATCTGGGAGTAAAGCATCTTATAGTGTACTCTCAAATTGGAGAAGACGTGGATTTGGTCAGCTCCCTCCCTCACTACCACACCTCCTTGAATGCCAAAAAGAACAAGCAGCAAAGAGTCTCCTGCAGGGTGATTTTTAAACCAGGTTCCTCTTAGAGAGAAAGATTACCCGATTACTGTCCTTACATAATGACTTGTAGGAGGATTAAAGTCCCATCCTCTGTGGTTTTAGTGGAATGTAATTTCTGTTGGACTCAAGGGGACTTGCATTTAAAAAAACTTGAGATCAGATTTTTAAAAACTTGGTCAGATTGCCAGTTATTATTGGAGAGAACAACTTTCAGCCGAAATTTCAATCCCCCTTTCACTGGCTAGGCAGCCCTGATAAACCTCACTGTGAACCAATCCAAACTGCACCAATCCTAGGAAGAAGAGACTGCATTTCCACAGGTACCCCAGGACTGGGATGCTACCCCAAGGGATCATGTGTGATACACCATCCAGGTGCTGGGACTCCTGTGTCTCAGTGGAAGAGCCTCTGCTCTGCATAGAGAAGGGCCCAGGTTCGATCCCCGGCCTCTCCAGTTAGAAAGGACCAGGCAGGAGGTGATGTGAAAGACCTCAGCCTGAGATCTTGGAGAGCCACTTCCCATCTGTGTAGACAATTTTGACTTTGATGGAAGAGAGGTCTGCTTCAGGAAAAGGCAGCTTCAGGTGTGCTCATGTTTTTTTGCTTTCATGGCTGCCACAAATTCACCCAGGCCCCAATGAGGACCAATCTCCATATTATCGTCACTGCATACCACCACAACTGCTTCTGCCCATACCAGGTAAGGCATCAGCAAGGCCAAAGTTTAGTTTAGTTTAGTTTCAGTTTATTCGGTATATCACCAGCCCAATTACAAACAATACAAAAGGGTACCAATAATATATATAAAATATTTAAATATAAAACTGCATTTGATCTGCATATGTTAATTACAAAATTACTAAAACTCTAAATATCTACAATAGTCTATCAACTGTTATTCAACTGTTGAATAGTTATACAATTCTACTCCCTATCTCCTAAGTCTTCTGGATTCTTTCTAAAATTATAAAACATGTGCAGCCCGTATTTTTTGGGCTATTGCTAGAAACTTAGCACAATTTATTATAATCTGTGGAGCGGGATCAAATAATAGCTTCCTACTTATCTCCTTGTCCAAGTATCCGTGGTACCTCCTTATAATGGGATGAATAATTTTTACTCTGATGGTTTCATAAAATGTACAGTGGAGTAAAATATGATCAATTGTTTCGACTTTCCCTGAACCGCACGGGCATAGTCGCTCAGACAAAGGTACCTTTTTATACCGGCCTTCTAACACCGCGGAAGGATAGATGTTACATCGTGCCAGGGAGTATGCCCTGCGGTGAGAGGGAATCTCTAATAGAGATAAATACACTGCGGGAGCAACTATATATTTTGTTTCCTTTGGAGCCAAAAAAGTCGACACTTTAGTAATATCACTTTGCCTTTCGGTGTCATATATTCTTTGTTTAACAATAGCCCTAGCTTGTTCTAGTGGCATTATCTGTAGTGACTCAGAAGAGAAGCCAAGCAGATGGATCTTATGGTGTACAGCACTAAGCCAATTAGAGCAACAGCTGTCTGTAAGAATTAGAGCAGTGATATCAGATGGTCTGTGGCATAACCTTAGCCAAGCATTTATGGAGGCCAAAGTTATCTTGGCCTCCAATCTGATCAGCCCAGTTTCTAGTCGTAAACTGGCGTTGGAAGCACTAGTTGAGAAACGAAAAATAGATCTTAAAAATTTAGACTGTATCTTTTCCAGGGGTGCAAAACTTGAGGAGGGTGGGCCCAGCATAGTGCCGTATAGCAACTGTGGTATTGTTTTAGCAGAGTATAGTTTAAGACCAACTGGTATAAAATGACCCCCTTTTGTTGAAAGAAATTTGGTAATACTATTTGCAGTCTTCCGTCCCCTATTTGCCACAAATTCATGATGGTCATTTCTTGACCCTGTAGATTGAAACATGACCCCTAGATATTTGAAAGATGAAACCTGCTCTAGGCTATGACCCTTTATGCTCCACGTCCTTAATTTGGGCCTCTTTCGAAAGGACATCACTTTGGTCTTCTGATAGTTGATTTCTAATAAGTTGGAATCACAATAAGTACCAAGCTGTTTTAGTGCCCTTTTAAGGCCTACTGGTGTTCTAGATAAAAGGACCATGTCGTCTGCATACAGTAAAGCTGTGATACAACGATTTGCCAAAGTAGGGGGATGTGTGTCAACCATTTCAAGGCTTTTAATCAGGTCATTAATGTATAAAGCAAAGAGATGGGGGGCTAAAACACAGCCTTGTTTGACTCCCTTTTTAGTGGGAATGACATTTGTCAAGTGCCCTTGCTTATTGCATCTAACTCTAGTAGATGTGTTAGTATAGAGGGCTTGTATCAGGAACAAAAGTCTCCTGTCAATTGTTGTGTTACTTAGTTTTTCCCATAGCCTAGCCCTATGTATGGAATCAAATGCTGATTTTAAATCCACAAAAGCTGCATATAGAGCAGCACTGCTGTTTACCACATATTTATCTATTAAATGTGATAATATTATTACATGGACAAGGCCAAAGTGTATATAGCATCCCTAGAATATATGACATGTGTATCTATTTCCTGGCAGGCGTCGAGGGGCAATCTGGCACCACCTTGCCTTCTCATTGGCCATTCAGGAGATCAACCAAAATCCCAGGCTCTTACCCAATAATATCACCCTCGGCTACACCATCTATGAGAACACTGTCCATCCCAGGGTGACGTATGATGCTTTGCTAGACCTGCTGCCCTCTGCCCAGGAGACCATTCCAAACTACCAATGTGGCAGAAGGAATCATCTCTTGGCTGTTCTTGAAGGGTCTGAGTCTGACATCTCCATTGACGTTGCAGCGCTCTTGAGCCCCTACAAAGTCCCTCAGGTATGAAATAGGGATGGGGCCCATGTCTCTGAAGAAACATTAATGGACTTCAAAATGTTTCTGGTATAGATCAAACCCAGCTTTTAGGGGAGTTGAGAGGGGTTTGAGAGAGAATTCAGGTCCTCTGGTGGTTCATCTGCATCCCTCCTTACACGAGTTGTACTGGGTTTTGAAACCGTCTTTGTTGACTTGAGAAGGAGCAGGTACAAAGCAAAGAAACTCTCTGCAAGAAGGAACTGTCTTCCTTAGATGGCTTGTATGCATCTTCTCTCAGAAGCTGAAAACTTTTGGAACAGCCAGCTTGGTGCAATGATTCCAAGGCCGATCTGGATGCCTCCCCATGCATCAGTCAGTGGGTCAAGGACTGGCTGGAGTGGTGGAGTATGGAAATCTAGGAATATTTATAGAGTCTTACTTGAGCAAAAGTTATTTTGTGAGGGAGAAATTTCTTTATCAATATGATTTGCATTTTAAAAAATTCGTTTTTTTTCTAACTTTAACGTTTCACTTTCCCAATGACCTGGTGAGGGTTACAGAGCTTGGGTTCTTATGGGTTAAGGTCATCCCTAGGGCAAAACCCCTCCTCCACTTCTGATGCTGGGAGGTCAGATCATCACTGAAAGGGGCCCCACAGTGTGGGAGATTTCCCTCAGAAAAGTTGTGGACTGAAAACAATCCCTGCCTTTCAAGGGTTTCGCTTTATCATCATAAAGCTATATGAAGCATTTTGTAAAAATTATTGACATTTATTTAAAGTAACGAAATCCAGATGTGACTTTCCCCCCATTAGATCAGTCATGATGTTGATTTGACAGTTCTTCAGGATAAAACTCGATTTCCTTTCTTCTACCAAATGGCCCAAAGGGAAGAAGCCCACTACCTGGGCATTGTCAAACTGCTCCTGCATTTCCGATGGACGTGGGTTGGTCTCTTTGCTCCGGACACTGAGAGTGGGGAAAAGTTCAAGAGCACCTTGACGCATCTCATGCTCAGGAGCGGCATCTGTGTGGCTTTCGCACAGAGCATCTCAGAAGATGGTATTGGTTTCATTGCTTGGCCAAAAGAAAGAAGGCAACGTTTGAATTCATTTCTCACTCAAGGCCGAGTCAATGTCTTTCTTTTCTACGGAGATGTTTCATACCTAATATTTCTTGACGTTCTTGAAGATATGTTGAATGTCAAATTGTCCAGAGTTTGGATCACAACTCTTTCCTTGGACTTCCTCTTCAGCTTGGCATGTCTGTTTCATCCCATCAATATCCGTCCTCATGGATCATTCTCCTTCATGACCCAGACAAAGGAAAGGATGATGTTTCACCCTTTACAAGTATGTAACCCTCTTATCCGGGAGTTTATAGAGAAAGAATTTGATTGCTTCTACTCAAAGCCCATTTTGTCTGCAAAAGGCCAGCAGAGATGCAGAGAGAAAGAGAGGCTGGAGGACAGGGGCTGGGAAGTCCTCAAAGACCACCTGCCTCCCAGGGCCTACAATATTTACACCTCCATCCAGGTGGTGGCCCATGCATTGTCTGCTGCCTACTCATCCAGATCTGGGAGGACGATGAGGGCTGGTGGAGACAGACGGGAACATGAACAGATACAACCTTGGCAGGTATCCCTTTCCTGTAAATTCAGAATATCATTCAGCAGTTTTTCTTTGACAGGATTCTTGTGGATCTAGACTGAGGTGGTTGTCAGGTAGCGTTTAGCCGATTTCTCAGCCAAACCCAGTTTCTGACTCTCTTGGGAATGTCCTCATTCTTGCTCCCCCTGGGGAACTGAAGAGGAAACATCCCCATTAGTTTCCCCGGGGCGCCCTACAACTCATCCTTCTTACTGAACTGGAACTTGGCCATTGTCAAGATCCGATGATATTCCCCAGCCATCAGTCTATACAACTGTAATGTACTCCGCCATGACCACGTGCGTGACCGTTGGGCCATGCGGTCATGCAGAGTACTGTAGTTTCACTCCGTTAGAACAATAGTCGAGCGGATCCTAGCCCGCACCTATCAGAGGGCCAGGTCCGCAGCCGAGAGCCTATGGGACTCTCAGCCACTGTAAATAGCCTATAGAGAAGTAGGGGGTGTGTTTGGTGGTGGGTTTTTCAGAGCCGGCTTACCGGCCTGTGAGCCAGCTTAAATAAAAGTACTCTTGCTGAAATCACTCCACGTTTCTCAGTACTTTTCAACAACATAGCACCTGCTGCATTCACGTTAGTATATTTATTAGTGTATAGCAGCCTCCTAAAAGAACTACCGCATCCCTTGCATGTTACAGGTATGTGGATGAAGCTAAGGGAGAGCAGCCTGCCTAAGACCACATGAGCAAATACAAGATGAACCAGGTCTCTCAACATTCTCTGCTCCTTCTTCTAGGCATCAATCTCTGCCAGCTGAAGAGGATGAGGTTCACGATGGGGGGGGGGTGTTCCCAGAATCATTTGCCTGGGTCAAAGACTTCTCAAAATATGAGATATTGTTACATTTAAACAGACATACATGCCCAACACCTTTCAACCCATGCATTCATCTTCAAGCTGGTTCGACAAAGGGGGAGGGAATGCCTCTTGCACCCTTGAGAACTGGTTCTGGTGGAAGGGTTGGAGGACAATAGCTGAGGTGAGAAATGATCATGCAGTTGTACAAGTGAAATATAGAATGGAAATTCCAGGAGCAGAGAAAGATTTCATCCAAGTGGGCAGGTTTAATCTTTGGAACAATACAGAAAGGGCCCTAGAAATGACTGATCTAGTATGTACTCTGGCCAGCTTTGGGGAGATGATTTGTTGAGAGCCATACCTTCTCTTGCTCTTCAAAAGGTATTGGTAGACATCCTTCCAAGTAGTTTTTAAGCCTTATTAGTTCTATTGATAAGAACATAAGAACATAAGAGACGCCAATGTTGGATCAGGCCAAAGGCCCATCCAGTCCAACACTCTGTGTCACACAGTGGCCAGAAATACCAGGTGCCATCAGGAGGTCCACCAGTGGGGCCAGGACATTAGAAGCCCTCCCACTGTTGACCCCCCCCCCCAAGCACCAAGAAGACAGAGCATCACTTGCCCCAGAGCCCCTATCTATAGCTTCGATCAATGTGGCATGGGTTTCCTCTAAGGCCTCAGAAGGCTACATGACTCCTGGAATGTAGCTGGTGGGTGATATGGTGATAGGAGAACAATAATGGAATACTCTGTCTGCATGGGAGAAAGAGGCCAGGGAGGTACAGGTATGCTCTGTATTATTATATGAAATTTTGGCGACATGTGAGCCTGGTTTCTTAGCTGTCTCCGGCAAAGAGTCCGAAGAACCGCTCCAGCACTTACATTATCTGCTCTGACCTCCTTTGAGGAATGACTGCTATGGGTAGTCAGCAATGTTCCCTCTAAGCTGTGGAGTCTTGGGAGCAAAAATTCTACTTTATGAGCTACTGGCATTAAAGTTGTGAGCAAGTGATTTGGGTACTGCATAAATTAGTTTGCTCTGGAGCCATCCTTACTGAGCTAAGACACAAATGTGTGAGCTGGAGGCTAAAAAACTGTGAGCTAGCTCACACTAACTCAGCTTAGAGGGAACACTGGTAGTCAGGGTTAAATATCTAGTTCTGGAAGGTTACAGGACGTGACCATTGCTCTATAGTAATTTCAGCAATGTAATTTTGCAGGAACTGGATCCTCCAAGTTGACCTCAAGGGAAGAGCCGTATAGAGAGTGTTAACAGTAGTGTGGCCATAAGATGGCTGGAGTACAACCATGCACAATAGTCCCTGGGGAACTTTTATCCATTTAAAACTTTGCAACACCTTCATAGATCTTCTGAGTCATGGCATTAAACCTAACAGTACAATGAAGAAGATCTTGAATGAAGCACGCCAAAGTACAATATTCTCAGAGGGCCATGGTGCTGGTCTCCAGTAGAAGAGCACAGAGTGGGATAGAAGGGTTCAAGAATCTCTAGTCCTAGTTGTATAGTATGAAGGGAGGTTTGACTCTGAAATGTTGATGTCTTCTTGGTGTCTAAGGTGAATCTACCAAATTAAAAGCAATACCCAATTAAAAGAAGTCTTTTGGAGCTTGGATTGACAAAAGCTAAATCTATAGTAACCCAACGCCTAATAGATATAGAGGTCCAGACGGAAGAAGCGCTCTTACCCTTAAGATATAAAGCCTTAAAATCCTGGACAGGTTTTGCCCCCGCTCCATATCTTTCTAACATCATATATGACAGCTATAGATGGGTTTTTTCTAGAGCACGTTTTGATGCCCTGCCATCTAACTTGTTACAAGGAAGGTTTCGGCGCTGGCCTAGTTCCCAAAGATGTTGCCCGTGTACAAATCTTGAAATAGAGTCGGTCTCACATATATTGTTACATTGTAACTTTTATGCTATGGAGAGACAGCTGTTAATTTTTCCATTGTTGTCCAAATTCAAACCCTTGGATGTTCAGTTGAAAATTGCGGAACTGAGGATTTTAACTTTTTTGCTGGAAGACCGGATAGAGAGGATATCTTTAGCTGTGGCAAAATTTTGCTTTCTGGCCCTTAAAAAGAGGAAGCTTATACCCTAGTTAGTGATCTGATGACAAATTAGCGTTGTATTGGTGTGTTTCAATGATATATTGTATTGTTTCTGTATTCGTTTAAAGGTTTTAAATATATATTTGTTATATGTATTTACTAGCTACTTATGTATTTATTGTGTATTTTATTATTATTATTGGAATCGTTCTATTGGCTGGTCGCTTGACCGTATTAATAAACTTGACTTGACTTGACATCTGCATGCGCAGTTCCGCCAGGAGCCGGGGATGCGCCGGCAGAAGGACGCGCTGGTGATCCCACAGCCGCGCTCTGTCAGTGGTTCTTTTTTGCTCCGGGGTTTCCGGGGTTAGGGATGGATCAGGGACGGGTGTGCGCCGCTTCCCAGATGTTGCAGTGAGATTGCGCCCGTTTGCTGCGGCCCCGATCCATCCCTCTCCCGGGCCAAAACCCTCCGTGTGACCGGGACCACTATTTGTCAACACAGAGAGCATTAAGACAAATACAAGCAATTCATTCATTAGGGAAACAAATTTTTGCTTGGTTTTCCTTCGTTATTTCTTACACAACGAGGATTTTAATTGGCCAAAGTGTTGAGTATTCCAACTTGATTATCTGAGAAAGGCTATGGATAGTCCAGAGTCACAGGTGGTCGATTTCTTGTATTAACCAATTTAAAGTGTTGCCCACAATGGGTAGGGACATTCCCGTAGATTTGAGGGTGGAGCCTGGCCCTGAACCAATTCATCGAGAGACAATGCAGTTTAGTGGCTAGTGTGTTGGACTGGGATTTTGGTGACACAGGTTTGAGTCCTCATTCTACCACAGAACCTTTTGCTAGTGACTCCCTCTTAGCCTAACATGCCTCAGTCATTGGGGGAGTAGACAGTTTTGCTACTATGATTATTTTTTCATCGCTTGCTTAAAGGAAAGCATGATATACACATCTAAATCAGGGGTGTCAAACATGCAACCCATTGGCCGGATGCGGCCTGCAGAGGGCTCAATTCCAGCCCTGAGCAACTTCCTTTGCCTGCTTCTTTTCCCAGGACCGCTGCTGATGCTATACCATAGCTTGCCTTTTCTCCACATCCCTCATGGCTTCTTGCTTCCTGTTATCTGCCTCTTGCCTCCCTCTCCCTTCTTACTGAAGCTTCTCTCTCTCTCTCTCTCTCTCTCTCTCTCTCTCTCTCTCTCTCTCTCTCTCTCTCTCTCGCACATGCACACACAGAGAGCTTCTGTTTCCTTTTCCAAGGCTGCTCCTTCTCTTTTGGGGATGGAGGGGAGGAGAGAGAGAAAACAAAGTTGAAATCCCATTGCAGCTTCAAGACCAACAACGTTTTATTCCAGGTATAAGCCTTTGTATGCAGGCATAGTTCTTGGGAGGGAGGGAGGGAGTGGTTTTGGGTTCTTCTGACAAACACAATGTACATTGAGGAAATTGTTAAGGCTTATTGTGAAAAGTTATTTGTTTGTTGTAGTGGTTAAGTGTGTGGACTCTAATCTGGGAGAACCGGGTTTGATTCCCCACTCCTCCACTTGCACCTGACTGGATGACCTTGTGCAAGCCATAGTTCTCATAAGAGATGTTCTTGAAAAAGGGCAGTTTTTGTCAAGAGCTCTCTCAGCCCCACCTACCTCACAGGGTGTCTGTTGTGGGGAGGGGAAGGGAGAGGAGTTTGTAAGCCACTCTGAGACACCTTTGGGTAGTGAAGGGTGGGGTATAAATCAAATCTCCTCCTCCTCCTGCTTCTCCTCCTCTTCTTCTTGTTGTTTTTTTAATATTGTATTTTTAAAATTCATATCAGGATTCCCCCCCCCCAAAAAAAAAGAGCCTGATTAGGAATTAGTACACTTGGATTGGTTCTTATATCTTGGAGAGTGGAGTGATTTCAGATGCCAAATGATAATAGCACACATTGGTAATGAGACTGGAAAATTAGCTCTCAATTAAGTCCAGGAGGATGCATTGTCTTGAGCTTCATGATCAGTTGCAGTTCAAAAGCCTCTCTAGCTAATCTCCCATTGAAATTCCTTTGTAAGAGCACTGCTACTCTTAGGTGAGCAACTGAATGCTATAGTTTCTAATGCCTGACTTATTTTTTCTTTGCATCCTCCTGGGCTGAATCTTCCTGTATGGAACTGAGACCGAGGTTTCCTGTCCCATTACCAGTGCTGGTATCTCCATGTCAACCAGTCAACCCTGCTATTCATTCACCTGCTATTGCCATTTGACATCTGAAATCACCTTGCTAAAGTTTGGAACACTGTGTACATCATGTGGGATACTGTGTACAATTCTGGTCACCACATCTCAGAAAAGATATTATAGCATTGGGAAAAGTGCAGAAAAGGACAACTAGAATGATAAAGGGGTTGGAACACTTTCCCTATGAAGAAAGGTTAAAGAGCTTGGGGCTCTTTAGCTTGGAGAAATGACGGCTGAGGGGTGACATGATCGAGGTTTACAAGATTATGCATGGGATGGAGCAGGTAGAGAAAGAAATACTTTTCTCCCTTTCTCACAATACAACAACTCATGGGCACTCAATGAAATTGCTGAGCAGTTGGGTTAGAATGGATAAAAGCAAGTACTTCTTCACCCAAAGAGTGATTAACACTTGGAATTCACTGCACAAGCATGGACGGCTTCAAGAGGGAATTAGATAAACATATGGAGCAGAGGTCCATCAATGGCCATTAGCCACAAGGTACAGATAGGAACTCTCAGTCTAGGGCAAGTGATGCTCTGTATTCTTGGTGCTTGGGGGGGGGCAACAGTGGGAGGGTTTGTAGTGTCCTGGCCCCACTGGTGGACCTCCTGATGGCACCTGGTATTTTTAGCCACTGTGTGATAGAGAGTTTGACTGGATGGGCCATTGGCGTGATCCAACATTGGCTTCTCTTATGTTCTTAAATTTATATCTCTGGTACCTCATGTTACATTTTGTGGCACTCGTGGTCCAGCCCAACAAAGTGACGTTTATGTCAGATGTGGCCCTCGTAACAAATGAGTTCGACACCTCTGATCTAAATGTAGAAAACTGACAAGTAAGAAATCCACAGCTGCAAAGAGTTTGTAGAAGAGTCTTATGTCTTCTAAATGCTGCTGTTCTCTTTGTGATTCTAGCTTCATTCTTTCCTGAGACACTACCAATTTCACAACACTTCTGTGGGTGGAAAGGATTTGGGTGAAAATAGGGACCTGGAAGCCAACTCGGACATCGTGAATATAATCATCTTCCACAATGGTTCCATCTTGATTGTGAAAGTTGGGAGACTAGAAAGACAGACCTCTGGGGAGACAAAGCTGACCATTGATCAGGATGCTATTTTGTGGCCCCCTTGGTATAAGAAGGTGGGGAAATTCATTAATTTCATTCTACTTCTATTAAAGTTGTATAAAGTATAAAGATCTGTTTAGTACTAAACATGCAAGCTCCATGAGAGTCTTATGAGGCTTTCATTTGAAACAATAGTTATCAAGGTGTCTAGCAAGAAGCACATGAAATGTAACATTTAATCAGATCAATATTTTATAAAGACATATATAAATTATTATTGGCAAAATAATTAGTTCTCATTTCCCTAGATAATGCTCCTCGTCTTTGTGCGTAGGAGCTGCCTGATTCCAGGTGTACCAAAGGCTGCCTCCCTGGACATGTGAAAGTGACCCTGGAAGGAAAGCCCATTTGCTGCTATAACTGTTCTCTGTGTGGAGAAGGAACCATCTCCACTCAGGAAGGTGGGTGACTGGAGAAAAGGACGTCCCTTTGGGTATGGAGCAAAGAATAACTTCTTTCCTGAGAGTTGTTCTGGAACTTTGTTGTCCAGTCTACAGGAGAGACCTCAGGGGGAGAGACTACAGGGTAAATGGTGCTGGGTGTGGAGAAAAGTTCAGCAGCACTGACTTTTGGTTTTTTCAGTGGCATTCATGGCTGTTAGCACAATGCCATACATTGTGGTCCTTTATTTGCAGGGTCAGTCCTGTCAAGCAAAGCAGGCTTTTCTGGAATCTTTGAGGACTCAGTTTTAAGCATTATTGCCCCCCCAAAAAATCTTCTACCGTCACCTTGGATCCCTTGAGAGGCATGTAGATGTTCCTTGGTACACCCCTTGATGTCACACAGGTTGTAGCTGAGTGATTTTGAGCCACTTAATATTTCACAGGGTTGGTGTGAGGATATAGTGGGAGAATTCCATGTATTTCAAACTGAAAGATGGCATCTACATGCAATTCTTAAGTCATGGTTTCCCCCTTGACTTTGTTTTACCTGTTTTTTTTGTACTGAAGCTGAGGTCTTTGACAGCAGCTCTCCCATATCTGAGGGAGTAATGTTTTGATCGCCCAGGAAGGATCAAGGATGAACCAGGAATGCTGCCTTGCAGAGCTTTTGATCTTCCAGTGAGCTTCTGTTCTTCCCAAATAATTCTATGGGACAGTGCTTTGACTCAATCCCATCTTTGTCTTCTGTGGCTCTTGAATATAATTCTGTTTGAGACAGAAACAGCTTTGGCCATCCTAACTGATGGTTATGACTGAGGGAAGGACATGGGGAAAGCATGGACCTCTTGGTGACGTTCAGTTCCATTAACAACAAAATCCTACAAAATCCTTTTGGGGACATTGGGTGGGTTTGGAGTAGTGGAAACATGCATTGCTTGGTCTTCTTCTTCTTCCTTCTCTTCCTCCTCCTCCTCCTCCTCCTCAAATGACTAATTCTAGAACGGGCTGCTAGGAAATTGCTGTTTCACCCTGTTGTTAAAGCTATGGAGCATAGGCGTAGAGTTCAGGGGGGCGCGGGGGCGGGGGCTACCTCCGAAATTTTCCGGGGGAGTCTCAGCCTCCCCCGGGGCTTGTGATGCTTGCAAAAACAAAACCCATCCCTCTTCCCGGTTTGAAAGTGGAAGGTTTTTTTTACTTTTTTAAAAAACTTTTTTTTTTGCCAGTTTGGGGGCGGTCGCCCCCAGCCAGCTCAGCACCTCCTCCTCCTCCTGGTCCCCTCTGTCGGCGGGGGGAGGGAGGGAGAGAGAGCGCCAGGGGGCTGCTGCCGCGGAGGATGCCGGACCTTGTAATCCCCGCGCTTTGCTGGGGGCGGGGACTGAGCAGCCTGCCGGGAGAGTTTGGCCCCGGTTCCCACGTGCAGCAGCCGGGTGTGCCTGGCGAGGAGAGGGCGGGCTCCGCAAGCCCGGGAGGGGGAGGAGGAGGAGG
>NW_015163849.1:0-6180 GCF_001447785.1 Gekko japonicus | reverse complement strand
ATGAAGTTTTTTAAAAAGCTACTGTGTCATTGGCGGCATACCTTTTTAAATTACCTTATAGTGTTATTTATTAGTAACAAATGCCTTTGCAAATGAGCTTCTGTTTTTAATAGCTGCTTCGTCTTTGTTTTATTTATTTTTTAAATGTCATTTATTCATATTTTTTGTAACTATAGGCTGACTTTAGTATGCCAGGAGGAAAGCCAAAAAGAAGAACCGTGTAGTGAGTTGTTCATATTTATAGAACTCTTACCTATTTTTGTCATAACAATTAATTGCATTTGAGTATTTTTTCGCAATAGCAGTCAACTAATTAGTCTTTGTAATTAGTCTAAGCATCAAAGCCCCTTGACAATTAAAGCAACTTTTTGTTATAGTAAATAAAGTTATTTTGAAATTCCGTTACATACATTAGAATGTATAAATAACCATGTGGGTCAGATCAGGGCTCCATCCAGTCCCTGCATCCTGTTTCTATCAGCGTCAGTCAGATGCCACCAAGATGCAGCTTCCATCTGCTTATTGTTCCCTAGTGTCTGACAGCCAGAGGAATTCTGTCTCTGAATCTGGAGGACCCCAAACACTTGACCATTATTTGGCAACATTTGGTTGGTGGGTTGAACAAATATTTTTGTGGTTTGTCAGACAACCAGCCTTATGCCATGTGGGTGCTGAACTGTGCAGTTAGCCCCTGTGATAAGGCATATAATATAACTAGCGCCACGGAATGCTACCAAAAAAGTGTTTGGTGTAGTGGTTAAGTGTGAGGACTCTAATCTGGGAGAACCGGGTTTGATTCCCCACTCCTCCACTTGCACCTGCTGATGTGACCTTGGGTCAGTCACAAGCTCTGGCACAGCTGTCCTTGAAAAAGAGCAGTTTGTGTCAGAGTTGTCTCAGCCCCACCCACCTCACAGGCTGCCTGTTGTGGGGAGGGGAAGGGAAAGGAGTTTGTAAGCCGCTCTGAGACTCCCTTGGGTAGTGAAGGGCGGGGTGTAAATCCTATCTTTTCTTCTTCTTCTTGTGTGGTGGGCTAGTTGTGGCAAATGGTAGGGAAGCTCAGTATTTCTGTATAAAGTTGTAGGGGCTTTATTGCAATGTGGTATGGCCTGATATTATGTTCTTATTCCAGTGTGGGGTGTGTGTGGGACTTTCTAAGTTTCTAAGCAGTGTTCTAAGAAGGCAACTGTTCCTGGGGTTAGCCCAGCCCAGGGACATTGCTAGGGCGGTTCCCAGGCCTCCCTAAATTTCTGGGGAGCCCATCCCTAAATCCCACATGGGTCCACCTCCATAGATAATGACCATGCCTGTGACGTCACTACCTTCTCCCTATGATGTCATTGGGTCCCAGTTCTTTTAATGACTTAGCAATGCCTCTGGCCCAGCCCCAGCCCCCCCCCGGAAAATTGGAAAGTCTACGCCCTTGCTATGGAGCACTGGGAAAAGTGCAGAAAAGGGCAACTGGAATGATAAAAGGGTTGGAAGAAAGGTTAAAGCACTTGGGGCTCATTAGCCTGGAGAAATTACAACTGAGGGGTGACGTGATCAAGGTTTGTAACATTATTCATGGGATACAGCAGGTAGTGAAAGAAGTACTTTTCTCCCTTTCTCACAATACAAGAACTCATGGGCACTCAATGACATTGCTGAGCAACTGGGTTAGAACAGATAAAAGGGAGTACTTCTTCACCCCAAGAATTCACCGTCACAGGAGGTGGTGGCTGCTACATGCATGGACGGCTTCAAGAGGGAATTAGATAAACATATGGAGCAGAGATCCATCAGTGGCCATTAGCCACAAGGTATAGATAGGAACTCACAGTCTGGGGCAAGTGACGCTCTGTATTCTTGGTGCTTGGGGGGCCCAACAATGGGAGGGCTTGTAGTGTCCTGGCTCCACTGGTGGACCTCCTGGTGGCACCTGGTATTTTTGGCTACTGTGTGACAGTGTTGGACTGGATGGGCAATTGGCTTGATCCAGCATTGGCTTCTCTTATGTTCTTATGAGGGGGGAGAAAGATATCTCGGGTCATTAAGGGGAAGTCTATGATTTCCAGTTTGTATTTTTTTTATACTTTAAAGAGTCAGGTTAGGTCTTCTGGACCTGATGCTCATCCTCCATAGCCAACTGTGGAGGACTAATTGCCAAGTTTCTTAAACTGTATCGGAGTAAGATCATTCCAGCCATGCTTTATGGATCAGAGCTCTGGGGCTGGGGAGATCAGATATTGTCCTCATTAGAAATAGTACAGAATTATGAGGTGGATTATCACCTTGCCAAGGGGTGCACCAGTGGCATTAATGAGGGCTGAACCTCATTGAATGCCAGAGTCAATGTCAGAATTCTATCCTATTGGAGAAAATTGAAATTTCCAATTCCTGATGATCTATTAAGGAATAAAACCCAAGCACGGGAACTGAAGGAATAGATGTTCAAAAAGGATGGGCTTATGGATCAGGATGTGATGGCACGTTGTCTTAGGGCACCATTATTTAAGTTTTTTTAAAGGGATCACTGTAGGTCCCTGTATTTAGAGAAGTTAACCAGCCTGGAATTCAGATCGGTTTTTACAGCGTTAAGATTTCAATCCATGCCCTCAATGATCAGGATTGGATGTTTCTTTGGTATCCCTGCCCCCCTTAGACATTGCCTTTGTGATATGGGGGAAGTTGATGATATTGTACATTTTATTCTGAGATGCCCAAGTACATAATCCCTATTATTCCACAATGTAATGGACTCTCCGATCTGGATCTGGTCAAATTTTTACTCTCAGACCTTGACCACTATATCTCTAGCAGAATGGCGTTATTTGCTGTAGCAACAAGGAAAATCAGAATGAGTTTAGTATTTAACGTAAAGTAGAAGTATAGGAGTATACTGATATTTTTCTATGGTATACATTACCATTTTATGACCTGCTGTATTATGCTAAGGTCTATGGCTAAGACAATAAACTTATGCAGTCTCAATTGCCAAGTTCTGCAGTTTCCAATTTGAATAGGGAAAATTGTTTTTAATAGATGCACTTTTTAAACCTCTCTCTCCATTTCAAAACCTTTTAAAAAATCTTTGTCTTGTGTGGTTATTTTTAGCTGGTTAAGGGACTGGTGTTTTTGAAACTTCTTTCCTTGTTTGTGGCTTTGAGCCCAAAGAGAGAAAAGGCAGGGAATGCCATAAATGTAGGCAAAAAAATAAAAAATTCTCACCCTGATGCATAGACTTTATGGAATCAAAAGGAGTACACATTGTTGTGGATATGCATGAGATATACACAATGCTGAAGTCATTCTTTTCCTTTCCAGATGCAGATTATTGCACCAAGTGCCCAGAAGATCAGTATCCCAACCTGGACCACACTCAGTGCATTCCCAAAGATATTAGTTTCCTTTCTTATGAGGAGGCTTTGG
Organism: Gekko japonicus; assembly: GCF_001447785.1. Taxonomy (NCBI): domain Eukaryota; kingdom Metazoa; phylum Chordata; class Lepidosauria; order Squamata; family Gekkonidae; genus Gekko; species Gekko japonicus. The sequence goes on along the minus strand of NW_015163849.1, from coordinate 2,769 downwards.
GGATTACCCTCATTGTTTTGGTCCTGTTCCTGTCCATAGTCACACTTCTAATTCTAGGAATTTTCATTAAACATATTGATACACCAATAGTCAAAGCCAACAACCGAGACCTCACCTATATTCTTCTCATCTCGCTCCTGCTTTCCTTTCTGTCCTCCCTTTTATTCATCGGCCAGCCAAGGAGGGTGACCTGCCTTCTCCGACAAACCACCTTCAGCACCATCTTCTCGGTGGCCGTCTCATCTGTGTTGGCGAAAACGATCACTGTGGTGGTGGCCTTCATGGCCACCAAGCCAGGAAACAGGATGAGGAAATGTCTGGGGAAGAGTCTGGCAAACTCTATCATCATTCTATGTTCCACTGTGCAAATTGGCCTCTGCCTCATCTGGCTGGGCATCTCTCCCCCCTTCCCAGAGTTTGATATGCACTCTCATCGTGGACAGATCATATGGCAATGCAACGAAGGGTCTGTGGCCATGTTTTATGGTGTCCTGGGTTACATGGGCTTCCTGCCTGCCATCTCCTTCACGGTGGCTTTCTTGGCTAGGAAGCTTCCTGGGGCCTTCAACGAAGCCAAGCTGATCACCTTCAGCATGCTGGTTTTCTGCAGTGTTTGGGTGTCTTTTGTGCCCACCTACCTGAGCACCAAAGGGAAATACATGGTAGCCGTGCAGGTCTTCTCCATCTTGGCCTCCAGTGCGGGCTTGCTGGGCTGCATCTTCATCCCCAAATGTTACATCATTTTAGTAAGACCTGATCTGAATATCAAGGACCATCTCATGATGAAAGGTGAAGATGGAATTTGATTTTTCAGGACAGCATTTTTCACTCTTGCTATTTTATCATGTGTACTGTCTGTGAACTGGCCCCACAACAATTGAACTCTGTGACATGCTTCTGAATAAAATTTCCTTCACATACATCCTGACAGGTACTAGTCACAAATCATGTAGACAAATGTTTAACAATAATGCAGTGGCCACAGCTAATTTCCGTAATATTATATGTCAATCTCACCCTGCTTCCCAGTTGTTTCATGGTAATCTGTCCTTCCCCAATGATACAGCGCAGCTAGTCTCATGTAGGCTTGAGAGCTGGATGGATGGTGGAAATTGGAGAAGATTACTGGCTCACTCATTGATTACTTTTTAAAAAACTTTTTTAGAATCCCGTTCCACTCATTCAGGTTCTCTAGGGCAGTGAACATGAAAAGATTAAAATATTTTGAGGAAGTTCAATCAGCCAAGAGTGGGAAAGGGCAATGATGTCTAACGTTGTCTCACCACAGCAAATGTAATTGTCTGTCTTTTCAAATGACCGCCAGCACTGACATAGTGGTCTCCCATGTGGGATGCATCTTCTCTAATACAGACATATTTGAAACGCAGAGTCTCTTTGTCTAATGCAGATCAACACATTAACCATTAAATTACAGGACTGTATTGACACTATGAAATGATTGTTTTCTCTTATAACCTATCTCTGACCGTGAATCAACCCTCTGACTGAACAAAAGTTTATTTAGGCCAGGTGGCAAATGAATACCTTGTATCTCATCCAAGTTTCACTCATATTATCTTTTTATTGACAACAATCTAAGAACTCTTGAAATGAAAAAATATTAATGAATTACAAAGCCACAAAAAACATTTGCATATTTGAATGATATCAGACACAGAGATGTCACCTCAAGCCACAAGGGAAAGGTGGGGTAGAAATGTTTTAATTATTTACAAAGCAATCCTGTGATGCACCTGCATTGTGGTTGCTGGCCACTACATAACTATGGTGGTTCTAGTCCATTCCCTATGGGTACGAGTTGCCCAGTGGCCAGTAGACAAAGTTGGTGGGTTTGCAATATTTTCTAATCGTAACCAGGGTAGCATCTACAGGAGCCATGCAGCAGTGGTCAGTAGAGTTTTGGAGGCAGTAGTACTATGATGGATGGGGCCATCAGAACCAATCAGGGGCTATGTGGCAAAGGAGAGGAATCCAGCATCCATCTCAGGTGGGGGGTGGAGAGGGGTGGGCCACAGGAGTTCTGCTTATTGTCAGGAGCAAACATCCCCCATCCCCTTTATGGGACCGACTCCCATCAGCAGATCCAGGCACTTGATAGTGTGGAAGGAGTTTGAGATTTCTGGCCCACATGCATGCGCAGCTGCCTCAGTGCCCACACATATTGCAGGGTCTCTGAAGGGCAGAAGGACAAGTGGAGTTGCCATTTCCACCCTATGCACTTGCTCAAAAAAGGGTGCACTTCCCTGCAGCACAGCCACATTGCCGAGAGCACACTCACACCACCCCTGCCAGAGGCGGAGCAAGAGATGGGACCACTGGGGTGGGCTCAGATGTGGGGGCATGCAGCACCACCCTCAGATCCCCCAGCACCCTCCTCAATGAAGGAGAGCTGGTCTTGGACTGGAATGACCGTCCTTCCCCTCTGTCATTCCAGTGCCAAGGCAATCAGTGCCCTGATGTCATTCCAAATCCATTCTGGCTTTTTATCATTACTTCCATTTGTAGTAATGTGATAGCAATGTATTGCCATAGAAACCATGCAAGTCATGATCCCCTGCCCCCTCAGTGTTACCTTCACAAACTTCTACCCCCTGGGTGACAGATGCCCCTCCATTCCTAGAGCAGACGCATTGATATGAACTTCATTTATCCACTCTATTTATATATGATCTTTCTCCCCCAGGTGGGTTGCATCATCCCCCTCTCCTACATTTATGATAAATCTGATAAATCACCAGGCCCAGATGG
>NW_015163848.1:19715-21006 GCF_001447785.1 Gekko japonicus | reverse complement strand
GGGTTTCAGGTGTAGGTCTTTCACATCACCTAACTGCCTGAACCCATTTAACTGGAGAAGATGGGAGTTGAAACTGGGACCTTCTTGCATGCAAATGTTCTAACCCTGGACAATGGCCCTTCCACATAAATGGCATGGGGGCCATCAATGAACCGCATTGTGCACTGATCCCACACAGCTAAAATTTTAAATTTTAATAACAGCAGGGGATTCACTCATAGATCTGATCTCAACATCTCCGGTTTGGCCCTTAGACCTTTGGACTGATGCAAATCACTGAGCTTTTCCAAGAGAAAATCAGAAGGGAAAACTTCAGCTCTTGACCTTTGGTCTGGATTCTCTCCCGCCTTCTTCTTCACATCAGAATCTGGGTAAACAGCCAAGTTACAGGAAAGCCAAGTTACAAGAAAGAAACAGCCAAGTTACAAGAAACCGACAAGTGTAGGTTTTGCTTTGTCATTTGACTGGACCTTGGAAGGGGATCTACTCTAAAGGTTTTAAGTGCCACAAAAGAACCTGCAATGAATATTGGTGCTGTAAACAGCCAAGTTACAGGAAAGCCAAGTTACAAGAAAGAAACAGCCAAGTTACAAGAAACCGACAAGTGTAGGTTTTGCTTTGTCATTTGACTGGACCTTGGAAGGGGATCTACTCTAAAGGTTTTAAGTGCCACAAAAGAACCTGCAATGAATATTGGTGCTGAGAGAAGGTTGCCACCAGCCATGTTAACCCTTGCAAAATCTATAAAAAAACAAATGAAAAATCCTTAAAAGGCAAGAACATAAGAGAAGCCAATGTTGGATCAGGCCAATGGCTCATCCAGTCCAACATTCTGTCACACACTGGCCAAAAATACCAGGTGCCATCAGGAGGTCCACCTGTGGGGCCAGGACACTAGAAGCCCTCCCACAGTTGCCCCCTTTCCCAAGCACCAAGAATACAGAGCATCATTTGCCTCAGAACGAGAGTCCCTATCTATACCTTGTGGCTAATAACCACTGATGGACCTCTGCTCCATATATTTATCTAATTCCCTCTTGAAGCCGTTCATGCTTGTAGCTGCCACCACCTCCTGTTTTCCACCATTTGGGTGAAGTACTTCCTTTTATGCATTCTAACCCGACTGCTCAGCAATTTCATTGAGTGGCCATGAGTTCTTGTATTGTGAGAAAAGGAAGAAAAGTACTTCTTTCTCTCCCTGCTCTATCCTATGCATCATCTTATAAACTGTTATTTTTATTAGGACCAGGCAAAATGAACACAAAACATCATTCACGTTTTTGAGTTCACC
>NW_015163848.1:15647-15910 GCF_001447785.1 Gekko japonicus | reverse complement strand
TGGACATTCCCTGTTTGAACTGCTGCCTTCGGGCAGAAGATATAGGACAATTAAAGCAAGGACAAATAGATTAAAAAATAGTTTTTATTCGAGAGCTATTATTGCCTTAAATGCTGTATGAAATTGGAATTTGGGTGACATTGGTGGTTTTAAGTTGCTTTGTGAACCTTAAGGGAGTTATGGGACAGTAGTGAATGGTGTGTGAGTGTATATGAATATTGTTGTAGATCACCGAAATGACTGCATCTTTAATTTCATTGTAC
>NW_015163848.1:15366-15633 GCF_001447785.1 Gekko japonicus | reverse complement strand
TACTGGTGGCTAGAGGGAGTGTTGTGTGAGTGAAACCGTAATATCTGATTCTTTTTTTCCTTACTATTTTTGCTTTTCTTGCAAGCCTGTTTCATCTTTGAACTTGAGGTTTGCCAGGTCCCCACTGGCCACCAGTGGAGGATGGGTGGTGTAGGGTTGCCAGATCCAGGTTGGGAGCCTCCTGGAGATTTAGGGAAGGAGTCTGCAGAGGAGCGAGACTTCAGTGGGCTACAGTGCCATAGAGAGCCCATCCTCCAAAGCAGGGGA
>NW_015163848.1:14294-15311 GCF_001447785.1 Gekko japonicus | reverse complement strand
CAGGGGATCCCCAGGTACCGGCTAGAGTCTGGCATCCCTATTTGAAATGCTTATCTACAGCAATGAATATTTGTGTTTGGGGTCAGGAAGGCAATCATGTTTGTAACCAGCACTCCCAGAAGATTAATGCAGCGGCTGACAAGAAGTTATGCTGCTTCCGGGAAATCATGGCTTTTTTCCTAGCGTGGGATATTGGCCGTAGATCTCCAATAAACAAATGAATTTTTTTCCCCTTTCCTTTTCAGAGAGACTCTTATCGAGTAACACAGAAAGGACTAGAGAGAGTTTCTGAGAGCCAGGTGGGGGAAATCCACCCAGTCAAGCACCCCGGCGGCCCCCCGATCCTCCATTTCCTCAAAGCTGCTCTTGGCTACAAACGGTAAGCAAATCTCTCTTGATATCAACCTTCTTCACAGGCCTTGCAGGGTGTCAGCACCTGCTCTAGGCTGCGTTGCCATTCAAAATAGTTTAATTCAGAAAAACAGAAAGGACTAGAGAGAGTTTCTGAGAGCCAGGTGGGGGAAATCCACCCAGTCAAGCACCCCGGCGGCCCCCCGATCCTCCATTTCCTCAAAGCTGCTCTTGGCTACAAACGGTAAGCAAATCTCTCTTGATATCAACCTTCTTCACAGGCCTTGCAGGGTGTCAGCACCTGCTCTAGGCTGCGTTGCCATTCAAAATAGTTTAATTCAGAAAAACACCGGGGAGGGTCAGGTCCTTTCATGTGCTTCAAATTTTGGTGGGAGAGAACGGCCGTAGTTAAACAGGGTCACCATTTCGTATTTGAGTTGGGGGCAGGAGGACTCTAATCTGGGAGAACCGGGTTTGATTCCCCACTCCTCCACTTGCACCTGCTGATGGGACCTTGGGTCAGTCACAAGCTCTGGAACAGCTGTCCTTGAAAAATAGCAGTTTCTGTCAGAGTTCTCTCAGCCCCGCTCACCTCACAGGGTGTCTGTTGTGGGGAGGGGAAGGGAAAGGAGTTTGTAAGCCCCTCTGAGACACCTTTGGGTAGTG
>NW_015163848.1:0-14244 GCF_001447785.1 Gekko japonicus | reverse complement strand
CTCCTCCTCCTCCTCCTCCTCCTCCTCTTCTTCTTCTTCTTTCTTCTTCTTCTTCTTCTTCACAAAAAGGCTGAAAGGCATGTTAAAACGCAAGAAAAGGTGGTGCCTTTGAAGAGCTTTTGTAGTTATTTGTTTACGCCTTGTGATAACTATAGCAAGGCTGTCTTTATAGGTAAAAGACAGGCAGCCTATTTTATTTTTAAAAAGGGTTTATTTATGCCTTTATCAGGGATCTTTAGTACTTGGGTGCACTCGACTGATTGTAGAGTACCATAACAGGTTCAAAGTTCTGGTACTGATCTTTACGCCCTAAACGGTCAGGGACAATGCTCCCTCTAAGATGAGGAGTCTTGGGAGAAGAAATTCCGCTTTCTGGCACTAAAATTGTGAGTGAGCGATTTGGCTACTGCATAAATTAGTTTGCTCTGGAGCTGTCCTTCCTGAGCTAAGACAAAAAATGTGTGAGCTAGAGGCTAAAAATCTGTGAGCTAGCTCACACTAACTCAGCTTAGAGGGAACAACGGTCAGGGACCCACGTATCTTTGGGACTGCCTCCTCTGGTATACCCCCTGGAGAGTGCTATGCTCTGCAGAGAAAAACCTACTGTTGATTGCCAGCCTGAAAGATATCCGGCTGGTGGAACTCTCTGGTGAGTTCTGTAGGGCTTGCAAGAGATGTTCTGCCAGGCTTTTGGTTGGGGACAGCGATGGCTTTCCGTCTCATCTGGCACTCCCCTCTCAAATCAAATCACATCGAATTTATTGTTATTGACCAGCAGTGCAGTAAAACAATACAATAATAAACAAGTACGATCACCAACACTCACAAACAATAGTACCATCATAGTACCAGCCACAGACCCCTATTAAAATCATAATTCTATTCCCTAAATTCTAGGTCTTGTCTAAAATTCTCTTCAGTCTGTGCTTTTTGTTAAAAATTTTTGCTTATGTATTACTTCTCGGCCTTTTGGCTAAGATCAAGTGTAGCACTCCCCTCTCATTTTCTCACACCCCCCATGAGGCAGTGGTGCAATCCAAAGGTTTTAGCACCATCTGGTAATGTTGTATATTATTTTACTGTTTCTGAATTGTTTTTATTAATCTATGAATGCATTTTATTGTTGCTTACCATTCAGAGCCTTGTGTATACAGGGGAGAGCAGTCTAAAAGTTTAATGCATAAATAAAATATAAATAAAATAAGTAAACAAAATATCTATCTCTCTATCATCTGTCTGTCGGTCGGTCTATTATCTATCTATCTATCTATCTATCTATCTATCTATCTATCTATCTATCTATCTATCTATCATCTATCTCATCTATCTATCATCTGTCTGTCTGTCTGTCTGTCTGTCTGTCTGTCTGTCTATCTATCTATCTATCTATCTATCTATCTATCTATCTATCTATCATCTATCTATCTATCATCTATCTCATCTATCTATCATCTATCTATCTATCGTATGTCTGTCTGTCAACCCTCTTTTTCTGGGATGCCTGCCTGCCTGCCTGCCTGCCTGCCTGCCTGCCTGCCTGCCTGCCTGTCTGTCTGTCTGTCTGTCTATCTATCTATCTATCTATCTATCTATCTATCTATCTATCTATCTATCTATCTATCTATCATCTATCATCTATCTAGTACTCCTCACATGGCTATCACCTTAAGCAGAAATTAGAACCAAAAAAAGAAAAAGAAAGAAGTTAGTATTATTTCTCTTGTACTTGATTATTGTGCCTATGAATTTTGCCACTGAGAGGGTGACCACGATCATTGGTATCTGATAGTAGCCATGCCACCTGGGCTCGCACATTCAGCAGTTCCATATCTTTAAGTAAAGGGGTGACTAAATTAGCCCTCAACTTATTGAATATAGGGCACTCCATATGTCCGATGGTTTCGATTGCATCATATCGAGTACACACACATACATATAATTTATAAATAAAATAAATAATGTAACAGGTTGTGAAACCAGTAAAGTGGCCAAAGAGTAAGGTTCCCAACCTCCAGGTGGGGCCTGGAGATCTCCTGGAATTATAACCAATGTTGCCTCTAATTTATTCCCCCTACTGCGTGGAGCAGTTGACATCCTGAGCATAATATAACTGCAGTAATCTTAAAATGGGCAAAGGGCTGAGTGCTGCTGAGTGGCCTTTCCTTGTTAATCAGTGACACACACAGCTTAGCGGGAACACTGATTACAACTGATCTCCGGACTGCAGAGATCAGTTTTCCTGCAGAAAATGACAACTTTGGAGGGCAGGGATGCCATTATACCTCACTGAGGTCCCTCCCTTCCCTAAATCCAACCCTCCCCAGGCCCCACCCACAAATCTCCAGGAATTTTCCAATCCAGAAGTAGTAACCCCATCAGAGAAAGATGCACTCTTGAGTTATTGTCCCTCAAAGTCTGCAACAGAAGGGGTAGGCCCATTCTGCATCTAGCATTCGCTCCGCTGTTTTACCAAACCCACGTTGGAACAGAAATCCCTCTCTACATTGCATGCCACTTTCACTTTCTTTGATTGTCAGATTTTATGGTAGCCCACACTGCATGCCGGTTTCGCTTCCTTTGATCTCTCGGTTTTATGGTACTGTCTGCATAGATTTATGGCCATTTTATGGGCCTTCAGGGGTGACTCTGCAGTCAGTACGGCGTTGGCCTGGGGTATTTGAATGTGGTTTTGAGCCCCATCTTTTTCTGTTCCAGTGTGGGTTTAGTAAAACAACAGAGTGAATGAATGAAAACAGATATTCCGAGGCAAGGGGAAAACAGGTTGAGTGCTGAGAAAATGTGGAGCAAATTCCAAATGCAGAATGGACCCCACCGAAACCAAATTGGGCTCTCTGGGAACTGTCAGAGCTGATTGTTCTTCCACACTGTCGAAGGCCGCGACGGTTGCAGTGATTCCCAGAACGTCTTGAGGAAGCTGAAGTCTGTGAAGTGACATTTCTGCATCTGAGTTTCTTTGACCTTTCAAGGAACCTGAGTTTCTGCATGCAAAACCGCTGTGGGGGCTGAGCATGAGATACAACCTGATAGGGAACAGGAAGGGCTGGGGAAGGTCACCAGCTGCATTCACAGAGTCTTGTTCCTGTGCTTGTGGACAGCAGCCTGTGATCTTGCTGCTCCTTCCTGCCACAAAGGAAACTGAACCTGCTGATCTCTGCAGATCAAATGATGGCTAAGGCGCAAGAGCAGGCCAGGTTGTTCTCCTTGCTCTGGTGGAAACCCTGTTGGCACCAGATTACAGCCAATAAAGTCTTCCAACATTTGGCAGGTGGAAAGCGGACATTCTTGCAGTAATGATGACCGATTATTGTCTGAATCCCCAAAGGAAATACCTCTTTACACAGGAACTGATTAAAATGTAGAATTCGTTGCCAGACAATGTAGTGATAGACGCAGGCACAGAAGATTTTATAATTTTATAGATTTTATTAGCCAGATTCATTGAGGATGGGTCTCTTGGTGGCTACTGACCATGGTGACTAAAGGGAACCTCCACATCTCACAGGCAGTCGATCTCTGAATCCCACTGCCAGGAGCAGGGCTTTTTTTGGTAGAAAAAGCCCAGCAGGAACTCATTAGCATAATAGGCCACACCCAATAGCAGAAACTCATTAGCATAGTAGGCCACACCCTGATGGCACAGCCCATTAGCATACTAGGCCTTGGTTTGCCTGGGTGCCCTGCGGCTGCAGGCAGAGCTGGTGCAACCATTAAGGCCAAGTTAGGCAACCGCCTAAGGGCGGAGACCTGAGGGGCACAGAGGCTAGCAAGCGGGGTGAGGACAACGGCGAGAGCAGCGCTGACGACATGCAGGAATCGTCGTCTCCCACTGCCTCTGGGCTCACCTGACGGGGAGAAAGAGAAGCAAGCAGCCCCGCGCCGCCTGGTCAGTTCTGCGCCAATGCTGCGGGCGCTCCTCCCCAGTCATCCTCACCACCCCTCCAAACACCTCTGTCCCGCCTGCTGCTGCTGCCTTCTCCCCTCCCCTCTCGAGCCATGCTGAGCTGAGTCAGGTCTTCATTAGCGAGTGCCGTCTGGGCTGCTGGGCGTGGCTGAGTGAGCCGTTGTCTGCAGCAGTGCGGAGGTGAAGGGAGCAGGTGAGGGCACCAGGTGGGAAAGCAAATGGAGGGGATGGACAGAGGTGAGCCATGACTTTTTGCCGGGAGGGGGGAGAAGGAGGGAAGGAGGGAAGGGGCCCAGCATTGCAGCCTCACTCTCCTTAGAAGCCCCCCCCCAGGATGGCCTTCTCGCCCCTCCAACCGGCTGCAGGCTCTTGGTTAAAAAGTTACGTTTGAACTTAAAAACATGTTTAAAACATTAGCACTCGTGCAATATTTTGTTCATTAAACTGACTCCCCTTGCTCTGAATTATTGCATCAAACTGTCTGTGCTGTTGCAGTCTTGAGTACACTGTTTGAGAGTGTATCTGTAAACCGCAAACCTACTTTTCATTTATTGACATTCACTACAGAAATCTCATGCTCAGAGTTCTGAGCCTGGGGCTCAGGGGAAAACATGAAATGGCTGGGCATTGCAACCTTTTGTACATAAGTTACTTCTTGTGCTGGTCAAGAACATGAGAAGGCACCATGATACAGACTGAGGGCTATGTGTTTGTCTAAGGGGTCAGTATCAGCCTCCTCTCTGGGAAGTCTAAGTTCAAAATCCCCAAAGGGGTGACGTGGTAGAGGTTTACAAGATTATGCATTGGTATGGGATAGAGCAGATAGAGAAAGAAGTCCTTTTCTCCCTTTCTCACAATACAAGAACTCTTGGGCACTCGATGAAATTGCTGAGCGGTCAGGTTAGAATGGATAAAAGGAAGTACTTCTTCACCCAAAGAGTGGTTAACGCATGGAATTCACTGCCACAGGAGGTGGCGGCGGCTACAGGCATGGACGGCTTCAAGAGGGAATTGGAGGAACATATGGTCCATCAGTGGCTATTAGCCACAAGGTATAGATAGGAACTCTTGGTCTGGGGCAAGTAATGCTCTGTATTCTTGATGCTTGGGGGGGGGCAGTGGGAGGGCTTCTAGTGTCCTGGCCCCACTGCTGGATCTCCTGATGGTCCCTGGTCTTTTTGGCCACTGTGTGACACAGAGTGTTGGACTGAATGGGCTATTGGCCTGATCCAACATTGGCTTATGTTCTTAGCATGTGCACACTTCTTCACATACACTGAAACAGATTTCCTCAAATATTACATGCAGGTAGGGGGAACTGGTTGTCAGGAAGAGATTATTAGAGTCAAGATGAATAAGTAACTGAGCAATAAAAACAGCAAGACTGGGATGACAATACAGTAGGATTAGGGATGGGCTCCCGGAAATGACCCATTCGGCTCTCTTTTGGGCTGCTGCAGGCCGATTCAGATTCTCTGATCTGAATCGGCTTGCTGCCGAATTGCTGCCGAATTTTGGCAGCAATTCAACCTCATGATATCCTATGGGCCATTGAAGTCAATGGCAAAAACATAGGGTATATTGTGGGGGCTGGATGGGAGGGGGTTTGAGGGAGAGGCTCCAAACTTGCAGGGTAGCTGCCGGAGCCTCTCCCCAATATATCCATCAGGTCCCAATAACATTGGACCAGGGGGTCCAATTCTACGGGCCCCAAAGCGGGTTGCCCCCATCACCTCCTTTGTTTTCTATGGTGGGAAAAAAGTAACTTGTTTTCCCACTATAGAGAACAATGGAGAGGATGGGGGCAACCTGCTTCGGGGCCCGTAGAATTGGACCCCCTGGTCCAATGTTATTGGAACCTGATGGATATATTGGGGAGAGGCTCCAGCAGCTACCCTATGAGTTTGGAGCCTCTCCTTCAAACCCCCTCCCCTCCAGCCCCCAGAATATACCCTATGTTTTCGTCATTGACTTCAATGGCCCATAGGATATAATGGGGCCGAAATTGACATTCTGCTGGCCTAAAGACTCCCGAATGGGCTCGAACTGTGGTAATTGACATGCGGGAGTCTTTCTGCTGGTGGCCGAATTTTATTTTTTTTGCACATCCCTATGAAGGATGTGTAAATTGCAGTTCTCTGCATAGGACAAACAGGTCAAACACTACACCAAAGGGTAAATGGACACAAACCTGACATCAAGAATCACAAAACTGAGAAAACTGAAGGAGAACTACTGCTGCAAAAGAGACTATTTGGTTTGGCAGTTATATCAGTTGAACACACTGAAGCATCAGCACTTGAACGGAAGGAATCAGGGACAAAATTTGCAAAGGAAAAGGGCACACAAAATGAGATTCTAATGTACCCGAAATGGAAACATTCAAGAGCCTTAATCTTTGACATCACAATTCACAGGGTTATTCAAAATGATGGGTGAGTTGTGTGCTAAAACTGTTTTCCGTTGGAGAAAGAAAACCAAAGGCTGCCATTTTACTTATTCTCACCATTTTTTTTTTAAAAAAATTAGCAACTTAACATGTTGTGCTTTTAATTTTCCCTAAAATTCATCTGTTTTTAAAAATTGGCTAGCAGTGTGTGTGTGTGGGGGGGGTGCAGGTAGTTAGCCTTGCCTAGGGCGCAAAAAAGCCTGGCTGCAGGGAGCCTCGGCAAGCACTCCCTTGAAGGGAAGGGTAGTCCATTTGAAATGTTACGTCTGTACCTATATAGCTTTTGGAAGAAGACTTTTTGATTCAAGATTCCAGTGTTGACTCTATTGCACATGGATGTAGAATTGAGACTCCTTTGAGAAAGAGACTTCGAAACGAGCAATAACTCGAGAAGTTTGTTGTCTTGTCTGTTCACCCGTTGAATACAAAGATTAAAAACATCATGAAATTCATCAGTACCAGAATCTAATTTCACTACTGTGTGCACTTTGCAGCAATTTCTCTGTATAACACTACAGTGGCCAAAAATACCAGGTGCCATCAGGAGGTCCCCCAGCACGGCCAGAACTCCAGAAGCCCTTCTGCAGTTGCCCCCCCCCCCCCAAAGCACATCATGGAGCTGCTATTGGCTCATTAAAAATCCTATGAGGTGCATGTGTACATGTAAGTGTCACAGTGGGGCCAAAAGCAACTCCATGGGTCAGATTGAGGACAATGAACACAGCAGCCAGGGAGAGGGGGAGATGATGTTCACTTATCCCTGTGTGGTGTGATCACAAAAAGAAATGAGCCGGTGTGCATTTGGGAGGCACAAAACTCCTTTCGTGCATGTGATGCAAAGGCCTTGTGTGGCTCCCCAGCAAGCATGAGCACTATGTAATGTGTACATGGAGATGTATTGTACAGCAGTAATTAGAGCCAGTTTGGTGTAGTGGTTAAGTGCGCGGACTCTAATCTGGGAGAACTGGGTTCGATTCCCCACTCCTCCACTTGCAGCCGCTGGGTGACCTTGGGCAAGCCATAGTTCTGTCAGAGCTGTTCCCTCAAGGGGAGTTCTCTCAGAGCTCTCTTAGCCCTGCCTACCTCACAAGGTGTCTGCTGTGGGGAGGGGAAGGGAAAGGAGTTTGTAAGCTGCTCTGAGACTCCGAGTGAAGGGTGGAGTATAAATCCAATCTCCTCCTCCTCTTCTTCTTCTAAGCATGCCAGAAGGAAGCATATCAGTGAAAAATAAACAGAAAGCTAGTGGCATCTGAAACACTGACAAAATAAAGTGAACACTTACCCAAGTTAACTAAATGATGGCCTAGGATGATAGTCTGAGGGTTATGCTGAGGTCACCCCTAGATAGATAGGCGTTGGAAAAATGTACTTAACCTGTCACCAATGGGAAAAGAAAACAAACCTATAAGAAATGCTGTAGCCAAAACCCACAGTCTGCGGCAGTCTTTTGGACATAGACCCAGCCAGTAATAAATAAGCTAGGGAGAGCAAGCTGTGTGGCGAAATGGTTAGGATGCTGGATTGCAATAAGGAAGACCTACGTTCCAGTTGCCACTCAGCCATGAAATTCACATTGGCCCAATACTTTTGGATGATTGAAGGGAAAGCCGAAGGGAACCAAAAACTTGCAATGTGTTTTCTTTTTAAATACTACCATCCCCTCTTGCCATCATGAGAATCAAATGCATCGAGTGCGGATCAGTTCAGTTCAGTTTATTGTCATGGTCCTTAGACCAGTCGAAGAAGAAGAAGAAGAAGAAGAGGAGGAGGAGGAGGAGGAGATCAAACCCGGTTCTCCCAGATTGGAGTCCGCACACTTAACCACTACACCAAACTGGCACCTTGACAATATTCCAAAATTTTAAAATACATCAATAAAACATTAAAAGCGAATTAAAATTTAATCTACTGTCTAACTCCCATAATTACCTAACTACCATAGAATTGCCGTAATCCGAGTATCGCCATACAGAAACTGACTACTTGGTAGGTGATCTTGGGATTTCTGTCAGATAGAAGAAACTCGAATCTAGCTTTTTCAGAAAGGCCCGGAATTTCTTCAGTCAACGGGCTGATGATCTTATTACACACCACCTTATAATACAGGCATATAAAAAACGGTGGAGGGATGCTTTTTTAAAAAAACAAAGACACTTTTTTTACGCTTTATTTTCATTAAAAAAAACAAAGACACTTTCCCCACACAATTAAAGCTAGAATGTCAAGTGAAAATGTCCATTTAACTGTCATCCAACATGAGGTAATAAACATTATCCTTCTGTTCTTATTCAGATCAACTGAACCACCCCGAAGAGCAGCTATGGCTGGCGCCAACTCGAAACAATCCATAGAAAAGGGTCTTGAGGGGATGAAGGCCGCGTTGAGACAAGTAAATCTCGAAGAGGTGTTAGCTAATGCTGAGAAAGAGTTAAAATTATTAAAGAACACAAGACTTGATATTGCTTTCACAGGGGTTTCAGGGGCCGGTAAATCATCCCTCGTGAATGCCTTTCGGAATATCCCAGATTATGAAGAAGGCGCAGCTAAAATAGGGGTAAAGCAGACTACTATGCTTGCAGAGAGGTATCCCCATCCTAAATTCCCAGAACTAACCTTATGGGATCTACCAGGAATTGGGACACGTGAATTCAAACCAAGAGAATACCTAGAGAAGGTAAATTTTAGCAGGTATGACTTCTTCATCATCGTCGCCTCAGAACGCTTCACCGTGAATGATGCAATGCTGGCCTCAGAAATTCAAAAGATGAAGAAGCGGTTTTACTTTGTTCGCACCAAAGTGGATCAGGCTATGGATGCTGAGAGAAGGAAGCCGAACTTTAGTGAGACACAGACCTTGGAAGAGATAAGAAAATACTGCCTTTCCAATTTGAGAGAAGAAGGAGCGGTCGATCCAAGGGTTTTTCTCATATCCAGCTGGCATTTGAATATGTTTGACTTTCCTCTCCTGCAGAAGACCCTAGCAGGTGACCTGAATGATCTCAAGAGGCCTCTTCTTATCATGGCGATGCCGGCTTTCTCAAGAGAACACCTGGAAGAGAAAAGGGCTGCTATGGAGGCTGTCATCTGGAAAAAAGCCGTTGTGTCTTGTGGTGTTGGGGCGATTCCTATCCCAGGTCTCTCTCTTATTTTTGATATTGCCCTCTTGGTGAGCACAATGAAAGAGTTCTGCAGGAACTTTGGCTTAGATGAAGAGTCCCTCTGTAACCTCGCCAAGAGGGTTGGCAAACCTGTTGGCGTACTGAAATCTGCTATTAAAAAGACTCCGATGGCCAACCAGATCAACCCGGAATTTGTGAAGTCTCTCACAACCAAGTCCCTGCTATGTGGCTCTGCAATGGTGCTGGAAGAAGTTGCCGATTTCGTACCTGTCCTCGGCTCTCTAGTTGGTGGAGTTAATTCTTTTGCCACCACATATTACATGCTGCAGGGCTTCCTCCAAGATGCAGTGGAAGATGCCGAGAGCGTTCTGGCAAAAGTTGCTGAGTGAAGTCCCTTCTGATGATTCTGCAATTGAACTTCAATTCCCATGTGGCTCGAGCAAAGGAAAGACACACGTTTCAGAGCAAATAATATTCTTCACTTCCCTCTAAGGAAGGCCTACCCGCTCCTGTTTGCTTAAAGGGACTCTTGTGAAGAGCTGCCAGATCTGACCTGAGTCAGGGAGCAATCTTGTACCTTTAAGGGAAACAGAGTTTCCTTAAACTCTGCTTCGCATTCTAATCTAGCAGGTTTCGTTTATATGTAGCCCTTAAAGGTGCTAGAGTCCTCTCCAACTGGGTTTGTGTACTTATGTCAAAAAAGTTTGTGTACTCATACCAAAAAAGTGTGGATTTAGTTTTTGGAGAAAAACACCATGACCGATTTCCCACAGCCGCTGCTCTGCGCGCGCTCCTCTCTTTGCCCCGATTGTACATGTCAATTTCCCACGATGTGCTGCGTGGCGGCATTTTGAGGATTTAGTAGATTTGGGGAAAATCGGGGAAAGCTGCAGGGCAAAATGCTGCCGCACAGCACATCGTGGGAACTTGACACGTACCATCGGGGAAAGAGAGGAGCGAGTGCAGAGCAGCAGCTGTGGGAAATCGGTACAAAGGTTTCTTAGCTTCATGATTATGTTGTGCTGTTTTCAGGACATTCTGTTTAAAGACCATTAACAAATGAGGCTGTTTTTGCACTAATGCTACCTGTTTCTTGCTTGTATTCTGAAAATTTTTTGTAGATGTTAAACAGCTAAGCAGCAACTGCGATGCCAAGAGAAATCTGTAGGTTCCTCTTGCACCAGAAATGACAATTCCAAGGAATGAGATTGTACAGGATGGGCTCCCACATGTAAGGGGGATCCCAGAATGGCTGGCCAGCATGATCTTGCTTTACAGGGGCCCTGGTCGTGAGATGGGGGGGATAGCGCGGGGGGGGGGGGGAGGCGTGGCTAATTGCCCCGGCGCAGTTTAATGCACAATTACGCGATCAGACATACCGGTGGCACTCCACGGGTCCTTCCCTCGGCGCCAGCACACCACGGGCGTCTGGAGGCAGCCCGTGGCAAACGTTTACTAGTACCTTAGAGGTACTAGTTTTTTTTAACTTGCATTGCCGGTGGTAAGCCACGGGTGCGCTCCACTTCCCAGATGTTGGGGTGTGATCTCGCCCGGATAATCCGCCTACCATCCGTGCCTCTCCCGCGGCAACTTTGCTGTGTGACTGGGGCCAGGGATGCCTTTCCTCAGACCTCAGACAAGGCACTGCTGTTTGCTGAGAGAAGATAAAGTCCCCTGGAAATGGGTGGGCTCCCGCGTCTCCGACAAAGGAGGTGGCCGATCTCATGACTCACAAGAAGAGCGCCAACTGGGATATTGTTTTGGGCTACCGGAAGAAATTATGGAGAATTTGGCACCCCTGGGTCCCCAAGTAAGCAATAAATGAATGAAAAATAAAGTCGACGCCTCTCTCCACACCACCGTGATACTACCTCCAACCAACGGAAATGTAGAAAACATCCAAGAGGAAGGCAGATGGGCAGCTGCCTTTACTCTGGAGGGCCCACCTGTATTGAGGATGTTTTCCTGTGTCTCCAAGCACCCAATGGCATTTCCTCCCCTCGGCCTCCCCTCCTCCTAAGTCCTCAAGAGTCTGATGGCTGAGAGGCCCACAAGCCTGGTGGGAGACCCTGTCCTATCAACCTTTCTGGATCCTTGGACAGGCAGCTATGAAACTGCTTTACTTTGCTAGGGAACCAAGCTTTAATTAGAAGGGCAGGAGGGTGGTAGGGTGGCAACCAGTATTTAGAGTGGCTATTAGGCCTTAAGCTTGCTATCCTTTCTGTGACTTTTCAAGATAATTTGCAATGTATGATGGGTTATGATTCATGTTTCCACTGCTTACTATGTCTTCTATGGGGGACCGGTTTAGATGTGCCCCATATAAACACCTTTCTGGGCTTTCTGTATCCATGCCTCTTACCATTTGTTCATATAACACGAGGTTGCTTTTGTAGTAGATAGTACCACAGTGCCTTCCAATAAACCTTTTTTATTTATATCAGTAACACCTTGGAATCTGTGTCTTTCTACTGACAGCCCTGTGCCCATCAGGGTGGTAGAATCTGTAGTAGCACTAGCCTCTTGCTTAAAGGGACCTGATTAAGAATGATGAATGTGCCAGGGTCATGGTTTGGTGTGGAAGGCTGACGAGCTTTGCCTGAGACAGGATATCCCTTACAGGAATCTCTCTCAAATCACACACACCCTCTTTTCCTCTGACCCCACATGCACCCATCAGGTGTGGATTTTTCCTATGTCCGTGTGCATGTGTGTGTGCGCATGCGCACCTGGAAGTCATGGTGATTACTGATGAGTGACCCCTACTGGGGGCCTGGAGGATATTCAGAGAGGTGGCTGAATAAAGCGTGCCCCCGCCTCCCACCTCTGGTATTCCAAGGAGCTCTCCCATCCAAGTACTTGCCAGAATCGACCCTGCTTAGTTTCTGAGATCTGACAAGATCAGGCTTGCCTGGGATATCCGGGTCGGGGCAGTAGGAAAGGACCTTAATTGCCTCCAACTGCTCTGGTTGTATGCCTTTACTGGAGATAGCCTAGAGCATCCTCTCTGCCCCCCAGGCAAGCCCTACTTTAGTTAGGGCATACTCTGATGGCTGAATATGAGGTGTGAAGTGTCCAGGCAGAATGGACAAGAAGAGGCATGGTTGAATCTGAGGTGTTGGGTATCCAGGCAACATGAATAAGAAAATCCTTATTAAACAATATTATTGCAAGTAAACAGGGTTGCCAACCTCCAGGTGGTGCCTGAAGAGCTCTCTGAATGTCAACGTATCTCCAGAGCACAGAGATCAGTTCACTTGGAGGAAATGGCTGCTTTCGAAGGTATATTCTGTGGCATTATGCCCTGCTGAGGTCCATGGCCTGCCCTCCCCAGGCTCTTCCCACAAAATCTCCAGGAATTCCCATAATTGAAGTTGGCAGCCCTGTAAGTAAATAGAAGGCAAGTTACAAAGAATGGGCAGAATTACTTCAGGGCAAACTCACAAGAGAAGAAGCTGGCCAGAAAACAGTAAACCTCTCCGAGGCGACTGCCATGTTGACCATTTTGTTGTACTGCTTGATCCAGGTAGGTGAGACTCGCCCCACAATAGGTGAGGGATCGACTCCCTCTAAAAGCCGCCTCGCTGCTGCTTCAGGGAGCAACCCAAAATCTCCTCCGTTCAGAGCTTCGCCGAGATGTTGTTGTTGTTGTTCTCTCTCCCAGGGTTTCCAGAAAAAAACCTCTGTCTCTCTCTTTTCCAGTCCGTCCCACAGAGGAGGGTAAGGGCATTCTGAAACTCCCGACGGGAGCAGAGGAAGGGGGCGTGTAACCGAATCCTCAGGCTGGCAAAACTTCCCCTTTTGAAGGACAGCTTATTCGCCCCGCTCTGCCACACATCCCCACCTCCAACCTTTCCAGAGAGGGGGCCACAGCCACTCCGACGGCTTCAAAGCATGGCCCAGGCCTGGGGAAAACCCCCACCCCACAAGCCCACCCCACCCCACTACCCTGACCTCCCTAGCAAGATGCCCACAGCCCCCAACAGCTCTGGAGCCCAGCCACCCACTTGCATGCTCAGGGGCAGCTGCGGTCAGGTGGAGCGAGACAGCTTGCCCAGCACTACCAGCTCGCCTTGTCTCCAGGGACCAGTAGGTGAGGTAGCGCAAGAGCCAGACGGGGGGGAGGGAGAGGAAGGGTGGCAAGCAACAGCAGTGCCCACCTGGTTTGGCTTTGGCTTGCTGCGCCAGGCCTGGTGGCTCTGTCTCTCTCCTCGGCACAGCTTGTGGCCCCCCCAGCAGCCTCCTGGCCCAGCCACCTGGCCAAGGGAAGGGTAACGGACTTGCATGTGTACCTCGGTTGGTCTTCTGGCTCCTGGCTCACCTCCTTCTGCTGCTGCTGCTGCTGCAGCCGGGTCCGTCCATCCCTCCTTCACTCTCCTTAGCTCGCTGAGTCACGAGCTAGGTGGTTGCATGCTGCCCCAGTGTCTCTTTTCCCGCGCTTGCACTCTCTTTTCTCCCCGCCACCTCTGCAGTGGAAGGGAGGAGCTTTTGCTCCACTTTGCCAATAGGCAAGCCTGCACACTTGTCTGTTTCCTCCTCCATCTTCAGTGCCTGGCACTGATTGCCTGGGGGAGGCGCAGTCCCCCTTGGAAAAATTCGGGGGTGGCCCGAACTCCCACACACTGTATGCCTGTGTGCAGGAGGCCAAGGTGGAACTCACGGCAGCACTCTGCTGGGTCGGCCAGCAGGCAGGAAAGGCGGGGGGGGGGGCTGCTGGGAGCAGGTGGCGAGGCTTGCTGCATGTGCCCGCCCAA
>NW_015163847.1:20265-21498 GCF_001447785.1 Gekko japonicus | reverse complement strand
AAATCCAATCTCCTCTCTTCTTCTTCTAGGCGCCACACATAGAGAGTGAAAGATTTCCTTCCTGTCTAGTCAAAACATCTCAGGGGGAAGGAGGCGGCCCCTAAGGAAGCGAGTCCCAGCATTGAGGCCACTGGCCCAGCTGCTGCATCCAATGCAGGGCGACAATTACATGGTCTCCTTGGCCCAATCCTCCAATGGTTGCCATGGCAGCAGAAGCCGTGGGATGCGAAGAGCATCCCGGATCTTTCTTTAACCATGTGCTAGTCAGGTTAAGACGCTGAAGCTGCAGACCGTAAGTTCGGCAGTTCGAGACCCGAGTGCCATGTGACGGAGCGAGCTCCCATCTCTGGCCCCAGCTCCTGCCCACCTAGCGGTTCAAAAACAAGAAATTGCAAGTAGATAAATAGGGACCGCATTCCGTGCGCCTCGGCGTTTAGTCATGCCGACCACATGACCATGGAGAAGTCTTCGGACAGTGCTGGCTCTTCGGCTTGGAAACGGAGATGAGCATCGCTCCCTAGAGTTGGATTCGACTGGCTTTCGAGCAAGGGAAACCTTTACCCTTTTAGTAAGGGAAAGGTTCTGACCTGGATGTCCAAGATTAGCCCAATCTCGTCAGATCACAGAAGCTAAGCAGGGTCAGTCCTGGTTGGGATGGGAGACCACCAAGGAATACCAGGACCCCTATGCAAACCACCTCTGAATGCCTCTTTCCTTGAAAGCCTTACGGGGTCAGCATAAGTTGGCTGTGACTTGAAGGGAGGGGCAAAGTAAAGGAAAATTCAACTTCAGCATCCCAAATAGAGAGCCGGTTTGGTGTAGTGGTTAGGAGCGCGCACTCTAATAGGTATTTGATTCCCCACTAGTCTATATGCAGCTGCTGGTGTGAGCTTGGGTCAGTCGTAAGTTCTCTCAGAGCTGTTCTCTCAAGGGCAGTTCTTGAGGGAGCTCTCTCAGCCCTACCTCCCTCACAGGGTGTCTGTCGTGGGGAGGGGAATCATAGAATCATAGAGTTGGAAGGGGCCCTACAGACCCATCTAGTCCAACCCCCTGCCCAATGCAGGACCAGCCTAAAGCATCTCTGACACATATTCGTCCAGCCTCTTCTTGAAAGCTGTCAGTGAAGGGGAGCTCACCACCTCCCTAGGCAACCGATTCCACCTTTGAACCACTCTGACTGTGATAAAGTTTTTCCTAATATACAGCCGATACCTTTCTGCATGTAACTTAAAC
>NW_015163847.1:18222-18406 GCF_001447785.1 Gekko japonicus | reverse complement strand
CTGGCCACTGTGTGAGATGGGATGCTGGACTAGATGGACCACTGGTCTGATCCAGTAGGGCTCTTCTGATGTTCTTACGTTCACAGGTACACTCGAATGGAATGTATGGCGTCATTAGCCAGCCTTGGCCTCTATGCCCCATTCTTCACCCTCCAGAAGAACTGGTGGGCCTCTGTGTGAGACA
>NW_015163847.1:8473-17872 GCF_001447785.1 Gekko japonicus | reverse complement strand
CCCAGCCTCTCTGCCCTCTTGTTGGACCTCCAGAGGAACTGCTTGGCCACTGTGTGAGGCAGGATGCTGGACTAGATGGACCACTGGTCTGATCCAGGAGGGCTCTTGTGATATTCTGATCAGGGGAAGGCCTTGGCCTCCGTTGTTCACCCTCCAGAGTAACTGGCTGGCCACTGTGTGAGACAGGACGCTACGCTAGATGGACCCTCACTGGTCTGATCCAGCAGGGCTCTTCTGATGTTCTTACTAGGGGAAGGCCTCGGCCTCTGTGCCCTGTTGTTGGCCCTCCAGAGGAACTGGTTGGCCCCTGTGTGAGACAGGATGCTGGACTGGATGGACCACTGGCCTGATCCAGCAGGGCTCTTCTGATGTTCTTCTCAGGGGAAGGCCTCGGCCTCTGTTCCCTGTTGCTGGCCCTCCAGGGGAACTGGTTGGCCACCGTGAGAGGCAGGATGCTGGACTAGATGAACCACTGGTGTGATCCTGCAGGGCTCTTCTGATGTTCTTATGTTCCTTTGCTCCAACGGAGGGCCCCCCCCCCACTCCTTCCTTTTAAAAACAGCATTCACATTCCCCACTCTGCCCTCCCTCCCACACACTCACAACCTACAATTTGGCTCCAGTGGCTTCTTCACTAGAAGCCTGTCTGAATTTGAAAAATAGCAAAGAGGAAAATACGTTGGCGATGAGATAAGTGGTCTCGTGGGGGTGTAGGGAGAGGAAGCAGAAGAGAGACAGACGCATAGAGCAGAGTGACAGAGGAGAGAGAGACAGGGAGGCGGTCGGGAAGATGCAGCGGTTCCCATGACTTTTGGATAGATAAGCAAATGTCTCCTTTTTCCGGTTGAGGCGAACGTGCGTTTGGGTGCCATTTGGACTTTGGGAACCGCGGAACTCTGGAACGCAGATCTCCAGGAGCCCAACACAGCCGTTAAGCGTTTTGACAAGCAAAATCTGCCATATTTAAGCAAAGAAGCACCACTCCCCTGCCCCGGGGACCTTGAGCAACATGAGATGGGAATCAATGAAGAACCCCGAGCCATTCGAGTTAATTGGCATTTCCTTACAGAGAGAGATCCTTTGGTTTCAGTTGGCCGGCCACCCTCTTGGAACAGGTGTGGCTTTCTTTGAGGCTGTCGGCCAATTAAGGGTTCCAATTGATTAACTGCCTCACGTTGATTGATTAATCAATCAGATTTAAATATATATTAAATGTTGCAAAAACCCCAGTGGAGGTGCCTTAGAGGATCCTGATGGGATGGGTTATAAGGGTGCAAACGTACAATTGCACAGAAACGTTCCTAGCATTACAGTCCAAAAGAGCGTCACAGTAAACAAGTTCAAGACCCATCAGCATCGCAAGACGTTTTGATACTCCACAAATTAGAGAGAATGCTGCTATGCGAGTCCCACATCCTAGGACTTCCCCCAAACCTTGGCATTATAATAATAATGCAATGAGTAATAATGCACAGGATAGATTCAGGTGGGTAGCAGTGCTGGTCTGAAGCGGCAGAACAAAGTTTGAGCTCAGTGGCACCCTTAAGACAAAGTTTTATTCGGCGTAATAGTGCACAAGTAAGATCTGGTATATTTGTGCAAGGATGTTTGAGATAACAAAGGGGAGTAGAAATGAAGCGAACAAATAACCAAACAAAAAGCTGATCTATAATTATATTCTCTAAACAGCATAAACTCTTATTCCTGTCAAAATAATTTATGACTGCAGGCCAAGAGACCATGAAGAACTGCATGGGGACAGCACAATTTGGTGTTGTGGTTAGGAGCACGGACTCTGATCTGGGAGAACCGGGATAAATGAAGTGAACAAATAACCAAACAAAAAGCTGATCTATAATTTAAAAAAATTATTTTCCAAAAACTACAAGAAAATAGGGAGGGAAAAACTATATACTATGGGAGAACATAAAGTTAACTACTAAAACCCCAAGAGGTGGTGGTTATATAATGCTTACATTAACATAACTTAGATTTTAAAAAAGAGAGATAATTGGTTACATTAAAGGTGATCATTAACACCGCTTAAATGTTTCAAGTCCAGATATTCTGACTTATTAAAGAACAATACAGATAATTGATTATGGATTAGCAAAAAAAAGAAAAAAAGAAAGCGAACTTCAGAGAAAGTTAGCATTTCATTTTTGTTTGTTTGTTTCTTCTTTCCTTCAAACAATATCCTCGCTTGGGGGCAGCCGCCTCCCCCATGTTCCGAGTCCGAGTCTTCTCCAGTAAGTGTTTCATCATCACTTCCCTTATAGCTCTCCTTGTCATCTTCCCCTGTTGGTCCACTTTGCTGCCGCAAGGGACAACCGGGTTTGATTCCCCACTCCTCCACTCGCAGCTGCTGCAAGCTCATAGCTATACTGGGGTATTTGGGGGCCGGGCCCCCGACTTCCTAACAAGCCCCCCCAAAACTTCTATCTAATTCGAAAGCATCTATTCTTCGGCGCTCGGCCTTCCTTACAGTCCAACTCTTGCAGCCCTATGAATTAATGTCCTCCAAAACGTCCTGTCGTTAACAACCTCGCTCAGGTCTTGCAAACGGAGGTCCTTTGTGGCTCCCTTGACTGAGTCCATCCATCTTGGGTTGGGTCCTCCTTTTCTCCTGCCGCCTTCAGCTTTTCCTAGTTTGATTGTCTTTTCCAGCGACTCTCGTCTTCTCATATTGCGACCAAAGTATGAGAGCCTCAGCTTGGTCATTTTCGCTTCTAGGAAGAATTCAGGCTTGATTTGATCTGTGGAGGGTGGGAGTGAAAAGTGCCATTGAGTCACAGCCGACTTATGTCCGCCCCATGGGGTTTTCAAGGCAAGAGACGTTCAGAGGTGGTTTACCACTGATTGGGGGTTTTCAAGGCAAGAGACGTTCAGAGGTGGTTTGCCATGACCCTGGCATTCCTTGGAGGTCTCCCATCCAACTACTAACCAGGGCTGACCTTGCTTAACGTCTGAGATCTGACAAGATTGGGCTCGCCTGGGCCGTCCAAGTCAGGGCTAATCAGATCTAGAAACCCACTTATTTCTCTTTTTGGCAGCCCGCGATATCTGTAAAATGTTGAGTCAGTTTTCTTCCTGTGAGCTTTCTTCGCTGTCCAAATTTCACATCCATGTACATTAATCGGAAGCACCATAGTGTGAATGATCCTGGTCTTGGTCTCCAGGACCAGTTGGGTGCTGTGGTTCAGAGGGGTGGACTCTAATCTGGTTTGATTCCCCACTCCTCCACATGCAGCTGCTGCCAGGACCTTGGGTCAGTCACAGTTCTCTCAGAGCTGTTCTCTCATACAGTCCCCGAAAAAACTCTCCCAGCCCCACCTACCTCACAGGATATCTGTTGTGGGGAGGGGAAGGGAAAGGAGATTGTAAGCCGCTTTGACACTCCGAGTGAAGGGTGGGGTAGAAATCCAGCACTTCTCCTTCTTCTTCCAGTCACAAATTCTCTCAGAGTTTTTCTCTCAAGAGCAGTCCTCGAGAGAGCTCTCTCAGCCCCATCTACCTCACAGGATATCTGTTGTGGTGAGGGGAAGGGAAAGGAGACTGTAAGCCACTCTGAAACTCCAAGTGAAGGGTGGGGTAGAAATCCAAGTCTCCTCCTCCTCCTCCTCCTCCAGCGTGTCACAAATTCTCTCAGAGTTTTTCTCTCAAGAGCTGTTCTCCCAGAGCTCTCTCAGCCCCGCCTACCTCACAGTGTCTGTTGTGGGGAAGGGAAGGGAAAGGAGTTTGTAAGACATGCTGAGACTCTGAGTGAAGGATGGGGTATAAATCCAATCTCCTCCTCCTCCTCCTCTTCCTCCTCCTTCTCTTCCTCTTTCATGGCTGCCCTTCCCAGTCCTCAGTTGACGATTGAAACAAGGAACAGAAAATCTTTAATTTCAGTGTCTTCTTCATCGTTACCCTCAAAGTTGCCTCATTCCCCAGTGCTCATTACTTTTGTCGTCTTGACGTTCCACTGTAATCCTGCTTTCGCATTCGCTCCTTCAGCCTTCGTCAAGAGTCATTTCCAGTCTTCCCTGTTTTCTGCCAGTAAGGTGGTGTCATCTGCATATCTCGTCTCACTCCACGTGGGTAACAGCCCGGTTTAAACGAGATGTTGCACGTTGCCGAAAGGCCCGGGAATTGGACCAGAAGATCCAGTGGATTCCCCTCCGGTCCTATGGTCCTTATTCTCCCGTCTCCCCCTGAGTAGGCTCTGAGCCAACACATTGGTCTTCCCCTCAGTCATCGTGGCCAAGTTCCTGCCTTCCCATCACCTTGCTATCCAGTCTCCAGAAATCAGCAGCTCCGAGAAGGCTCTTGGCGGTTCCTCCATCCTGGATGAATCATTGTGCTCTTCTCCGTGCCCTTTAAAATTGAAGTGTGTTGCGAACAAACAGCAGATGGCCAAATGAACTGTGGGATGCCTTCATGCTGGAGCTACGGTGGCATCCCCACCCGGTCGAGCTGGCACCGGTTCACGACTGGTGAACATTTGTGGGCTGGCTAACGACGCCATGCATTCCATTCAAGTGTACCTGTGAACGTAAGAACATCAGAAGAGCCCTGCTGGATCAGACCAGTGGTCCATCTAGTCCAGCATCCCATCTCACACAGTGGCCAACCAGTTCCTCTGGAGGGGCAACAACAGGGCATACAGGCCAAGGTCTTCCCCTGATAAGAACATCAGAAGAGCCCTGCTGGATGAGACTAGTGAGGGTCCATCTAGTCCAGCCTCCTGTCTCACACAGAGGCCCACCAGTTCCTCTGGAGGGTGAAGAATGGGGCATAGAGGCCAAGGCTGGCTAATGACGCCATACATTCCATTCGAGTGTACCTGTGAACGTAAGAACATCAGAAGAGCACTGCTGGATCAGACCAGTGGTCCATCTAGTCCAGCATCCTGCCTCACACAGTGGCCAAGCAGTTCCTCTGGAGGTCCAACAAGAGGGCAGAGAGGCTGGGGCCTTCCCCTGATAAGAACATCAGAAGAGCCCTGCTGGATCAGACCAGTGAGGGTCCATCTAGTCCAGCATCCTGTCTCACACAGAGGCCAACCAGTTCCTCTGGAGGGTGAACAACGGGGCAGAGAGTCTGAGGCCTTCCCCTGATCAGAATATCAGAAGAGCCCTGCTGGATCAGACCAGTGGTCCATCCAGTCCAGCATCCTGTCTCACACAGTGGCCAGCCAGTTCCTCTGGAAATCCAACAACAGGGCACAGAGGCCGAGACCTTCCCCTGATAAGAACATCAGAAGAGCCCTGCTGGATCAGACCAGGGGTCCATCTAGTCCAGCATCTCATCTCCCACAGTGGCCAGCCAGTTCCTCTGGAGGTCCAAAAACAGGGCATAGAGGCCAAGGTCTTCATAAGAGCTCTAAAGGGACAAATTTATGAACACAAAACACAAGAGAAGCCACAGCTGAGTCTATAAAATGGTATTGCTATTATATATGGCCCCTTAGAGAATAAGATTTTCTAATGATGACAATGTGAGGTTTGAAAATAAAGACGTATATTGAACGGTTGCTGAACTCACAAAATGAAAAGACGTTTCTTCGTGGGAACACAAAGGCTACAACCTAAAGGACACTTTCCTGGAAGTAAGACCCACTGAATAACATTGGTCTTACTTCTGAGGAGAAGTGCTCAGGATTGCTCTCAAAGTTACCTATTATCCAGTCACAGTTAAGTTGCTTTCCAGACTACTTCAACCCACCTTCATACAAATGCTAATAGATGTAGCAGGAGAGATAATGGGTGGGCCAAGTTCTCCCCCTTTTCCAAGCAGGGAACAGAATTGGAGGACTTTAGACTGGAAAGGCTCCAGGAATAAGAAGATGCTATGCTGACCTGGCCTGACCTGGTCAGTGAGTGGAGACCCAGATATGATAAGAACTCCTTGCAGCAAGAAGGAGCCCTCTTTTTTTGGATGTGGAGTCCAGCAGAGAAGACAGAACTTGTAACTGAGGTCTAAATTAGGCGGCCATTGACCATGTGGTCGCCTAACTGAAGAGCTGGAGAGAGCTTCGAAGTAATTGTGACTCTGTAGAGATCTGTGACTTCCTAAGCTAAGGAGCTTGTCCTATAGTTTAACATCTGATAGGGCATGTATAGAGAGAGGGACAGAGGAATCGTGTTTTACCGATTTCTTTTGAATCCCTTTCTCAATCTGGTGCTGTGCTAAAAGTATGCGTGTGAACATTTTCATTTCAATAAATACTTCATTGTAACTTTCGATGCTGGTAGTGGTTCTCTGTACCACAGAGACCTCCTCTGTCTTGGAAACACTATTTTAAAAGGGGTGCCAGGGGGAAGGCTGGCAGTTGGCATGTCGCTATTCCTCCAGGGGTGCACAAGGCAGTATACTGTCCCCATGGTGACCAGGCAATGGCAGCGGGAGACACAGAGGCAAAGCCTCTGATCCTGGAAGGAAAGCTGGGAGTCCTCCTGACCCTCCCAGTGGGCGATTCCTTACAAAGGTCAGGCGGTGGTGGTGAGCTACCCACGAGAGAAAGAAACTCTCTCCAGTGGCTGGGAAAACCTTGGAAGGCAGGGTGGAACAGGGTGTGCACACCAGAGCAGGGCCATTCTGCCACCTGGGTATAAGCTTCAGTGTACATGCGCATGTTTCTGAAGAAGTGTGCATGCACATGAAATTAATTAAACTTTGTTGGTCCAGTTTGGTGTAGCGGTTAAGTGCGCAGACTCTAATCTGGGAGAACCGGGTTTGATTCCCCACTCCTCCACTCGCAGCTGCTGGATAACCTTGGGCAAGCCATAGTTCTGTCAGAGGTGTTCTTGAAAAGAGCAGTTTCTGTCCGAGCTCTCTCAGCCCCACCTACCTCACAGGGTGTCTGTTGTGGGGAGGGGAAGGGAAAGGAGTTTGTAAGCCACTCTGAGAGTCCAAGTGAAGGGCGGGGTATAAATCCAATCTCCTCTCCTTCTCATTCTTCTTCTTGGTGCTACTGGACTCAACCTTTGTTCTGTCTGGGTTAGGTCAAGAGCTATATGCCGTAAACTTTATAAAAGTGTGGGTTGGGAAATGACTTTGTCTTTGATTTGTGCCTTATGTCACAAAAATGGTAACAACGGAGGAATTATCAGTATTTAGTTATTTGTAGGGGGATCTATTGGCTTCCCAACAGGGCTTTAAAATCAAACTGGTCACTTGGTTCACGAGTTATAGCTCAAATTTAAAAAGGTGTGTGTGTGGGGAAATCGGCTTCGGCCATCTTGATGACATCATAAAACGCTGAATCTACCAGTCAGAATGGGTTATCACCTCAAAATACGATACATTGATATATTCGCCTTTCAGAAAAAACATAAAGAAGTTTTGCCGCCTTACCTGATATGGTCAATTTTTGGCTCTTGCCCCAGAGATATCAACCCCCCAAGGTTGCCCTGACACGACTGTGACTCGATAGTGCTTTCCACCAGCAAAGAGGATCATGTGATTTATTTTACCGCAAGGGTGCAGAGTTCGGCCGCACTCTGTCTTGAAGCGTTTCTCTTCCCCCCGTGCAATTCCAACCGACGTCGTTCTGGTATTTTTTTCCCCCATCACCAAATTGTCATTTTATAGTTTCGCTGGGAAATTGGGAATTGTAAAAGCGTTACAAGTTATTTCCATGTTTCACTGCCTGGCATTGTGGGGGTTTCTTTATGTGCTTCATTATCCCTGTGATAAAAGCGACAAACGATTCTTTAATTTTTCTTTCCAAAGGCAAACACGGCACAGAGCGGAGGCACAGAGCTTTGTTGTAAAAGCGGTTCTCGGCCGTACGTTTGCTATAATTCACGCCGAACACCTTAAAAAAAACCCACATTTTAATTAAGGAGCTCTTACATCTCTGCTGTAAAAATGTTATGGCCTATATGTAACAAGGAGTGAAGCAGACAGGCAGACCGAGTGAGTCGCTGTGTGTGTGTGTACACGTGTTAAGCCTTCGATTTTAAAAAGTACAACGTTTTACAGCAGGTAGGATGAGAAAAGAGCAAGACTCCAGCAGCATTTTAAAGACTAACAAAATTTGTGGCAGGGAATGAGCTTTTGTGAGTCATGGCTCACTCCTTCGGTTAGGATTACACATCCTCTTGGAAGCGCACCTTAATGTAGTGCTTCATAAGAACATAAGAGAAGCCAGTGTTGGATCAGGCCAATGGCCCACCCAGTCCAACACTCTGTCACACAGTGCCCAAAAAATACCAGGTGCCATCAGGAGGTCCAGCAGGGGGGCCAGGACACTAGAAGCCCTCCCACTGTTGCCCCCCAAGCATCCCTTGCCCCAGCCTGAGAGTCCCTATCTATACCTTGTGGCTAAGAGCCACTGATGGACCTTTGCTCCATATGTTTATCCATTTCCCTCTTGAAGTCGTCCGTGTTTGTAGCTGCCACCACCTCCTGTGGCAGTGAATTCCATGTGTTCATCACTCTTTGGGTGAAGAAGGACTTCCTTTTATCCGTTCTAACCCGACCGCTCAGCAGTTTCATGGAGTGCCCGCGAGTTCTTGCATTGTGAGAAAGGGAGAAAAGGACTTCTTTCTCGACCTGCTCTATCCCACGCATAATCTTATAAACCTCGATCACGTCACCCCTCAGCCGTCGTTTCTCCAGGCTAAAGAGCCCCAAGTGCTTTAACCTTTCTTCATGGGGAAAGTGTTCCAACCCTTTTATCATTCGAGTTGTCCTTTTCTGCACTTTTCCCAAAGCTATAATATCCCTTTTGAGGTGTGGTCCTGGCCCAATGCTCCTAGCCCAAATCTCCCAACAATATTTGTTTCAGTTTTGTTTTCTATTTTTGTGTTCCAGACAGAGTCTAGATCCCTTGTGGTATTGCTCTCAGCTCCACTGACACACACAAGAACACTCACTACATTAAGGCGTGCAGCCAAGGCAATAGTTATTTATCATCATCAAGGCTCTTATTGTAGATAAAGCCCAGCAGGAACTCATTAGCATACTAGGCCACACCCAACAGCAGAAACTCATTAGCGTATTAGGCCACACCCATGACAGCACAGCTCATTGGCATATTAGGCCACACCCCCATGGTACCAGAAGTGTGCTCATCCAGCCATACCCACCTTTTGCTTCTTATTCTGCTTACATTGTTAGTTGTCAAAACCCAGGGCTTTTTTGTAGCAGGAACTCCTTTGCATGTTAGGCCACACACCCCTAATGTAGCCAATCCTAATGAGTTTTTGCTGTTGGGTTCCTGCTGGGCGTGGCCGACTTGGGAGCCAGCCGGAACTCCGTTCCTGTGCGTTCCTGCCCCAAAATAGCCCTGATCATTGTAATCAACTCTGGAGGATGGAATTTTGAGGTGGTGGCCAGAAAGAGGCTCAAGCCGCAGTAGCTATGAATGCATAAGGTTGCCAGATCTGGGTTGGGAAATTCCTGGAT
>NW_015163847.1:8121-8225 GCF_001447785.1 Gekko japonicus | reverse complement strand
CTGTCCCCTTTCTTAAAAGCACAGCTCCACAAGAATTTCTCCTGTAAATAGTTTAAAAAAATCATTTTAAAACATTTTTTAAAGGAGTGCGCTCCTTTAAGCAG
>NW_015163847.1:0-7400 GCF_001447785.1 Gekko japonicus | reverse complement strand
CCAGCGTGGGCCTGATAGAAGCCCTCTGGAGGCCTAATACGCCCCCCGGGCCGCATGTTTGACACCCCTGCTCTAAAGCCACCATTTTCTCCAGGTCAACTGATCTCTGTTATCTGGAGATCAGTTTTAATAGCGGGAGATCTCCAGGTTGGCAAACCTAGTGTCCAAAGTTGACACAGAGAAGCCTTTTGAGGTGGAAATGGGGGACGGCCATGAGGGATGTTGAGGCAAGGTGGCAACTGTAGTGTTGTTGTTTTTTTTGGCGAGGGAATGACCTATGAAGATGGGAAGGAGGGATGATTTTGGCACCTCTCATCGCTGCTGTTTTGACCCCCAAATCCTGGTTTGGATTGACTTCCCCCTTGTGCAAACTGAGCACGCTATTTTCTTTTTTGCACTATGTTCTACTTCTTTGCCTGGGGTTGGCTCACGTCAAAACATCGTGTCTTTTCATTCATACTTGTATGTTGGTGAATCAGCATCGGACAAAAATATTCTTCACAGACCGGATCTAAATTTAGATCCTTGATATAATAAAATATAAATGGCTGGCAAAAATAAATCTATGATGCGCACATGCGAAATGAATGACAGTATGCTGAGCTGCAGACCGGAAGGTCTGTAGTTCGGCAGTTCGAGACCCGAGTGCCGTGTGACGGTCTGGCCCCAGCTCCTGACAACCTAGCAGTTCGAAAGCAAGAAATTGCAAGTAGATAAATAGGTACCGCTTCAGTGGGAAGGTAACAGCGTTCTATGTGCCTCAGCATCTAGTCATGCCAGCCACATGACTGCAGAGAAGTCTTCGGACAATGCTGGCTCTTCGGCTTGGAAACGGAGATGAGCACCACCCCCTAGAGTCGTATTCGACTGGCTTTCAAGCAACGGAAACCTTTACCTTTACCTTTAGAAAGTCAACAGTGAAAAATGAAGAATGGAAACCACGGACAAGATTATATAGATGGATATAAAAATATTAAATAAAAGAGTGAGCATGTATGTATTTATCAGGAAAATGGATAATCCATCTGTCCGGAGAACCTGCTCGAAGTAGCTTATAAAGTAAAATTTAGTAAAAACATAAAGCATCATTTAAAAAGCTGTTAATTAACATACTATTAAAACCCCTGCATTAATACCCAGCCAGAAGGCTTTTATGCATTCTTATTTCCCTTGCTTGTACGTTACTGTTTCTTTGAGTTTTTTCATCCTTGTTCCACACAACTTTTGCTCCCTCTGTTGGCCGATTCAATACTAGACAGGTGTATTTCCAGCATATTTCCCTGTAGGACAGAAATCTCTGTGATATCAAATTGACCACTAGAGGGAGCAAATTACCTGCAGAACAAGACCACCACCCAACCCCACCCCACCCCTGAAGAAACAGGAACTTGCCAGAGTGTAGATGGGTAGCCATGTTAGTCTGTCTGTAGCGGAAAAAAGAGCAAGAGTCCAGTAGCACCTTAAAGACTCACAAAATCTGTGGCGGGGTGAACATTTGTGATGTTAGGATGCATTAACAGAAGCATTGTGTCCAGATCAAGGGAGGTGGTAGTTCCGCTCTATTCTGCTATGGTTCGGCCTCACCTGGAGTCCTGTGTCCAGTTTTGGGCACCACATTTTAGGAAAGATGTTGACAAGCTGGAGCGTGTCCAGGAGAGGGCAACCAGGATGGTGAGAGGGTTGGAATCCAAGCCTTTCAAGGAAAGGCTGAAAGAGTTGGGTCTGTTTAGCCTGGGAAAGAGAAGGCTTGGAGGGGACAGGATTGCAGTCCAAGTATTTGAGGGGCTGTCATGTAGAAGATGGAGCAGATCTATTTTCTCTTGCTCCGGATTGCAAGACTAGATGTAATGGGTGGAAAGTACAAGGGAGTCGTTACCGGCTAAATATCAGGAGAAACGTCCCTCACTGTAAGAGTGGTTGAGCAGTGGAACAGACTGCCTACGGAGGTGGTCGATGCTTCTTTGCTGGACATTTTCAAGAGGGAGCTGGACGACCATCTTTCGGGTATGTTGTAGGGCTAACTTTCAGCTATGCTCCTGCAGGGTGCAGGGGGTTGGACTAGATGACCTGTAAGGTCCCTTCCAGCTCTAACATTCTATGATTCTGTGAGTGAGAAGAAGTGAGCAGTGACTCTCAAAAACTCATGCCTTGCCACAAAGGTTAAGAATATAAGAAGAGCCGTGGTGGATCAGACCAGAGGTCCATCTAGTCCAGCCTCCTGTCTCACAGAGTGGCCAACCAGTTTCTCTGGAGGGCCAACAACAGGGCATTGAGGCCAAAGCCTTCCTGTGAGAAGAACAATAGAAGAGCCCTGCGGGATCAGACCAGTGGCCCGTCTCACAAGGTATGGTCAACCATTACCTCTGGAGATCCAATAGCAGGCCATAGAGGCTGAGGCCTTCCCCTGATGTTCCCTCCTGGCACTGAGATTCAGAGGTTGACTGGTAGCCACTGACAGAGCTATCCCCCATGCAGATACTCCAATAATTTCCCCTCTTATTTTTCCCCAAGTGGGTTTTTGGAACAGTGCCATCTTGAGGAAGGAAAGCTTTGAGGAAACGGTCAAATTCTGAGACAGCCAGCACAAAAACAACCCGTTTCTCTCAGACAGACACAATCCACCAAAGCAGGATATGGTATCATCCACACTCCTGCGGATTTTGCGTCGAATCCCAGGGCTTTCTGGAGAACCGGCAGGGGTAATTTCCTGCCGGAGCACGCTGAAGCGGCGCTCTGGCAGTAAGGAGCCCAGAGGCACCTCCCGCCACTGCCCTTCCTGGCCCGCCCGCTTGCTCAGGCAGACAGGCCAGGAAAGGCCTGCAGAGTCAGCTCTGCCTGACCTATTTTTATATTCTACAGTGGTTTATCACGTCTATTATACTACTTAGTTATATGTAGCATATGGCCTGACCTGGCTGGCCCAGGCTAGTCTGAGCTGATCAGATCTCGGAAGCTAAGCAGGGTCAGTCACGGTTAGGACTTGGATGGGAGACCACCAAGGAAGTCCAGGGTTGCTATGCAAAGGCACGCAAGGGCCAACCACCTCTGTTCGTCTCTGGCCTTCACCTAGATGGTCCAGGCTAGCTCAGTCTTGTCAGATCTCGGAAGCTAAGCAGGGTCGGTCTTGGTCAGTATTTGGATGGGAGACCACGAGTGTTCCCTCTAAGTGGTGGGATTGCTTGCGCGCGGCGTCTTATTCAAGATGGACTGCCACCCATGTGCGTCTGAACAGAATAGCTTCTCAAAGTGTTCGAAGTCTCTTTTTCTCCCCCCCCCCAATGATTTCCTGCCAGCTCAGAGATAGGGAGTGGTACCCTCTGGCTGTAGATGAAGATGAAGAAGGAGAAGGAGGAGGAGATTGGATAGATACCCCGCCCTTCACTACCCGAAGGAGTCTCAGAGCGGCTTACAAACTCCTTTCCCTTCCCCTCCCCACAACAGACACCCTGGGAGGCAGGTGGGGCTGAGAGAGCTCTTTCGAGCAGTGTTCCCTCTAAGCTGAGTTGGCATGAGCTAGCTCACAGTTTTTTAGCCTCCGGTTCACACATTTTTGTCTTAGCTCAGGAAGGACGGCTCCAGAGTAAACCGTTTTATGCAGTAGCCAAATTGCTCGCTCACCACTTTAATGCCAGTAGTTCGCAAAGTAGAATTTTTGCTCACAAGACTCCACAGTTTTCAAGGACTGATTCTGAGAGATCAGCTCTGAGAAAACTTGTGACTGACCCAAGGTCACACCAGCAGCTGCATGTGGAGGAGTGGGGAATCAAACCCGGTTCTCCCAGATCTGAGTCCGTGCTCCTAGCCACTACACCAAACTGAAAGAAGAGGAATAGGACCACGTCTGATGCCACCTTGACCTCCTTCTGGGCACTATTGAGAATGGTTTGCCATTCGCTGGCTCCCACCCACTAAGCACACGATGCGGATTTCGCCTGGCTCTGCTTCCCAAATCGGGGATCTTTGAATGGGGACCTTTGGTTCCGGTCGGTACTGAATTCTCCAAGGCTGATGCTATTGCTGTCAAGCGCGACACTTCTAGGAACCCTGCCAGGCTACAAAACCCTTGCCAGGAAAAAGCCAACGAAGTACGGTTTAAGTGGGTGTTAGGAAAACCGCCAGCTGTGGGACGGAGAAATTGCCGCTCTGTGGCTAAGAAGCCCCCTCGGAAGCAGGGCAGAGGCTTGCGGGGGTCACGGCGCTTCACAAAATCTTTCTTTTTCATGGGGGAGGGTTCATATTTGTATTGGGATATTTGGTTAACATAGCACCGTTTTGCCCAGTCATAGATCTGTGATACTGAGTGCGGTAAATAAATCTCCGAAGAGGTAGATCGCAAAAAAGGTCAACTTGCATTTGTTCAAGCAGATCTCGTTCCCACACAGGTCAAAGGAAGAAAAGAAGCCTGATCTAACTAGTACTTTCCTTATCGCAAATGGCCAGCCTATCCGGCATCACATGTGTGGGATGATGAGGGCATTGTCTCTACAGGAGAGACCTGCAGAGACGTGTGTGTTCCATGGAAGGCCATGTGAGGTGAGTGAGAGGACAAAGCGAGAGACAGGAGGGGTCAAAGGGCAGCTCCCCTGCGAAGACAAAGAGAGGCAACCCGTTCAAAGAGATACCACCTGTGCACGCTTAGAGTGAGGGAGTGGCCCCCAATGTCCAGGCATGCCGAGTCGCCTCACTTCAACAATTTGTGGGTTTTCCAATAGCTTGGCAAGCCCAAAGGACTTCAGCCCTAAAAGGACGACCATTCTTCTTGCTGCCAGCTTCCAATCTTATCCCAGTAGCAACCGTGAAAGCATCAGGGTCGCAGCATTTCATTGATCATGTAGACGCACTGGTGAAAACCTATCAGACCCAAGGGTCATTTCCTGCAGGAGTGCACAGGAGTGGAGCTTCGGCAGTAAGGAGCCCAGGGGGTGGGCACATGCAGCAAGTGGTTAAGTGCGTGGACTCTAATCTGGGAGAACCGGGTTTGATTCCCCACTCCTCCACTTGCAGCTTTTGGAAGACTTTGGGCAAGACGTAGTTCTGATAAGAGCTGTCCTTGAAAAAGAGCAGTTGGCGTCAGAGTTCTCTCAGCCCCACCTCCCTCACAGGGTGTCTGTTGAGGGGAAGGGGAAGGAGCTCTAAGACTCCTTTGGGTAGTGAAGGGCGGGGTATAAATCCAATCTTCTTCTCCTCCTCCTCTTCTTCTTCGTCTTCTTCTTCTTCTACTGCAGGCCTGCATGGCCGCCCTCTGAAACTGCCTCTATAGGAGGGACTGGCTCTGCCGAGATGGTGCCTGTTGAACCAATATCTAAAAACCAAGGGATTTTTAAAAGATATTTTTAGCATCGTGTTTTTACCTTCTCAGCTTTTAAGGGCCCGCTTCTCCTTTTATGAATAGTTTCCACGCTGGTTAGATCGCAGTCACTTAAAAAAAAAATCTCCCCCCCCCAAAAATGGGTTGCAATCCAAATGTTGGACTGCCGCTGAAGAGGCACCAGTGGGCCCTTGCTTTGGTCCAAGTCCAGGACCGCATTGAAGGCCAGCATTGAGCTCAGGACTAGCTGCAGTGCGAACCAAAGGAGTGGCAACGGCACGCCTAGGTTGCTTCACCGTTTCTTCAGGCTTCATCAGGCCACTTTCCTGTAGCGATGGAGCTCCACCCGGCTCCGGCAAGATTCAGAACGACACAAAGTCTACCAGAATGTTCCGAGTAGCTAGGAATCAGGCAAAACTATTTGGTGGCAAAACTATTTGTTATTTGCATTAATTCTGGTTGTAGGTAGACCTGCGTAAGAAGACAGTAGTCTCCAGTGTGATTTGTAACAGCGTGACAAGATTATCCTATTTGTTTGTGTAACTGCATTCGCTGTATTTCCATTTTTGAGTGTTTGTTGACTACCTGGAGGCTGGCAAGCCACACCTGCCAGGCCGCACAGTGTTCCCTCTAAGGTGAGTGAGTGTGAGCTAGCTCACAGTTTTTTAGCCCCCAGCTCACACATTTTTGTCTCCGCTCAGGAAGGAGGGCTCCAGAGCAAACTAATTTATGCCGTAGCCAAATGGCTCGCTCACAGCTCTAATGCCAGTGGCTCACAAAGTAGAATTTTTGCTCACGAGACTCCACAGCTTAGAGGGAGCATTGGCCAGGCACTGCCTTTTGGGCTCCCTGTCTCCACCGCCTACCCGTCAGGCTCTGAGTCGCGGAGGATCAGACTCTGCGATCTAGTTTTTAAAAGAACTGGCTCATCAGGATCATAAACCGAAGGGAGAGAAATGACATCTCCCCCACACACACACAGTTTGGTCTAAGGCAGAGAAGGGAGCCTGTTTCCTTCAGCGCTCCGTGACACGCATGACCAGCGTGGCCCAAATAAAAGAGAATTTACGAGCTTTTGTCCACCAGCGGCGAGAGCAGCTATCGATTCCAGAAGAGCACTCTACGCCCGGTGTAATTCATGGCCCTCTTCCACTCCGAAGGCGCTCTCTAATTCCATATCATTATGTTTTCATGCCCCCCCCCCATTCCGACTGTCTCCTCCGCTGAGGTTTTATTAGGCTCTGTATAATTTACAGCTGCGGGGCCTGCCTTCAACCTGACCTATTTTTAGCTCTTTTTGCATTTTAGCATCTATATCCTCCCCTTTTCTTCCCAACCGAGAGAAGTGTGTTCAAAGAACCAGTGCCTCCCGAGCTGAGCTGCACGAGGCCGCACCGCTGTGGCATCAGGTGCAAAAAGCTCCTGGACCCGTGCAGCCATGCGCCGCATGAGGCTGTGGCTGCAAATCGCCACTGCAGCTGCATCAGTTAGTCTCCAACAGGTCTGCCGTCTTCCAGAGGGGCCAGGATTACATCTGGTCTCTGGACTACAGAGGTCCGTTCCCTTGGGGAAAGCGGCTGCTTTGGAGGGTGGTCTCTATGGAATCGTGGAGCTGCAGTGGCTCAAGTGGTTAAGACGCTGAACTGCAGGTTGTGGAAGGTCAGTAGTTCAGGAGTTTGAGACCCGAGTGCACGGCATGACAGAGTGAGCTCCCGTCTCTAGTTCCAGCTCCTGCCAACCTAGCAGTTCGAAAGCAAGAAACTGCAAGTAGGTAAATAGGTACCACTTCGGTGGGAAGGGAACAGCGTTCCGTGCACCTTGGTGTTTAGTCATGCCGGCCACATGACCATGGAAACGTCTTCGGACAGCGCTGGCTCTTCGGCTTGGAAACGGAGATGAGCACCGCAACCCTAGAGTCAGACTCGACTGGATTTCTTTACCTTTACCTCTATGGAATCACATCCTCCACGATGGGCCTCACCTCCCCAAACTCCTCCGTCCCAGGCAGTGTCCAGGCATTTTCCCGCAACTCTCTCCTTCGATGAGCCAGATGTGGATAACATCAGAACATAAGAGAAACCAATGTTGGATC
>NW_015163846.1:19490-21501 GCF_001447785.1 Gekko japonicus | reverse complement strand
AATCCAGGAGGGGTAGCTTGTCTGAGGCAACAGATCAAACCCTGGCTCCAGTGTGACCTTTCAGACCCACATAGTTTTATTGGGTGTGCATGCACACTTCACTGTATCTGATGAAGTGTGCATGCACACAGAAGCTTCTACCGTTATTAAAACTCTGTGGGTCTGAAAGCTCCCACTGGAGCGAGGGTTTGCATTGCACTGTGATTGTTTTGGACAAAAACCTACTCATGACCCACCTTGGATTCTGATACAATCTGGGGACCTGCAAGCATTTACATATGTTCAATGGATGGACTCCAAGTGATGTCTCTGGTCTACCCAAGTTCAGGCACCCATTCTCCAGCAGTTCCCCCCCCCAATCTCCAAACTACATGGGATCAAGGCTTCCTGACCCCCCTCTTAAGGCACTCTGGCTACTTAGGGGATAGAACACAGATTTTCCAAGTGCAGGTACTAGCTTGGAGAAAGGACAGGAGATACATATAGGGTGGTGGTGTGTGCGTGTGTGTGTGTGTGTGGGAGTACTCACCAGCGTGTCGTCGGTTGGTCCAGTGCGGCCGGTTGGCCTGGTGCCACAACTGTTCCAGGAGGTTGAAGTAGGGGGGCCTGGAGTGTGTTGGGGGGATGCCCCTAAACGCCTCCATGGCAGAATAAAAGTCATTCTTGATCCGTTTGAACTTGGATCTAACTTGCTGCCCGGTCCTGGTGAAGCCCCTAGTCTCCAGGGAAACTGCTACTCTGGAGAACATTCGAATGTTCTCCAGATGGGTGCTATGCATGACCATAGCACCCATCCTGCCTTCTATGAGGATGTGGAGCATCGCCTCCACCTCCTCGTCGCACCAAAATGCTCCCCTCCTGCGTTGGGCAGCCATCACTCTCGAAAAGTTTGAAAAGTTTAAAAAACTAGCGTGGATAACGCTACTGCGTTTTTTCGGTATCGCGATGTTTCGATGTATCGCGATAGCGCTCCCATTGGCCGTGGCTGGAACCGCGCGATTTTACTGGAGGATTTAAAGGAACAGGAGTGAATGCTCGGGAAGGGACTGTTGGCGAGCTCATTTTAAACAGTCGACAGCCCGCTTTTGCAAGCCCCAAGTCCTTACAGACCTGCATACAGGCTTCTCCTCTGCATGGACAGCAGTCAGTGATTTCTACACCTCAGCCAGTGCACCCCTCTAGGCTGCTGTAGTGTGAGGTAGCTCAAAGTTCTGTAAGTCTCTGGCTCACACGGTTCTGTCTGGGCTCAGGAAGGAGGATGTCTCCAGAGCATGCTAGTTAATACAGCAGCCCAATTAGTTGCTTGCACCTTTCATACCAGCAAAGTCACTAGCCTGATTTGTTGCACAGGACTCCTCAGCTTAGAGGGAGCATTGGCTGGTAGGGCTTCATTGTACTCCATTGGAACTCCTGTTCTCCCCAGGCTCAAGCCCAATAACATTGGAGTCATCCAACTGGGACCTGGAAACCCCCCCCCCACCCATGACTCTCAGCAAATGAACTGGTAAATATGATGTGTTTAGTAGTGAGGGCTCCTCATGTGTCACTGAGGGCAGGGATTGCTGCTATACCTCTAAGTATACAGCCTCATCTGTTAAATCCCCCCCTTTCCCCCCTTCCCCTCTTCCCCCCCCCCTGCAGTAGTGTAGCCATTGAGGGCTCCTCATGTGTCACTAAGGGCAGGAATTGCTTCTAAACCTCAAAGTGTACAGCCCCATCTGATAGACCTCCCCCCCACCCCAAATGCATAGTGTAGCCAGGAATGACCAGGCAACCTTTTGACATTTCATGTGGTGTATAGCTCTGCTTTTTACGTTTTGATATTTCTTGTTCCATTAGGTGAATGCTTTATTTAAACAGTTGTCAGTAAATGATATATCCCTTGAATACCCTTGATGATATATCCCCCTGCTGTGAGTCCCTAGGGAGATTTTATGGCATATCCCAATTGCTTGCTTGCACCTTTAATACCAGCAAAGTTACTAAGCAGAATTTATGTTCACAGGACTCC
>NW_015163846.1:19220-19374 GCF_001447785.1 Gekko japonicus | reverse complement strand
CCTAACCCAACATCATAAACTGTGTTAGTATGAACTGTTAGTATGAACCAAGCAACGCAACACTAAACTTTTTGAACAGAACAGATTAGTAATGTTAGGGT
Source organism: Gekko japonicus (assembly GCF_001447785.1). NCBI lineage: Eukaryota > Metazoa > Chordata > Lepidosauria > Squamata > Gekkonidae > Gekko > Gekko japonicus. The sequence goes on along the minus strand of NW_015163846.1, from coordinate 19,273 downwards.
GAAAGCCTCTCCCTGGGACACCCCGCACTCTTCCTTTTCCCCCTCCCACTCTC
>NW_015163846.1:3398-16880 GCF_001447785.1 Gekko japonicus | reverse complement strand
ACTGTGTAAGCACCTCATTCAAAGCTTCTGTGCTGCAGATCATCATGTGCAACACCTCCAGGATCATTTGCAGCAAGATGGTTATGGAGACCATGATGATCAGTAGCCTCTCACACAGGCACACCAAACAAATCCACCAAAAACCAGCCTTCCAAACTCCAACCTCAACCCACAGAGGTGGGGTTTTTCCCTCCCTGCCCTTTATACCTGGTCCATCTCTGTGCCAGCCAATTGCCTCTTGTCCTGGATGGGTGCACATCAGGCTGAGGTAGAAACATCTGTCTCACCAATCCCTGATGCCCTGATTTCCCTCCAAATCCTGCTGTCCAATGGTGTGTTTGTCTCCAGCTGGCAAGCTGTCCACCCCTTCATCCTCTCCTGGCTTGTCCCAGGGCATGGAAGGGTTAGCTAGGTTGCTGTCACCAATCCCTGCTGCCCTGGTGCCCAGCTGGAAGCCTGCTGTCCAATAGGGTACTTGTTCCCAGGGGGCAGATGTAGCCATGGCATGTATCCCAGTGGAGTCAATGTATTCCAATGTGATCGCTATTGCGATTGTTTGAGGTTCTGGTATAGCGCGCGGCCGAAAAAAGGCGGGAAACAAGCGTATCGGAACCGGGAGAGGGAACGGGAGACTCCTCGGAAACGGTTGACAGGTAAATCGCTTCCCTCCCGGTTCCTAACTGGAAGAGAGACTTTTGAGTGTGAAATGGCAGTCAGATCCCGGTAGGGAACCGATTCTCAACCGGGTTCTGTCTGAAATGACAGATCAGCACCCGGTTGAGAATCGGTTCCCTACCGGGAGAAAGCACCTGTCTGAAATTCCCCGTTGAGTGATTCAGCAAAGAGTACTTTATTAGATCAGAACAAGACAAAGTACACCGGCACGCAGGCCAGTATAAATGCCCCAGAAACCCACCACCAAAACACACCCCCAAGTCCCTTATAGGTTGCTACAGTAGCCGAGAGTCCCATAGGCTCTCGGCAGCGGACCTGGCCCTCTGATTGGTGCGGGCCAGGATCCGCTTGGGCTATTGTCCGAAGGAATGAAGCTATGAACTAACGCTGGACCGCATGGCCCAACGGTCGCGCACGTGGTCATGGTGGATACATTACATTGGAAATCACTGGTCTAGCACTAAGTATTGTTCTCCCTTAATTACCATTGATCCACATAAATGGTAAAGCCTTCTGATTCTCTGGATCACAAGTACAATTGGCTGATTCTCTGGATCATAAGTACAATTGGCTGAAAACCCTTCCTGACCCCAAAAAATGCCTTCTGTTTATACTCAAGAGTCCAGGAGATGCTTAGGCAGAGTGTCAGCTTTCTCTAAACCATGTGCTGCCTCAGAAAGCAGAAAGCATCCCAGCCCAACTTTGTAGAAGAAAATAATCACATCAGTTCTACCAAATAAAACAGTTTAAATGTTAGAGAAGAAAAACTGTGACTTTGGGTAAAACGCACATGCTGAGATGCAGGAAGGTGACGCAGAGGTGATTTTCCTATTAGTCATGCTGTCTGCGTCCATACCAGGAATGAACTTCCCTTAAAAATAAAAGTTGAAGGAAAGGAAGAGTGTTAAATATCCCTTACCAACTTCAAAAATAACAGCATGGCTGAGACTACCCAAGAAAAACAAAAATCATCTAAAACCTGCAAGGTTTCAGTTTGCAGTTGGCAAGCTTAAGAACTCTTAAAAAGAATAATACGGAAATCGCTGAATGGAAGATAAAGGAGTTCTACACACACACACACACACACACACACACAGAGGGGTAGTGGTGGAACATATATGCTTGTGCACGCATGCACACACACACTTGCTCTGTCTAATGCTGGTATCCCGTGAAGATTCCTTCAGCATCCCAATAGTTACAGCAAGAATGTTGACTTCCCAGATTAGTCTTAAAGATCAGACATACTGCTTCACTGCATGAGGGTCCTATGTGATCTGCTGCCACTTAACCCACTGGAGATCTTTCTGAGGGCATTTTATAAGAAAATTAATCCCCATATACATAAAAAATAAAAAAAGATATTTTAAAAATCAATCCCCATAGTTCTATGACGCTGTTATCATTTACTGATTTTTTTTAAAGCCTTAAAAAGCTTTTTTAAAGCCTTAAAAATCTTCTGGTGGCACAACAGGGAACAATCCATGGAAAATAGCAGCTGATATGGCAAAGTGTACAGAAAACTCCTGTGCGGAAGCTCCATTGTCAATGTGAATGCCTCTGCATCAGCAACAGCAACGAATGCAAAACTATTGCAGTGGAATTCCATAAGTATCCCAAGACTGAGACCCAGGATGTTATCCACCTAGTCCAGTGGTGGCGAACCTATGGCATGGGTACCAAAGGTGGCACTCAGAGCCCTCTCTGTGGGCACACGTGCCATCGCCCCAGCCAGGCCCAGACCATCATTAAAGTGGCGAATTCTCTGCCAAATAATTTTAAGTAAATGAAAGCATTTGGGATTGCTTTCCTTACTTTGTTTGGATCATCTTAAGTAAATATATGAGTTGTTTTTTCTAAAGTAAAACCTCAGTATTCAGGTTAAATTGCCATGTTGGCATTTTGCGATAAATAAGTGCGTTTTGGGTTGCAGTTTGGGCACTCGGTCTCTAAAAGGTTCGCCATCACTGACCTAGTCAATCATTCCACATTCTGCAGGCATGAGCTGATCTCCCTTAGCTACCTACCTAAAGCAGCAGGTGATGTGGAAGGTCACATATGCATAGATCTACTTCAGGTAGTTCTTTCCCTCAAAAGGGCAGGGGAATATCATGTTAATTTGGAGGACCCTCATGTGTTTGGGGAGTCAGGAAAACTGGGAAAAGCTGAAGTAGTAGCTATACATTCTCTTCTCCTCCCCCAATTTCCAGCCAAAGAAAGCATCTGTTTTGTGAGTTGATCTATTCCCCCTCCCCTGCTGGTTGGGTTTGGAAGATGGAAGAGTGGTGACTAACAGGCACTGTTGTGGGGAAGTAGTCTGAAGACATACATGATGCCAGTTTTGATCATTAGAAAAGCCAAGGAGTGTTGAGCATTTGAGGGGGATGCTTGCAATTTGCAAACCAACTGCAACAAAAGGTTGTTTACTCTGTTACTAAGTGTGCCCTAGTCTTTAGGAATGCACATCTGCCAGTCAGACCTTTATTATGACTCAAAACGTTGATGCCACCATGCCAGATGAAAACTGTAAAGAACACAACAGATGTGATTGCTATGTCAAGTATAAAGTAGTTCCAAATTAATCGAATCACCATGATTTCGGCGTGCAGTTCGGACAACAGCAATGAGCTAGTGTGGTGTTCTGGTTAAAATACTGAACTAGGATCTGGGAGACCCTGGTCTGAATCCTTACAGTGCCACGGAATTTCTCTGGATAACCTGTGCCAGTCACTCTGTCTCATCCTAAACTACCTCCCAGGGTTGTTGTAAGGATAAAAGGAAGGAGGGGTGAATCATATTGTAAGCTGTTTTGGATCCCCATTCAGGAGGAAAATGATGTATAAATATGTAAGTAAATGCACTTCCACTGATTATAACATCTGAGGGTAGTTATACACATTAGGCAGCAAATTACTGCAAGTACACAATTTGCTGTGTGTTACAGCATAATTCCCCATTCTTTTTAACAATATATACACGCATACATATACATACACTGGAAACCCAGATGTGTGTGTAAAGAGAGAGAGACAGACAGATAGACTGACTGACTGACCGACCTACCGATCTACCGACCCAGGGCAGTCATAATGGATATTTAAAACTGCATATGCTGTTTAGAGAAATAATGGTTCAACTTGGGTATACACACACAAACCATATTTTCTGTGTGATATATGGCTGTCCTAATAATCTAAATGTGTTTGAAGTTTCCAAGGGTTGCACCCCTAAATTTGGGCAAATCTTTCAAAAACCACAGGCCCATTGGTGCTCAGATATACTTTTTTCTTGCCATTCTACCCTTTTGCTATGATGCCTAAAAAATCCAAATTTATTAGGCTGTGGTCACACGGCAAGCCTATAGCGACTTGTTCCCACTATATTTTGATCGGGGATATTTTTTGTGGGTTGGGATGATCACACATCCCTCCCTGAACTGCTTGTATTGTGCAATGAGGCTTCAGGCATCATCCAGATAGCAACTGTTAGCCGTGAACACTCAGTGGAGCTTCCATGGACAGCCGTAGTATAGCACTGATTATCCAATGAAGAGGGGGTCACAGTAAAGGCACCCTGCTTGTGAGTGTCCCCCCCGCCAGTCTGCTCCAGAAGAACCAGTGCTGGGAGAGGTGGGCTCTGGGCTCAGTGAGGCACATCTACTGCAGCCCAAATGAGGTGAAGAAGGAACACACACAGAGGCAGGGAGCGAGGGAAGAGAACTCAGACGAAAGCACCCACCTGCCTTCAGAATGCTCCTCGGAGACATCACAGCCCCCTCACACTTTGCTCCGAGCCCACTGACATATCACGTTGGGTCTCCCAGCAACCTGCCTTCCCCTGCGGTAACTAAAGGGGGGGGAGGCAAGTGATGGTTCCGTCTTGGCATTTGGGGAGGGAGGAGATCAGCTTTGGAGATGAGAGGGGAAAGAGTCGGCTTCTCTGCCCCCTTCCTGGCACCACATGAAGAGAAGGGGTTGAAAACAAGATTTGTTTTTGGTGAAAGTGCGCAGGATTGGGGAGGGGGGCAGCAGTGGACACTGGAGCGGGATGGATTAGAATCAGCAGAGAAGGAAGCCGGTTGGCAAGAGGAGCCTCGCTGGAAACCAAGGAACCCAGGGACCAATGGGGGGGGCAGGAGAGAGGAGAAGAAAAAGTCTATATGCACTTGAACATTCATGCAATGAACGTATTCAGTGCAGGATTGCTCATGCGCTCAAAGGAGGAAGCTGGAGGGGGACCTCATCACATGAAGGAGGGTCAGACGACCTAATCGCAATAATTGCATGAGAGATGGCTGTCCAGATCGGCAAAATCACGGATTCAAAGCGCAAATACCCAGAAAGTACTTAATTTTCCCAGTGTTGGAAAGCTCACTAGGGAACCGGGAGGATTGCGCAACTGAGCAGGAGATGGAGGTCAGCAATTTTAAATGCGAGAGAAAACAGCGGTGAAACCCGATCAAAATGACCATGTGACCACAGCCTTATTCATGATGACCTACAAAACAACCAAACAACAACAACAAAACAGATCAGGCACAAATCAATAAAACTGCCAAAGCCTGGGACTCATTTTCACAGGCTGCACAACCTTCTTTTGGATCAGACTCACAGGCAAGGAAATGCTACTGAGGGGTCATGCTATTTTTCATTCAATATGAAAAGGTATCCCTGAGCTGTACTTGATATAGAGTCTTTTGCAAATGGGAAGTAGGGTTAGGATTTGACTACCATGCCATCATCAGAAAGAATACCATCAAGATAAGAGTAAGATTAGGGCTTGGATTTACTGATTAAATAAGTCCTCATCTAACTTGCAAGATTTCAGATGTTGCTCTTTTATGCTGTTTCTTGAGATTCCAGAGTTAGGAAGTCAGTCAGACTTTCCAAGAATGCAATGACGTTCAAGTCCTGTAAACTGGAAACAGCCGTGTACTGTGTACCTTCCCAATCCACTTGGCTTCTCTAGCTGGCAGAGGCTCTGGGGTTTTGAATAAAGGCCAAAAGAGCAAACCTGGAAGGCTGGTAAGACCCATTACAGAGGGGTAGCTGCTATTGCCTTAAAAATAACAAGTGTCTCATGACACCTTCAGGGTGAATAGATTTATTATGGCTTAATTGTTTGTGGATTAGAGCCACATCAGTTGCACAGAATATTTTCTTCGATCAACATCTATAGTTGTGTCTTCATGAGTACAAAATTGGGGGGGGGGATGGTACACAGTGGAGCCTAAAGGCCATAAAACGCAGAGTGGCTCTTTGAATTTCTTGTGTGGTGGACCTAACAGAGCCCTGGATTCCCACGTCCTTTCATGATATGTCCATCTGGGTACAAGCTCAGGTGACATAGTATGACACTGTGGTGATGCAATGTCTGTGCCTGTCTCTCATATCTCAGTAGGAATGTTTGATCACCCAACATTTCTGCTTACAATTGGTTCATTAGTTACGATTCGCACAGTTAAACTATGACATTTTCAAACAGCTCAGCTATGCTTGATCATGCACACATGTACAAGAAGTACATGGTTTTTCCCACAACTTCCCTCATCTTCCCTCCCATCCACCACCACTGCTACCCTTGTTTGTCATGTTCTTTAAGTGCACAAAACATTATCAATTCATAGTTTGTAACTCAGAGTTGTGAGATTTCTCCTTGTGTCCCTTATTGCTGTGTGACTTGAGAGTTCGTAATGGCAAAGGCAGGCAAACTGATCTAGTACATGTGAATTATTGCACTCTTTCATGGAGCTGAAGTTACTTTCCAGAGGAAAAAATGTCAGATGCCAAGGGGTGAGGCAGCTCACGCAGGCCAGAGACCCATCTCAGTCCAGAGGTCAGGTGAACTGAGGATCAGAAGCAGATAAGGGGTTCTTGATATGGCAGAAACAGTGTTAGATCAGGTCAGAAATTTATTTATTTATTTATGCCTTCGGCTTATATACCGCCCTGACCCCAAAGGGTCTCTGGGCTGTTTACATAGTGGTTCTAACCAACCAATTCACCTGACTAGGACCACATTGTCTACGGGGCTAGTTGTCATCCAGCTTCATTCCGCGGCTTCAGATATTGGTGTCCTGGTGCCCTTTTCTGGAGCCGATCTTACCCGAGCAGCTTCTTCCGGCAGGTCGCGTCTTGGCGCGTGGCTCTGTGTTGGCTGCAGTTCCGGCTACTTTCCACAGGTGGCTCTGCCGCGCTGCGCTGCACGTCACCACACTCTCCAAGTCTCCACTTTCTTCGGGCTCCACCTCCGACGTTGCTCCACTGGGTCGCCAGGAACTGCTTCGCCGCCATCATTGCTGCCGCCAAGCCCTTTACCTCACAAGGAGGAGGGGTGCCCCCTGCCACCTAGGGCAGGTACCCACTTTATCTACTTGCATTTATGATGCTTTCGAACCGCTGGGTGGGCGGGAGCTGGGACATGGGCCGGGAGCTCACCCTGACCGCGGTGGGTTTCGAACAGCCGTAATGGCTGTTCATTGATGTTACTTTGTAGGCGTTCTTACTGCCTGCGCCACTGCTCCCTTAGCAGGTATTCCAGGGCTCAGCAGAAGCATAGCTAAGGTCAAGCAAAGAGTAAAAATCAGTGAAGTCAGGGCTTTTTTTCTGGAGGAACACACCAGAATGGAGTTCCAGAACCTCTTTGAGGAAACAAAATTCTCAAAAAAATGTTTAAAAGTTCATGAGGGGCACCAGAGGAGCATGAAGTCACTTACACACTCCTTGGCCTGCTACCTCCACTGCTTTCAAAAGAAGACACAGAACTGTCTTATCAGAACTGTAGTTCTGATAAGAGCTGTCCTTGAAAAAGAGCAGTTTCTGTCAGAGCTCTCTCAGCCCCACCTACCTCACAGAGTGTCTGTTGTGGGGAGGGGAAGGGAAAGGAGTTTGTAAGCCGCTCTGAGACTCCTTTGGATAGTGAAGGGCGGGGTATAAATCCAATCTCTCCTCTCTCCTCTCCTCAAGGTGTGGAAGAGTTCTGGATTCTAAGAACTGGCCAGAAAACTCAAAAGACAACATTCTCTAAGGGGAAGAATAAATACATTGGCAAGAAGATTTCAGCTCAGTGAAAGAGAAGCCATTTGAGCCTTCAGAGAACATCCAACATTCAGAGAAGAAATGCCCAGGGAACTGTCTCAGATTTGGCACACTCTCAATACAATAGCTATTTCCTCCAGTGACTGTGAAAGGGGATTTCCCCAGATGAACCCGATTGTCACTCCAGAAAGGTCCTCCTTGTCAGTCAAAACTGTAACATCTTTATTGTTTATGAAAGTTGTTGGACCTCCCTTAACATGATTAAAGTATGTTAAAACATGGTTGCTTCAAGGTTAGGCACAAAAAGCAAGACCCGAAAAAGAAATGAGGAAATTGGTGACATGTCTAAAGTTTGGAAACTGCTTTAAAGTAGAGGTAAGTCTGTAGCACAAGAAAATAATATTGTTTCAAAGACTCCCATGTGTTTCTCCTTCATTTCCCTCTTGAGAAAAAAAGCCCTGAACAAAGTGATGTAAGTAAGGCCTGTAAACATGATTGCTCCAGAATGCCCTCTACCCTCCCACAGAGCCCAGAATGCTCCTAGTTTATTGAAGTGCTTGGACAGATGGTTGGATAATGAGTTGGGGGAATCTCAAAATGAATGTGACTGATGAACAGGTGTGACTAAGCACAAGGGAGAGCACATTATTACGCCTATTTTGTGGTGGTGGCGGCAGCGGCAGCAGCACTGTGAGCTCACTTGTCCATCACCATTGCATCCATGAAATGCTGCCTAGTGAAGCTTTTCTGGGTTGTGAAGGGGCTCTTATCCTGGGGTCCTGAAAATGTAGACCTGGATGATGCATTTTGTGATGCATTTTGAGGATAAAATCACTTGCATACACAGTGACTTAAATTAGTGCAGTTCCGTTTTAGGATGGCAAAGTGCAGTCTGATCCTAGTTGTATAGATGAGGCCTGAAAATGGCCAAGCTGCTCAGAAGTGTGCATCTAAACTCAACCCTTGCCCTTTGTGGCTGTTAGTATTGAGCCAGGTTGGTTTGTTCAAATGGGTTCAGGACATAATGAATGGCTCTCCACAGAAGGGTGTAGTTCTGACCACCTTGAAAAAGGTGGTTGTGTACCGCTCCTGAACAAGGTACCCCTGGACCCCATTGACCCGAATAACTTCTGCCTGGTTGCCAATGTTCCAGTTTTGGGCAAGGTGCTTGAGCAGGCAGTGGCCATGCAATTTCAGGCAGTCTTGGAGGAGATAATCCAAGACCCACTTCAATCTGGATTCAAGCCTGGGCTTGGATAGAAACAGCCATGGTTACCCTGATGGATGATCTTTGCTGGAAGAGTTATTGAGAGAGTGGATCCTTGTTGACTTTCCTGGACCTCTCTGCAGTGTGTGATGTCACTGTCAGTGGTATCCCTCTGCAGAGGCTGGTTGAGTTGCAATTGGGGGAGTACCATGCTTTGGTGGTCCCTCTCTTACTTGGCTGGCTGATTCCAGAAGGCAGTGCTAGGGGACTGCTGCTCAGCTCAATCTGTTACACTTATTTTATAATAGCATGCCAATGTAAAAATATTCAATTGCTGTTTTTTAAAAACTGAAAAACATCAGTGATCTGGGGAAGAGGGAATGGCAGCTATTGAGGAACTAGAGCAGGGAAACTGTGGGGAAACCAACCATATGGGACCCCGTTTGCCACTGCCCTGCCATACCAGAAACTGAGAAACCCCATAAGTCTTTCCTCATATGGAAATAAGAAAGATTTTTCATATAGGTATGTGTAGAGCTCAGCATGAGCACAGAGTGCCTGTTTAAGTTGGTGGCACATCAGAAACTCTCTACTGCATCATGGCTCCTCCTTAGACTTGGCTACCACCAGTGAGAGATGGCTTTAAGGTTCAGGCCAGTATTGGGATACAGAGTATTAGGATGATCCCCTTATAAGAAGTAGCAGAACACCAAAGAGAAATATACTTGTGTTTCTGGTTTTCATAGCTTTTTAGAATTGAGGAAAGGGCCCATGATCATACGGCTTCAGGAAGATGGTGAAGGTTTTGCATTGTAACAGCCTCCTCCTGAAACACTATGAAACCTGGGGCCAGGGAATTCATGTGGAGTGGTGTGATCTATTTCAGGAGCAGCCAGTACATGGAGGTCATTTTCCCCATCCCCTAAGAGACAGAGGTAATGTACGGACCTTGCATTAAGGTGAGTGAGGTGAAAGAGATTGTATATTTGCAGTATTAACCTCTTTCTCTGTTTTATGCTATATCTATATAACCAGCTGAACACTGAAGAAGAGTCTTTGCTTCCCTGCACTTGTGGGATTTTTAAAGTAAACCCTAATAAAATGCTTCCTGTCATTCTGGTTTATTGGAACAAGGAGATTTCCCACAGAAAACATGCAAACCCAAGAGGAGCAGTAAATCCACGGAAAGACATTTTAATATCCCAAAGTATAGTGAGTGAATAAGCAATAAAATGTGTTTTACCATGTCTTAAGTTATGGGCCATTCTGTATTTGTCTAACACATTGATTTTAAGTCCTATGGCTCTGATTTAAAGCTGTTATATTCTTCAGCTTTCTTCTCAAAAAGAAATTGTAACTATGGTGGGACATGAATTTGAAATTTATTGCAGGTCTTGTCAGAATAAATGACATACAGCCTAATAATGCTCCATTCAAGAGACTGTGTGCACACAGATATGTACAATGATCTCTTGTATATACAAAACTGCCCATTTTACTAGGGAATGAAGGGAGAGTACATATGCACACAAATGTACATGTGGATTCACTCCCTCCACTGAAATGAATGGAGAAGCCATTTAATGGCTGAGCAGTCTGCTTATGCACACTGGCACACCCAGGCTTGGAAAGACACTGCTTTTTATAGATAATAAGATAAACAACTACAAGCTTCTATTGTAAATTCAGCATTACAATGAACAGTAAAGCAGATATTGCATTTAATGTTTCATTAAGTCAGCTCTCAGTTTTCATGATGCAATTTACAATGGAAACAGAATCCACATGTACCATTTTCATTATAAAATGAGTTTTTAATAGGGAAAATACAGTGTTACCAAGCCATTTTAAATACCAGGGATGGGAAGGAGATAGATTAAATAATTTAATACAAAAAAAAGATTAAGATTTGGGTGGTTTTTTAAAAGATACTAACCATGATTAAACAAAGGTATAAGATGTCTTTTCATAAAAATAGCAGCAAAGTTATTTTAAATACAGAAATATAACCCAAGACCTTTAAAGTGGGGCAGGACTGATGAAGAGCCTGCTGGCTAGTTGTACCAGGCTAGTAGCAGCTAGGGTCCATCGAGGCTGACTTTTCACTCTCTTCAGCTATTTAACCTGGGTGAGACTAGAAGCCTAAACTCTTGGGAAAGGGCTGAAATGCTGTTAGCTCATAGCCTGTGAAAATCACCTTGGCAAAGCTGGACCAGCCCAGGTTTGTTTGACTTTGTAATTTGGAGCTTTTTTCTTTTCTTTTTGTAAGCTGCTTTGGATCCCCCTGGGAAGGGAAGGGGTCAACAAGTAACTAAAACCCTGCATTTTCTATTAAGAAAAGCCAATGAAAAAAATTATCCATTGAATTCTGTACTGCTAGTGGTTTTTATGAAGCACCATAAGCACTAAGAAAGGTACACCAGGAAAAATTCATTTAAGTTCTCTTCTGTTTGTATGTGTGTATGTTCATGTCTTCATTGCTGGAAATAGCCTTCCTTCCTTCCTTCCTTCCTTCCTTCCTTCCTTTCTGTTTTATCTAGTGTTGAGGCCCCAACATTCTATGTTTGCTGCCTCCCGCTCTGCAGCCTTTGAAAAACTGAAAAACATACAACATTGTGATTACAGACTGAAAGTGAATTGTAGTTCAACAGGAGAGGAGGCGAACAAGCTGCGTTTTCAGTGGCAGCCAGTTGTATATTGTATGTCTTGTTCTGGCCTTAGTATACCAGCAAGTCGTTGTTTGTGGTTTTCCTTCGTGGTGGGAGAGATCAATGTCAGGCACTTAACGTTAGCTACCACATATCTCAGATTTCATATATGATGCAGTCCATGAGTTCAGTCTCAGAGTTAATGTCAGCACATTCATTTGATACTTTTCACTATGAATGGACTTGAAATTTTTGGTTTCTCCCAAACAGTCCAGGCAGCTTTTCCTATAGATAGTGTTGGCACTATTTCTTTCTGCACTTTGCTTTCACTTCCCACCCAAAAGCCTCAAAGCTGCACCAAGCCAATTATATAAATGCATCACACCCATCAAGGCACCAACTCTGTGGGTCCAATTAAACTAATCCTGAAATCCCCTTCATGGCTAAAGTACATTTAAAGCATATTTATACTGAACTATGCTGTTATATTTATAGATAGACTGATAAGTAATGCTCCTACTTTGAAGAAACATGCATATAAGGAAAGAAGGCAAGTGAAGTAAAAACAAGAAACGAATCATGGCCCCACAGATAAAATTAAGAGCAAATGAAGTGCCAGGTGCCCATGGTCTCAAAGCTGGACCTTTGGTACTCATACTGAAGCACTTTATGCACCACCATGGCCCCTTAACATAAGAGGGACCTGCTGGTTGGCCCACTTCTGCTCTTAGAAACTGCCAATGCAACTGGCCAAAAGATAGTTCTACAGATATTCAGCAGCTGTCACATATCACCATGTAGCAAACAGTGTTCTGGCAGGCTTTCTGAAGATTCAGATTCTTATTTGCCTTCTCAGTCTGAACAGCTTGTTACTTAAGTGAAGACCAAGTTGTCTCCAGACTTTCCATGCCTGCTTAGGCCTTGCTTTGCTTCCAGACTACCAGCCCTAACATTAGCACACATGCTTGTACTGAGATAGTGTTGCTGTAAATTGCAATTTCAGGTGGGAAATAAGCATATGGTGCGATTTCAGGAGGGAAATAAGCATACGGAATGAAATGTTTAACAGTAGACCACTGGATAGAGACAAGTCAGTGCAGAAATCGAATGCCTGTTGTTTACACTGTTTTCTAATTCTGTAATCCTATTACCATTCAGGCCCATAGCTACCACGGGGCCAGGGCCGGATTTAGACTTGCTGAGGCCCTAAAATATAAAAAACCCAGAGGCCCCCTACTGTTTTAAATTACATCAGCTGGTCTCAGAAACATTTCAAATATATACACCTTTTTAATATTTGAAAATATATTGTCTTTAAATTTTTATTAAAAAATAATAAAGGATGTGTTTACAAAATCACAGAAATAATTACATAATTAAAGGGTTTTAAAATGACAAAAAAGGCTCATAGAAAAGAATGTTTTAAATTAAAATAGGAAAATAAAAGTAAATGCTAGAAAATAAAAGATTACAAACATTTTCTAAAAATTGATTTTAAAAATTAATTAAAATTATTTAGGTATTAAAGATAAAAAAATAATTAATACGTTTTTGAGAGGGGAAAAAACTTCCTGAACAAGATCTCTTCTGTGCAATCAGCCAGAATTTATCAGTCAACTCTACAACATGTCTTGACCCCAAAATTGCCCCCCCTGACATACAGCATTATAAAGCAAATCAACCCCTCGTCATATAAATGGTCATTCTAATACATTCCAGCAATAGCAAGGCTACCCTATATCATACATACAATCAAGAGATCACTGAACAGAAGATCTGGTTCCGTGATCTCTTGCATGACGTATGGTAGCCCCACCACTACCAGAAAACATCAGAATGACAATTTATATTACAAAAACGCCAATTTGCTCCATAAAACTGTACAACTGAAGAAGGCCCCAATCCCAGAGCCGAA
>NW_015163846.1:2351-2545 GCF_001447785.1 Gekko japonicus | reverse complement strand
TGGCAACAATTGTTACCCAGGAGGAAATGGCTGGTTTGGAGGGTGGAGTCTATGGCATTGTACCTGTCTGAGGTCCAACCCCTCCTCAAACCTCACCCTCTCCAGGTTCCATCCCTCAAATCTCCAGGAATTTCCCACCTGGAGTTGGCATCCCTATCTACTTCTCAGCCACTCATCAACCTACCTTTATTTCG
>NW_015163846.1:2045-2185 GCF_001447785.1 Gekko japonicus | reverse complement strand
CCATCTGGAGAGCAGTTGTAATTCTGAGTAATCTCCAGTCCTCACCTGGAGATTGGCAACATTGGTTTCCTTGGCCGGGAGGGCGGGATAGAAATTTAAATAAATACATTTCCCAGAAGGAAAAGTAGTCTTTCTCTGTA
>NW_015163846.1:0-2000 GCF_001447785.1 Gekko japonicus | reverse complement strand
ACTGAACTCCAGACAACAGATTTCTCCTGCCTGGAGAAAATAACTGCTTTGGAAGGTGGACTTTATGGCATTTTGTTCAGCTGAGGTCTCTCCCCTCCCCAAACCCTGGCTTCCATATCAACCTCCAGGTGGAGCCTGAAGATCGCCAGGTATCACAACTGAACTCCAGACAACAGATTTCTCCTGCCTGGAGAAAATAACTGCTTTGGAAGGTGGACTTTATGGCATTTTGTTCAGCTGAGGTCTCTCCCCTCTCCAAACCCTGGCTTCCATAGACTCTACCAGAACATCTCCAGGAATCTCCCTACCTGGAGCTGGCTACCCTAGTTACGACTGGCCCCAATGAGTTCCTCACAAAGGCCTGCGAAGGGTTTCCTTCCTTTGTCTGAACCAAGCTTGGTTGCCTACTGTGGCGAAATGGGCTCCAGTTTACAACTCAGCTTTTCGCCTTCCACCCTCATCCTGTGGGCGTATCTCACTCCTTAAGTTCCCTGCCACCACTCGCTGAATTGTCACTGCCTTTTTAGAGGGACAGTGAAACCCCTGTGGCCAAATCTCCCTATTTGGAGATGGAATCCGCAATTTTTGGGGGATCCCTGGAAAGTTGGCAACCCAGAGGTCTGGTCTTTCATTGCTTCCCTTTGGTATTGTGCAGTGCAGGGGAGACTATGGGGTCTGAGCACAACACAGATTATTGGCCCAAACAGAATAATTTATTTTACTATTTACACAATTATGGAGCACAAACACACACTAAAGGAATAAGGCACAACTGTAGGAGTAAGCATACACTTACCAACCAACAGGGCATAAATCAACAGGGGTTAAACACAATCCACTCTGGATGGGCTGAAGTCTATATTGATAGTGCCCCACCCAGGCCCATAGCTAGGACATTTTTAGTGGGGGGGCCTGGGGAAAGTGGAGGGACCCCAAAAGCCCCATGCATGTGCACTGACATCATAAAAAGTGCACTGACATCACAACAAATAAGAAATCAAATAAAAATAAAATGTGCTCAGCACTGAGATGCATCCCCTCTCTCTCCCTGATGCCTAGCCAAGGCATGGATAGAGGGCTCCCAGAAAGGGAAAGAAATTGAAAAAAGGGAAAGAAAGAAATGGGGGAAAGGGAAACAAAGAAAGAAAGAAATGGAAGAAAGGAAAGAAAAAGAAAATGAAAGCCTCTGTGCATGTTTGTTTTCCCCAAAGTTCCAAATCCCCCCCCCCACAGCAGTTAAAAAGGAGCTTGAATGCTTACACTGTAATGTTTCCCTTTGGCTGTGGGTTCCCAGGCTAGAGTACTCACTGAGCCACCTGTTCTCAGGTCCATTCAGCATATACAAAATGAAACTGAAACAAGAGCTCCATCCAACAGGACCAAACCTACCCAGTGAGTGATACTCCTGCAGGGCCCTCTCTGGAACTGGCTTTTGAGCAAGGGAAACCTTTACCTTTACCTATATTTTGTATATTTAAAATTATTTAGAATTTATCATCGTGATATGTCTGACTTCATTTGAGTGATTTTTCTATGAGATTTTTAAAATCATTTTTAATATTTTTGTTGTGTTTTTATTTGAGGCCCCAGCAGATTGCGAGGCCCTAAACTGTAGCTTATTAGGTTATGCGTAAATCCGGCACTGCACGGGGCCCACAGAGCCCGGCTGGTTTCTATGGGTCCCACTCCCAGAGCCTCAGCTTTCCCTCCCCCCTGGGCCCCCTCCCCCTGATTGGCTGGTGTAAATGTTTCCAGTGCAGCTTTTGGAACCGCAGCCGGCATCTCCCTTTTTGAGCTCAAGAGCCGAGTCTCTTTAGGACCCAGCAATAATGGGCAGTTCGCTCCTCCTGTTGGATTTTCTGCGCCAGGCTTCAGAAGAGATCACCAGCTCAGGGAAGGAGGGAGGGAGGGAGGTTGATCCCTGCTCTCTCTTTTTTTCAAATGAGGCGGCGTCCCTAGACCTCTGAGGAGCGTTAGTGTGTGGCGCTGTTAACAGTCTA
>NW_015163845.1:0-21925 GCF_001447785.1 Gekko japonicus | reverse complement strand
AGATGTTTTTGCCACCAGAGCGAACAAAACGTATCCTCTGTTTTGCAGCCATGGTAGCAGGGACCCACAGTTTCTAGGGGACGGTCTCCTCTATCCGTGGTCCAGAAGGTTTCTCTACCTCTTCCCTCCACTACCCCTGCTTCTGAGAGTGGTCCTCAAAATCATCACCGACAGAGCAGACTGCGTCCTCATAACCCCGTGGTGGCCACGGCAACCATGGTTCTCAACCATCCTCCACCTGTCAGTGGGGGTCTACCACCAATTTCCTCCGGCACAAGACCTCCTGTTCCTAACCAAGTCCCCTCTCCTATACCACGACATGCCACGAATGAAGTTGACAGCCTGGAGAGTAGCGTCAACAGCTTTTCCGCCTGCATAGCGAACGTTTTGCTAAACTCCAGAAAGTCCACTACACGCAAGTCCTATCATTACAAGTGGCAAAAATTCTGTTCCTCCTTGGGTGACGATGCCCCTCGAGCCACCTCTGCAGGTCTCAAGAAAGTTTTTAATTTCCTCCTGTCTCTCGCTTGTTAAGGGTTTATTTGGCCGCACTTTCGGCCTACCATGTTCAAGTTGAGGGATACAAACTGTTCTCGCATCCATTTTCAAAACTTTTTTTGAAGGGACTGTTGCACCTCTACCCTCCCATCAAAACTCCTGTCGTCCCCTTGGACTTTCCCCTGGTCCTTTGCCAACTCACCAGGAAACCTTTTGAGCCGCTCGCAACTTGCGACCTAAAATTCCTGTCATGGAAAATGGCCTTTCTGGTTGCTGCCACTTCAGCACGGCGAGTTGGAGAAATACTGGCTTTCAGACATGACACTCCTTACTTGTCTTTTTTGCCAGATGGCATCCGCCTCGTACCTGACATCTCGTTCCTGCCAAAGGTAGTGTCAGAATTTCACCTACAGGCAGGGGTCTTCCTCCCGGATTTCTTCCCAGCTCTGACATCCCCAGAGGAAAGGCTGTTACACACCTTGAACACGAAGTTCTACTCCTGTTCTACTTAAATAGAACCAGTCCAATGAGACGTGACTCTCAGCTTTTAGTTTCCTATGCGCCAGCAAGGCTGGGCACTCGCACCACGGCTCAGTGCCTATCAAGATGGATTGCGAGTCTCATCCGCCTCTGCTACCTTATCTCCAAGCAACCATTGCCTGGCCCTATCAGGGCTCATTTAATTCGAGCTGTTGCAGCCTCCACTGCCTTCCTTCAAGGAGTTCCCTTAATGAACATTTGCAGAGCTGCTACGTGGGCTACGCCTAACACATTCATAAGGCACTACGCTCTAGACATCCGTAAGAACTCTCATACTAACATGGGATGTCACATCTTATCCTCGGCTTTGCAGTAAGGACCTGCCAGCACCCTTCTCCAGGTAGGCCACTGCTCACTAATCTCCCATGGGTGTGAAGCACAGAGACCACGTCGAAGATAAGCAGATTGCTTACCTGTAACTGATTATCTTCGAGTGGTCATCTGTGCATTCACACCACCCGCCCTCCTTCCCCGCTGCTGTCAGCTTCTACAATTTCCATAGGGGTTGATTCACGGCGGTTCAAAGGAACTGGCAGGATGTCCACGCCCACCCCTCTCAGCATGCGTGGTGGGGCTCCTGCGCATGCCCAAGGTCTGGGCGTGAAAATCTGTTAAGAGCTTGCTACAATGCTGATCGATCCAGCGCATGCGCACTGAATCCCATGGGTGTGGAATGCACAGATGACCACTCGAAGTTCATCAGTTACAGGTAAGCAACCTGTTCTTTTACCACCTGCTAGGGGTGTTGTGGCCATTTGAAAAGTGTTCGTGTCTCTTGTTTTTTCAAGTACATTGAGATGAAAGTATGAATTTGCCTGACGTAGTCTCATAATGGTGGATGCTGCCACTAAACTGAATTCTGAATTGTATTATTATTAACATTTGTTTATGAAACATTTTCCTATTCAAAACAATAAAATTGCATACACAAATGCACACACACAAAAAGCCATATATCCTAGTACAGAAGCCAGCTTTTTTGCTTTTCTTGAAGCTCTACCTAACCTCACAACTCCGAGTTGCCATATGCTGGAATTCTTGTCACATTTAAAACACATATTGCGCTTTATATCATCTGTGCACAAGCAGTTTTTGGTAATTACCATCCTGGACCCATATTGTAAGACAAGAGCTTCTTGTCATAATGAATTAATGTCATGGGAATGATGCTAGTACTGTTGAATTCCAGTATTGCTTCCCCTCAGCAGCTGCGAGCTCATCTTTACCAGAGTCTCCTATTTTATCTTGTTCTTATTGTAAGGTAAAAGGTAAAGGTTTCCCTTGCTCGAAAGCCAGTCGAATCCAATTCTTGGGATGCGGTGCTCATCTCCATTTCCAAGCTGAAGAGCCAGCGCTGTCCATAGACGTTTCCGTGGTCATGTGGCCAGCATGACTAGATGCCAAGGCACATGGAACACTGCTACCTTCGCACCAAAGCGGTACCTATTTATCTACTTGTAATTTCTTGCTTTCGAACTGCTAGGTTGACAGGAGCTGGGACCGGAGACGGGACCTCACTCTGTCATTCAGCACTCAGGTCTCGAACTGTTGAACTACCGACCTTCTGGTCTGCAGTTCAGTGTCTTAACCACTTGAGCCACTAGTACATAAAAGATGACATAGCCCAGAACAAGAAAATACCCACTACCAGTGTCATTGTGTCTTTGGTTTGGATGGGCAGATGAAGTCACCATTATCTTACTTGAGTCAAGGGCTGGGCTTTAATGGGCCTTTCATGACCTGGGGCCCACATATTTGAAGGACCATCTCCTTCCATATGCCCCTGTGTGTCAACTATGGCAGACATCTGTTGTGTATCCCATCACTTAGAGGGGCTGATCTGACACTGTCCAGAGTCCAGGCCTTTTCTATCATGGCTCAGGGTCCGTGGAAAGGGTTCCCTGAAGAGGTGAAGAACCCCCCTCCTTGGAGATCCTTCAGGAGGCGTTGCAAGGACTGCCCATTTGCTGAGGCTTTTGAGGGGGTTTGAAAGGCAGGGGGAGGAGGAGAGATTTGTGGTTTTCTATTTTATTTTGGTTTTAACAGAAAATGTTTTTAACTATTATTGTAAGCTGCCTTGAACCATAAGGAAGAGTGGGCTATAAATGGTTTAATAAAGAAATAATTTTTAAAAACTGAGTCCAACATCACTTGAAGTCTATCAAGCCTCACCACTGCCTTCCATCCCACTGGGAAGGCGTGGGGATGTCAGCTATGCTGCCATGATGTTTATGGGCTAGGGTTCATTTGCTTGACCTGTGTACCAGCCGCTGCTGCATTCCTTCTTTGCTTCTGTAGTGCTTTATTATCACTGACCTTGTAGATTGCCTGTGTAGTGTCTGGGCATCATGTAACTGTGGGATAGCTTTCGATTCCCAGCTTTGGCTCTAACAGCCTGGGGCCTCTTCTCCCACGCGGGAGTCAGGCCAATTGGCCTATAGATGAGGATGTGTGCATACGAATACCCTATATCCCATTGTGCTTGTAGAAACGTCGCCATTCTTAACAGTGACCATGTTACTGCATCTATAGCTCTGCAATAAAGTATAACCTTTCTGACAAGCGTGTACTCAGTTGTTGGCTGTGGAACCTGACAGGGGACATGACTGCCCCATAGCCAGAATTCCTGATAAAGAGAAGGTTCCTGGCAATAGCTTGAACTTTTCAAACAATTAGACTGCAGTGTAAAATGCAAGCATGGTTTCCAGACATAAGCCCCTTTGCAGACTTACAGCTATGTTTCATTTACATCTGGGTAATTCTGGCTGTTGCTTCAGAAGGGCAATAGTTATATATTCATCTTCAGTCTTCTGTGCAGTCCCACATTGGGACTGCACTTGCACAGGCTAGCCACCAGAGGCTCACATGCTCTTCGGGGAGGGCCTTCCCCCCTTTCCCTCAGTCTTTTCTTCGCTGCTGCGTTATGAGGACACGATCTCTCCAACTCTGGCTTGTTGTGAGTTTTTTCGAGATTTTTCTTCTCTGGATTTTCCTTATCCTTAAGATCTTGCAGAAAGCTTTATTTAAAAAATGATTTGCCTCCAGTTCACGCCAAAGGCCCACTCAGATCAAGCAGCACGTTTGGAAGCAAGTGTGTGGGAGAAAGCACTTTCATGCTCTAATAGCCCAGCAGTTAAATCATCTGCCATGGCCGAGCACAATCAATCCTTACCTTCTCCGTTGGTTCTGGGGTCGAGAAAGAAATACTTTTCTGCCTTTCTCACAATACAAGAACTTGTGGGAACTCAATGAAATTGCTGAGCAGTCGGGTTAGAACGGATAAAAGGAAGTACTTCTTCACCCAGAGTGATTAACACATGGAATTCACTGCCACAGGAGGTGGTGGCGGCTACAAGCATGGACAGCTTCAAGAGGGAATTAGATAAACATATGGAGCAGAGGTCCATCAGTGGCTATTAGCCACACAAGGGCCCAAGTCACACGGACAGGAAAATGTGGGGGGGGAAGCGTGGCTGTTTGCCCCGGAGCAAAATAACGCGTGGCTGCGCGATCAGATGTCCCGTAGAGGTCCCGTGGTTAGTGGGGAGGTGCCGATCACAGGACAATCCTGCGGCACGGCAAAGAAACGGCCTCCCTAGCAAAAGGCTCTATGGGATTAACCCCTTCCAGGGCTGCAGAGGAATGCAAACTGTGTCCCCACCAGGAGGAGCTTCAGCCGGGCCGCCCTCCCGCCACGCCCCCTGCACCTCCCCCTCTGCCGCCCGGTGCAGAGAGTTCCTCTTGAGCAGGCCGGGCCAGGAGTGGGGGGGTATGGAAAAGAGGAGGGGGCTGTGTTGTTTGTTTTTAAACGAAGTGTGCGCATGCGCTGTTGGGTGCTTGTGCGCATCCCGTGGAGACTTGGAAAAAAAAACCTTTTAGTGACAGGACATGGGCGGGCGCCAGATGCCATGACCTACCACCAGAAACACGATCGGGCGCCCACCCTTGCCCCGCGGTTTCCGGAAACTAGTACCTCGGAGGGACTAGTTTTTTACCCCGCATCTTCGGCGGGAAGCCTCGGTTCGCCACGGGAGCTCTACGCTTCTCAGATGTGGTGCTGTGATTGTGCCCGGAAAATCCGCCTATCTTCTGTCTCTGTAGTGTGGCTAATGCTCCGTGTGACCGCAGCCTAGGTATAGATAGGAACTCTCAGGTTGGGGCAAGTGATGCTCTGTATTCTTGGTGCCGGGGGGGCAACAGTGGGAGGGCTTCTAGTGCCCTGGCCCCACTGTTAGACCTCCTGATGACACCTGGTATTTTTGGCCACTGTGTGACAGAGTGCTGGACTGGCTGGGCCATTGGCCTGATCTAACATTGGCTTCTCTTATGTTCATATGTAATGCAGCAGTGCACACTCCTCTCCAGTGGATAGGGACACAAGATTAACACTGTGAGTAAAAAAGTTTACTCTGCTACACTCAGCCTACGCATCACCAACTGTAGTGCAATTGTGGCAGGATACCAGTTATTCCATCTATGTGGCCTGCATCTATCCAAACAACAAATTAATGCAGGCAGGCACGCTGCCGACTCTTCCTTCAGGGCCATGGCTTCTGCATTAGTATGGAAATGACATGCGTGGCTGCAGTCCACTGTGCTTCTCTGGACACTCAGCAGAAAGTTGCTGATCTTCCCTTTGAGGGAACCACACTGTTTGCATCTTCAACTGACAACTTACTATCCCAGATCAAAAAGAACAAGCAGACAGCTCATTCGTTTGGCATCACAGCAGGATCGGCCACTCCGTACGGGCCTTGGCAGACATACAGATTTCACCAGGTGCAGTCACCATATTCCAGCATTTTCGCTCACCACAGTATCCTGCACAGTGACCCTTCTCAGACTCTATGATGCAGGGCAGGTAGAGGTCTAACCATAAATCCAGACACCTAGGTCAGCAGCAACAACTACCACCTAAGGAGTCACAACAGACTCCTAAAGGTGTCTTCTGACTAGATCCTGTGGTGAATCAACTATCAGCTGTCTTTAAAGACAGATTGGCTGTTTTCAGTGGCAAATGCTAAAGGGTTACCTCTGACAGTCGGTTCTTATCTATTGTTAATTTTTGTTACAGACTTGAGTTTTGGGAATGGCCATCCCTCCAAAATGCTGAACAAGCAACAAATAACACTATGCCTGAGTTAGAACAGGAATTACTGTCTCTGATAGAGAAAGGAGCAATGCAGTGAGTTCCCGAGTCAGACCCCACCACAGGGTTCAGTTCACATTTTTTCTTGGTCCCCAAGAAAGATGGAGGTCTTAAACCGATTCTAGACCTTAGGGATCTGAATGTTTTTCTGAATATTAGGAAGTTTAAAATGTTGTCACTGGAGTTGGTCTTACAGTTATTAACATTAAACTGTTGATTACATATCAACCTCTTAGAGTTACATGCAATACTTTACACCCTTATCTCATTTGCAGAGCTTACCAAAGGAAAGGTCATCCTGGTCATTATTGACAATACTACTGCAATGACATATATAAACTGACAAGGAGAATGTCTCAGAAGCTATTTGCAGGGAAGCCACCCTTATTTGGGAGATGGTCATAGCTCAAGGTTCCTCCCTCCAGGCAGTATATATTTCAGGTACTGCCAGTACAAGAGTGAACATCCTCAGTAGGATGAGGCACTCGAAACATGAATGGGCTCCTGGAGAAGAGTACATCCTCCCAATTTTCCAGCAGTGGGGCTTCCCTGGAGTGGACCTCCAGGAGTGGCCAAGGCAACTCTGGTTCCAGGTCCTTCTCTTGATGTCCCAGGGCTACTATGCTTACCTGCCCTCGGCCACGGATTTACTTTGCAGGGGCCCTATGATTGACACCTTGGCTGCTGAATGCTCCCAGTTTGAATTCTCAGACCAAGTAGCCAATGTCCTGCTTAATGTCCACAGATCCTCCATGAGGAGGTCTTATATGAGTAAATGGGTTTGTTTTTCAATCTGGGCCAGGACACAGGGAGTTCCTGCAGAAACTTCTCCCATCACCCTTGTGTTTATCTAATTATCTAATGACTCTTAAATATTCTGGCTTGGCAGCCTCATCCCTGAAAGTGCATTTAGCAGTTTTATCCACTTACAATGTGAAGTTGCAGGACAAGACCAATGCTCCCTCTAAGCTGTGGAGTCTTGTGAGCAAAAATTCTACTTTGTGAGCTACTGGCATTAAGGTTGTGAGTGAGTGATTTGGCTATAGCATAAATTAGTTTGCTCTGGAGCCATCCTTCCTGAGCTAAGACAAAAATGTGTGAGCTGGAGGCTAAAAAACTGTGAGCTAGAGGGAACACTGGACAAGACACTCTTTTCCCACCTGGGGTCTAAGAGCTTTTTGAAAGGGTTGTTCAACTCGTTTCCACCCCTGATGCCTATAGTACCCCAATGGTCCTTGTCAGTGGTCCTCTCCCAACTCGTGTTAATGCCCTTTGAACTGCTTGGCTCATGGAGCTTGCAACTCTTGTCCTTCAAGGTCACATTTTTGAGAGCAATTACTTCAGCTAGGAGAATAGGGGAACTGGCGGCCTTGAGAGCTGACCATCTGTTTATTAAGTTTCAGACAAGTCATGTAGTGCTTAGACTTAGTTTATGCTTTTTGCCCAAGGTGGTTTCTAGCTTCCACCTTGCACAAGACATTGTTCTTCCAGTGTTTTTTCCATCCCTTATTTCAGAAGCAGAAAAAACACTACATTTGTTAGCTATTAAGAGATCTTTGCTGTTTTACTTAGAGAGAACAAAGGGTTTCCAGCAGTCCCTGCATTTATTTTTGTGCTGTTCTAGTAGCTCAAAGGGAAAGCCAGCCTCAGGGACAGACCATTTTGAGGAGGACAGTCTTGGCAATACAGCTGGGTTATGTGCTGCTAGTCTGCCATGTCCCCTTTGGGTCTGAGTACATTCCACGTGGACACAAGCAGCACTGGCAGCATCTCAGAGAGGCACTCCATTGGAGGACATCTGTAGAGCAGCTATGTGGGCGTTTTTGGACACTTTCATCAAGCATTATGCTGTGGATGTGAATGCAAGCAGGGATTCAGCATTGGTAGAGCTGTTCTATGCTCCCTATTCAATTGATGCTCACCCCACCTCCAAGGTGAGGATCTCTAAAGTCTCCCAGTGTGGGACTGCATAGAAGACTGAAGATGAAAACAGTGTTGCACTTACCTGTAACTTGTTCATCAAGAAGTCTTTTGTGCAGGCACACATTCCCTCCCTCCTCCCCCTCTGTGAGCTCATGGGATGCTTTTTCTTTCATTTGTGAGACTCCTGGTGGCTTAGTAGGACTGAGGGAAAGGGGTGGGGCTCACTGCAGAGCATGTGAGCGTTTGGGTGGGAAGATAACCTCCAATATGCTCTGCAAGGGAGGGGCTCCTCTTGGAGTGTTAAAAATACCAGATCTAGCTGGAAGAGAGCCTCCAGTGGCTGGCCTGTGCAAGAACTGTCCCAATGTGTGCTTGCACAGAAGACACCTTGCTAAACAACAGTTACAGGTAAGTGCAACACTGTTTTTCCATTGTCTCTCTTTGCACACTTGGCATGAGCTCATGCTCTGTTCTTCAGAAGCCAATAAATTTGTTTTAATTTTGCAGGGCACTTTCTTACTTTTTCTCATTTTGCCACACATTTTTCAAAAGTATCTTTAGCACTTAAGAACTGTATGACACAAAAACCCTTATGCACTGCTATCCATTTTGCATGATCAGTCACTGCTATTTTTAGGGGACATATTTGTGCAAAGAGATGTGCACATTGGCCTCCTTGTATCACTCTTTAGATGAATTGGGGAGGAGTGACCATGCCTCTTCTCTCCATGTGCAACATGCTGCTTTAGGTAACCCTGGGTTTTAGGCAGCACATTCATTCACATTCATGGTATCTGGGGAAACAACTGAACCTTAACATGTGTTGGTTGAGTACTGGCTTCATCTGAACAAGGATACCACAAATCAGGTAGGGCTACTTGAGTGTTCAGTAGTATTCAGAGGCAGAGATGTAACGAAGTAAAACAGTGTTCTAAAACAGTTTGCCAGGGAAAAACAGGTTGCTTACCTGTAACTGAGGATCTCCGAGTGGTCATCTGTGCATTCACACCTCTGGGATATAGTGCGCCTGTGCCGACCCCGATCGGTATAATGGAAAGCAAAAGGAATTTCCGCACCCGCTCCCAGGTCACGTGCTGGGCTCCACTGTGCAAGACCAAGAGAGGGGCATGACAATCTCACCAGTTCCTTCTGACCACTGCCCTCAGTCTCCAAAGAAAGCAAGGAAGGACTGAAAGCAGAGGGGAAGGAGGGCAGGTGGTGTGAATGCACAGATCATCACTCGAAGATCCTCAGTTACAGGTAAGCAACCTGTTTATCTTCTTCGTGGTCTCTGTGCATCACACCTCTGGGAGACTGACAAGCAATGCCCACCTACCTGAAGGAGGGAGCTGAGGTCCTAAATCTGCACCACCTGCAACACCACTCATCCCACAATTGAACGCTGATGAAGACGAACATCGAGGGCATAATGCCTCACAAACGTGTGAGGCATGGACCAAGTAGCTGCGTTGCAGATATCTTCCAATGACGCACCTCTCAGGAAGGCTGTGGATGCTGCCACTGCCCAAGTAGAGTGTGGCCGTAGCGGACCCAGGAGCGACTTCTTGGCTAGCATATAGCACAATTTAATAGTCTCCACAATCCACATGGATCGATGTTGGGACGACAGATTCTTCCCTTGAGAGGGTAGAGCATAAGAGACAAACAAAACCGGAGATTTCAAAAAAGGCCGTGTTTGATTTATGTAAAAGAGTAAAGCTCTTTTGACATCCAACAAATGAAAACGGTGTTCTTCCTCCATTGAAGGAGATGGAAAGAACACTGGAAGAACAATGTCCGCTTGCAGATGAAACTCAGAAACAACTTTCGGCAGGAAAGACACATCTGGAGCCAACATGACCCCTTTAGGATGAAAACTCAAATAAGGTGGGTCACAGCGGAGTGCCAATAATTCGCCCATCCTCCTGGTGGAGGTAACCACGACTAAAAAGGCTGTCTTCCATGACAAAAGCTGTAGACTGCAAGTAGCCATCGGTTCAAATGGCTTGTCCAAGAGCCTTGCAAGCACCATGGGTAGATCCCATGCTGGTGTGGGTCCACATGATGGGGGGAAGAGGTGGGTCAGACCTTTAAGAAACTTCTTGGTCTGGGGTGAGAGAAGACAGAGTGACCATCTATCATCAGGTGATTGGCTGAAATTGTGAGGCACAACTGAGTCCGAGGTCTAGATGAGACAATAAGAACCCAAAGATTGCCATCAGGTCAGATGGTGGTGGTGGCAATCCCGACAAGGTAAGGTAAGACAAGAATTTCTTCCACTTCCCAGCATAAGAAACTTGGGTAGACGTCTGTGACAATTCAATAGGACATGATCTATTCTGTCTCTGACTGATCAAAAAGGATGTTCCAGATCGTGAGCTTGAGATGCTTCACATCGTGATGCAGAATCCGACCCTTCTCTGCGAGGAGGAGGTCTGCAGCCGGGGGAAGGTGAATGAAGGAGCCGTTGGATAGGTGGAGCAGAGTGGAGAACCAATGTTGTCGGGGCCACCACGGTGTCACTAAGAGACAGCGTGGTTTTTCCTGGGTATTAGAGGAATCAGAGGAAAGAGGAACATGTGAAGATGTGACCACAGAACCAAAAGACCATCTCCCAGAGATAGGGGATCTATCCCCGCTCTGGAGCAGAACAGGTGACATTTTCTGTTCCTGCGTGTCGCAAACACATCCATCTCTGGATGGCCCCAAAGGCAAAAGATTGGGTGAAGATAAATCAAATTGAGCTCCCACTTGTGCTCTGCTGCCCCTCCTGTGCTCAAGAAGTCTGCTTGAACGTTCAGCATTCCTGGCAGATGAGCGGCCCTTAGTAACGTGTTCCATGACTGACACTCGACCCATAGTTCTATGGCTAGGCAACATAGCCCCCGGGAGATCATACCTTCCGGTCTGTTGATATAACACAGGGCTGTGGTGTTGTCTGTCAGAACTGTGACCACTTGCTCGGTCAATAGGTGTCGGAAAGACCTGAGTGCATACAGCACTGCCAGGAGTTCCAGGAAATTTATATGATTGTGTGCTACATGGGACTCCCATTGAGCCCCTGCACAAAGACCCTTGAGATGTGCGCCCCATCCCCAGAGGGACGCATCTGTAGTCAGTGTGAGTTTTGACTTGGGTGGATGGAATGGGGCTCCAGCTAGGAGATTCACAGGATCTGTCCACCAAAGCAGAGAGCCAAAAACGGATGGTGGGAAGACAAGACGAAGGGATTGGGATGACTCTGTGGATGAAACCTGCGTACGAACCATAGCTGCAGAGGTCTCATGTGCAGTCTGACAAAAACGATGACGTTGATGGTGGCAGCCATCAAACCCAGCAGCCGCTGGATTCGCTTTGCTGTAGCATGTCCAGACTTGTGGAATAGAGTCACTAGATCGACAATGTCCCCTGCTCTCTAAGGAGGAAGAAAAAGTCTAGGATAGTTCCTATAAACGGCACCCTTTTGGTGGGAAGTAGCAGCAACATTTTAGATTTACTTTGATGCCTAAGGACGTCAGGACGGTCAAGGTTAGGTCTACATTGGTGAGCAGGGATGCCTCTGAATCTGCTACCAGTAACCAATCGTCTATATAGGGAAATATCTGAACTCCCTTTAGACGGAGGTGTGCCACAATTACCACCATAACCTTTGTGAAGACCCAAGGGGCTGTGGATAATCCAAACAGGAGGGCTTTGAATTGGAAATGCCGGTTGCCTACTGCAAATCGGAGGAAATGGCAGTGAGTAGGGTGGATGGAAACGTGGAAGTAAGTGAGGTCCAACGTAACCATCCACGTCCCTGGATCTAGGAGTGGAAGGATGGACTGTAACGTTGTCATCCTTAACTTTTTGTATATGATGAAAGAGTTCAGGTTTCTGAGGTCCAGAATGGGTCGGAGGAGAGTAGAAGCCCATTATGGGTTGTGCTGATGGTACCGGCTCTATAGCATCCTTGCTTAGGAGATTTTGAACCTCTTTTAGGAGGACTGCTGAAGGTGATGTGATGATGACTTGGGTGGTGGAAGGGATTTGGGAAAACTCTATCAGGTATCCCATGTTTATTATTGAGAGGACCCACTGATCCGATGTAATGGACTCCCAGATCGACAGGTAAGGAGACAAGTGTGTAGGGAGTTGGGAGAGAAGGTGCGAGTCAAAGGCTCTGTTTAGTGTTCTTAGCAGTTTTGGGTCTAGATAGAGAGGCAGACGAAAACATGGGTTTTCCACCGTAGAGATGGGATGGACAACTCGGAAACCTTTGCCAGTGTGGCTCAGAGGAAGGTTTATATGATGGTCTACCAGACCATTGTTTAGACCATGGTTTTCCCTTATTCGGTTTAGGAGGAGGTGTAACCCCTAAGCTGCGAGATGTCGATGCTTTTGTCAAGCTCTTGAAGTACTGCATCCGTGGTGGAGCTAAAAAGTCCATCACCTTCGAATGAAAGGTCTTCTACAGTGGTTTTAGTTTCTGGCTGTAAGGTGGAGGAACATAACCATGTGTATCTGTGTAAGATGACTGCAGAAGTGAGAGTCTTTGCCGCAGTATCCAGTGAGTGCTTGGATACGTTAAGTTGATGTTTCGCCAAGAGCATCCCCTCTGTTTGGATGCATCTAGCTTGGTGCCTACAATCATCCGGGAGGGTTGAAATAAATTCCCAGAGGGAATACTGATAATGTCCTATGCAGGCTGCATAATTGGAGGTTTTGATACCCAGAGCTCCAGCAGTATAACATTTTCTGCCAAAAGAATCAATTTTTCGTCCCTCCTGATTTGGAGGTGTAGAATGAGTACTCTTGCCCTTGGTCGAGGACATAACCACTACCGAATTAGGTTTTGGATGAACGAAAAGGAATTCTGCCCCAGATTGTTGAATCTTATACATATGATCCAACCTCTTATTGGAGATCGATACAGAGGAAGGATGAGTCCAGGGGGCTTTGCCTGTTCGCAAAAGGACCGACGTCAGGGGAAGGGCGACCACTGTTGAAGTGTACATTTGTACGATATCGAAGACTGAGTCCGTGACCGTTGGCAGAGGCTGGATGGTGGGCAGAGCTAGTGTGTGAGCCATACGTTTAATAAAGTTCCCATAGGGTTTAACGTCCTCGATAGTGAAATAGGGAGTTCAGCCTCGACTTGTTGCTGAAGGGTGAATGGGGACTCTCCTCATCCGAGTAAGAGCTGGGGGAGCTGGACAGATTTGAGGGTTCGGAGAACGACGCTTAGAGGATCAGCATCAAAGGCCTAAGTTCCGACTGATCTATGAGAGTTTTCGGCTGAAGATCCTTAGTTATCGGTCTCGATTGGGAAGGTTTAACCAATTCCGGTGCTGGGGAGGGATCATGGTACCGAGAAATTCTGGATGAGGAAGACTGGCGATCCCGCTCCATGGGGGGATGAGGGAGCCATGGCATCAATCCCGAAAAGGGATAGGCTCCGTATAAATATTGCCATTGGCGCTGATCCCATGTCATGGGTGGAATAGGCGTCGGAGATCGGTCTCGCTCATTGGGGATGAATGGAGGTGAAGGGATGACATTATGTGTCCTTCGATCACGGTGCAGACTCTTGACACCAGGTGATCGAGGAACCTGTCAAGTCCAGCTCCTGGTCGGAGTCAAGGGACTGGATGGGGCATAGCGAAGGTGACTGAAGTGCACCTTGTGGCTGCCCTCGGCTTGTTGAATCAAGCGAAGCGGCTTCGCGAGAGCCTTTCTTGTGCTTCTTAAGCTTGATAAGCCGAACATCATTGCCCTCCTTACGTTTTTTGGAAGGAGTATGGGCTTTGGACGGTTGTGTCGGAATCGGGCATTTCAGCACCAATTTTACAGCATCGATGGAGGTCGACGTCGAAGACATGGCGATTGTTGCTTCCAATGCTGGTGTTGACATCGATGCATGTCCGAACGTCTCCTGAGATGAAGGTGTCACTGGAGAGAGTGCAACTTCCATCAGCGCCCAATTTTTCCTATTCTGCTTGGAGAACTTGGAGCAATGGGCGCAAGAGTTTACTCAGTGCAACTCCCCCAAGCATAAAAGGCAAAGAGAATGTCCGTCTGGGGGGGGCGGTCTTACTGCCGCATTCCAGGCACCATTTAAGGAAACCCCACCGCGCAGACATAGGCCAGGGAAAGGGGGTGGTAAAGAAATAAAGTCCAACAAACACTAACTGAAAAAACTTTCCTAACGAACTAAACTTGAATAAAACAAGGCCTAAAGGCCCAAAAAGTATAGTTTACCGACCGAGGCGGAGAGAGTCCTACCAGTGCGGTGATCAGAAGAGAACTGGCGGGATTGTTGTGCCCCTCCCTTGGTCATGCGCAGTGAAGCCCGGCACGTGACCAGGGAGCGGGCACGAAAATTCCTTTTGCTTTCCATTATACCGATCGGGGTCAGCGCAGGCGCACTATATCTCAGAAGTGTGATGCACAGACACCACGAAGAAGATCCTTGGGGTTTGTTACCAATGGTAATAGCAGCAAGCAGTCTGAAAAAGAGCTTGTCCACCTTGTCCACCACCCCAAGAATTGTTGAACTGAAGGAAGGAGAAGTTAGAGCATATTCACAGTTGTGTTTTTTTCTTTTGCATTTGTGTACCTTTGTGTGAGCAGTGTGACATCTGATAAGAGTGGTATATAACTCAGAGCTGAGCATACTGAACAGGTTCATGTCAGTAACTACTGCTTAAAGTTGCTTAAATCCCATTATAGTCAACAGCATCTAAGTAGTATAATGGTACTGGAGGTTCAGTTTGGCTCACTTGTTTGTTTTCACCTCACCAATATAAACACTGGAGAAGAGAACTCAGAGGATCTTGTGGCACCTTGAAGACCAGCAAATACATTGTGACATAAACTTCCAGAGGCCATTTTGTGACATGCATGAAGTGGGGAAACCGCAGAGATAAGTAAAGAACTTGTGCCATCTGACAAGCAGGGGACTTGCAGGTGGCATCTTATTTCCCCCTCCCCTATTTTGTCTTTCCTTTAAAGCCCCTATAGCCTTTTCCTATTTCTTTCTTTCCTTCCCACCCAGCAGCCAACCTACCTTTATCTGTCTTCCTCCTTCCCTCACCGTGGCAGCCTCTACCCAAGAAACCTATGGCCCAATTATGTGGTGCCAGTTGCCTGGCTAGTCCAAGGTGAGTGGTGCTAGCTGTTGTGTGCTGGGGCTCCCTCAACGACTTCTATGGGGGCATTTGCCACTGCATCCCACTCCCCACCCCGTTTCCTCTTTTATTATGTGGTGCCAGTTGCCTGGCTAGTCCAAGGTGAGTGGTGCTAGCTGTTGTGTGCTGGGGCTCCCTCAACGACTTCTATGGGGGCATTTGCCACTGCATCCCACTCCCCACCCCGTTTTCTTTCCCTCCCCACAACAGACACCCTGTGAGGTAGGTGGGGCTGAGAGAGTTCTGAGAGAACTGCTCTTTCAAGGACAGCTCTGACAGAACTATGGCTTGCCCAAGGTCATACAGCAGCTGCAAGTGGAGGTGTGGGGAATCAAACCTGGTTCTCCCAGATTAGACTCCATGCGCTTAACCACTACATCAACCAATCTTTTACGTGTCCTCCCACCTTCAGCCATATGTATTATTTATTTACTTTATTTATAAAACCTTGCCTTTCTCCCCAACAGGGCCCCAAAGTAACTTACATAATTTTGTCATCGAAGGCTTTCACGGTCGGAGTTCATTAGTTGCTGTAGATTTTCTGGGTTGTGCAGCCGTGGTCTTGGCATTGTAGAACCTGATGTTTCGCCAGTAGCTGTGACTGGCATCTTTCTGTGTTATACCTCTGAGGATGCCAGTCACAGCTACTGGCGAAACGTCAGGTTCTACAATGCCAAGTCCATGGTAACACAACCCAGAAAATCTACAGCAACTAATTACATCATTTTCCTCTCCTCCATTTTATCCTCACAACAAACTTGTGAGGTAAGACAGGATGAGATTATGTAAATGGCCCAAAGTCGCCCAGTGGCTGAAGTTGAACAGCAGTGATTAGTCAGGTCTGGGTAAGTCATGCAAGTTGCATGGTAGCAAGTCTCCCAGTGGCTGCTGGAGGGCCTACTCCCAATGAGTCTTCCCCTCAAAACCAAAACAGTGCTGAAAGGCCCTTCCCCCTTGTTGTGTATGTAATGCAATGTATTGTGATGTAATGAATGTATGAGCTTGAGTCTAGAAAGGTATTGTAAATAGACCTATCAGAACAAAGGACGTTCTGGAGGGAAGAGAAATGATTGGTCTTTATGTACTGTATGTGATTGGACCTTAGCTGACATGTGCATGACATTGTCAAGCCCGGACAGTTTAAAAAGGAGCCTGTTGCTCCATTGATTTGTCTCGTTCTGGTTCTTCTGACTTTGTGTTCAATAAAGCTGTTAATCACTGTTCACCTGCTGCCTGAGTCTTGTATCTAACACCCCTCCTCATCTTTTACGGACAGAAACCAAAGTTTGAATATTAGCGATATTATTGTGGTTGCCTAGCAACGGCCAATGAGAGCATCTGTTTCTTAAAGCTTTGGTGCTCCTTTTATAATTGGGAGGGTTAAACCCCCCCCCTTTTTTAAGCTTTCAGATTTTCTGCAAACCTGGAGCTTTTCTCAGGTTTGTAGAAAGATCTGTCTTGTCTGTCCACGGCCCCAGTCTCTGCAGATGGTGCCATGTAGAAAATTAGAACAATTAATATATTAATTGGCTCCCATCCCCTACATTTTGCCATATAGCTTTATCTTTGCTATGAAATACACTCTGCATTGTGCATTTCCAGCAAATAGTGTACAAGTGGTTTGTGTTCATGTGTTTCTTATGGTACCAGTGCTTTTTGCCCACTTGATAACTGAGGTGATAAAATATGCCCCCCATTAACACTGTGATTAGAATATGGTGTTGTTTCTTCATATAGTGCATAATTAATATACGGAACTTGCTACCACAAGGAGATGTGCTGACAGGCCATTAGTTTTTAGACAACTTTAAAAGTTGACCAGACAAATTCATAGTGATAGAATCAATAGCTGTTAGCCATGATGACTAACTGGAACTTCTATGTTCACAGACATTATACCACTGTTGCTAGGGAGCAACAGAACATGTATGCTGTTGGCTTCATGCCCTGCTTCTGAATCTCCAGACATATATGGGGGCCACTTAAAAATAGAGTTGCAAAATTTTTATCCTGCATGCACCAGAGTCCTCGAAGCATACCTGGACGCTTGACCTGATTGAACAGGGCTCTCTCTTATATTCTTTTTGGATTAGACTTTTGATTAAATATGTCTTGCAGAGACCACTTTACCGTGTTCCTCTAGGATGGAAAGTATGAACTAGAGCAGACCCTACACTGCCTTGTGGTTCTGCCTTGCAGGGTATGATTGCAGAAAATCTCACACAGTGGGCTCATTGCATGGGTGGAGGGGTGTGTGATGTAGTAACCTTGCTGTAGAATGCTAGTCAATGCCTTGTGAGACCCCTGAAGAACAGACCCACCTGAGGTTCATGATAGAAGAAAGATGGGATGCAGATTCAACAAATAATACAGGGTAAGAACAGCATAGTAGTTTACTGATACTTTGTTCAGTGGATGCAGTTTAAATTTGTTGCATCCCCACAGCAAGGGGTATGCTCTGAATTGTGGTGACTGGTGCTATCTCTGCTTTATATATGCAGCTGATTCTTTTATGCAACATCAACCTTCCAAGAGTCCACCACAAAGAATGAAAGGTGTTTTTTAAAAAGGTATGCTCTTTAGCAGAAGCCTTTCAGCAATTATAGAAAATTCATTGAGTAATGTAAGCTGTTGAGGTTAGAGTTGCTGCAACAGATAGGAGAATTCTGGCACAAATGCTGGTGCCTGGTTATTGGAACAACTGAGGGTCAAGAACCATGGGAGTTTTCTCTAATGCCCATAACACAGGGGCAGTGAGAGAGCCTCTAGCAAGCTTACAGAAAGTATACATTAAGCTACTTGCAATGAAAGGGACACTAGTGTGTGTGGGGGGGCTGCACACAAGATAACTCTAAAATCCAGGCTTACCTATGGATACTCAGAAGAAGAATTGGTTTTATACCCAGCCCTTCACTACCCGAGAGTCTCCGAGCAGCTTACAATCGCCTTCCCTTCTTCTCCCCACAACAGACAACCTGTGAGGTAGGGGCTGAGAGAGGAAATTGCTAATGCTTATTACAACCTCCAAGTCTACATGCTGGTATACTTGGGTCTCTTTATGTCCTCTGCTTCCCCTTCCCTCCTCCTTTCTATGCATGAAGGAGAGGAAGAAACCTCTCACAGGGTAACTTGTATGCTCTTTCTGAATATAAGGGTCACCTAAAGCCTCAGCCTATGGGAATTAGCAGGTAGGAGGGCCTGAGCAATCAAAGGGCAGCATTGTGATAATTACAGTTACCACTAGGAAGCAGAGTCCTTGAAGCATACCAGCACACACGGTACCTTTTTGAGGTCTGCATTACCTTTCTGTAGGCTTACCAAGTGGCGGCAGAGGATCCGCATGTCTTCACAGGATCCCTGCCGCGGGGACGGCGATACGTGGTGCACCCGCTGTCACCAGGATGTGACACAACGTGTCGCTCTGGCAACGGGGCTGTTTGGAGTCCTGTTGCCAGAGCGACACGTTGTGTCACATCCTGGTGACAGCGGGTGCACCACGTATCGCCGTCCCCGCGGCAGGGATCCTGTGAAGACATGCGGATCCCCCGCCACCACTTGGTAAGCCTACTTTTCTGCCAATGTGTTTGCTTTAGTACTGTATGTTCATATCAGTGTTCCCTAAATGGCCTTTTATTTATAGCAAGGGAGCACAAAGTAAAGCAGATGCTAACCTCTGTCTTATAGCACCTAAAATGATGCACAGGAGATGAAAATATAGCTTGCTGTGTGTGGTACTATAGTTAAGTAGCATCGCACATCCTGTACAAGGGCCCAGGTTTGATCATTGAACCTTTCTGTGCCTGACACCCTGGACGGTGGTTGCTGTCAGCAAGCTGCCATGTTTGATCTGATGTATATATGCTTAACCTGTACGTGACCTTAACCCTGCTTTCCTTTCTGTAATAGATCATATGTTGACAGTTGTTGCCTAGCATCCCAAGCGCATGCTCACAAACGAGTAGCTTGTTAATGAAACGCAAAACACTTCAAGGGCAGGAGGGAGATAAGGAGGATTGCTTCAGTCTGCTGGATTTTGCTTTTATTCAGAGGCAGCCCCAGCCCAGGTTCCGGTGCAGCAGCAGCAGCAGCAGATTCCCCTGATTCCACAACAACTCGAAGGCCCACCAGCAGCACCAGCCGGGGTGCCCAGAGCTAAAGACCTTATTGAAGCGACATTTGATGGGAACCCCGATGAGCTGCCCTACTTCGTGGTCAGAGTGCAAAAGTTCCTGGATCGGTTGGGCCATCTGTTCCCTGATGACAGCAGCCGAATTGATGTGGTAGCGTCTTGTTTCAAAGGAGCGGCAGCAACCTGGTATGTAAGCTTACATGCCTCCTGAGGCCCTGAACTGAGAGACATTCAGGCGTTTATGTGGGCCCTACGATGGCAGTTTGAGGATTTGAATGCAGCTCCTAGAGCCAGAGCCTACCTACGGACCTTGAAGCAAGGGAAGAAAACGGTGCAAGACTACGCAGCAGAATTCAAACTTCATGCAGCCAAACTGGCAGACTGGCCAGACCACATTTTGGCTGAATTTTTCCGGTTGGGATTAAACCAGGAGATCAGAGAGACGGTCCTGAGATCAGTAGACCCAGTGTCCCTGACGGCATGGATTCAAGAAGCAGAGAATGCAGAGAACTGCTTGAACACCGTCAGGCTGGATGTAGCTGCGTCGAGCGGGAGAAGTGGAACTCCTCACCCGAAACCAAAGACCTACAAGCAACCGGACGCGCAGAGAGAGCAACGGATGAGACAAGTTCTGTGTCTAAAATGCGGGGAAAAGGGCCATTTTGCAGCCGACTGTGGGAAGAAGCAGGCAGGTGAAAGCAGCAGCCAGAGCACACCCAGGATGACCCCGAAGAAGAAACCCACGGGCAAACCCAAATTCATGAAAGCCTTGCAAGCTTCACCCGAAGAAGATGAGGGAGATTCGAGTGATGAACCAGAGGTGCACTCGGGAAACGAGCAGGTCCTGTTGTAAAAGGCGCAACCCAACAGGACCCCGAGAGCAACGTGCCTCGAGTGGTGAGCACTCCCCCCTCCCTGTTATTCGTGACTGTTTCATTGATAAATCCCTTTCTGGGGACGCACATGCGGGTGAAAGCACTGATTGACTCGGGGTGTGGAAGAGACTTAATCCATCCAGCTGTAGTGACTGGATTGGAAGCGGGGTTAACCCGTTTAAAAGACCCTATAACATTCACACAAATGGATGGGTCCCCCATGAAGCAACCCTGTCTTCACAAGACAATGCCATTGAGACTGGGGGTGGGAAGTCATTGGGAAGACAGACCGTTTATAGTTACCCCAAATGCTAGGTTTTCCCTGGTGTTAGAAGCACCATGGCTATGGCAGCACAATCCCCACATTATATGGGAAGAGAGGAAAGTGAATTTTGTCTCCCACAAATGTCTCACCCACGTCTGGAAGGGCGAGTGGGAGAGCAAACCTATGGAGGATTTCCCCACAGCCCTTCTCACAGAGGAGGAGGTATTATCCATTCCCCCAGAATATGTCGGATTGAATTGATACCAGGGGCAAAACTTCCCAAAGGGAAAATTTATGCGATGGGGCCAGCAGAGAGGGCAGAACTGCGGAAATTCATTGATAAAAATCTGGAAAGAGGGTTTATTCGGCCCGCCTCTTCCCCATTCGCGGCCCCTGTGTTCCGCAAGAAAAAAGATGGGGGCCTCCATCTATGCACAGATTACCGTGGTCTCAACGCAGTGTCGGCTACCAATGCATACCCTATGCCATTAATTAAGGACTTACTAGCAGAGGCGTCAAAGGGGGAAATCTTCTCTAAACTGGATTTGCGAGATGCTTACTTCCGAGTTCGCATCAGGAAAGGGGATGAAGCGAAGACCGCGTTCAACACGCCGTTGGGGCAGTTTGAATACCTGGTCATGCCCTTTGGTCTTCAGGGCGGGCCAGGGGTGTTCATGAACTTGATAAATGAAGTGTTACATAAGCATTTGTTCAAGGGGGTCCTTGTTTACTAAGATGATCTGCTTGTTTACTCCCCCGACCTCCCGTTGCATGTGAAATTGATGAGAGAAGTACTGCAAACGTTACATAAGCACAAACTCTTTGCTAAATTGTCCAAATGTGAATTTCATAAAACACACATTGATTTTTTTGGGCTACCGCATTTCGGCTGGAGGGTTGGAGATGGACCCGGAAAAAGTGAAAGATGGGTTGGGAGGTGCCTCAAACCCGCAGACAATTGCAAGCATTCCTCGGCTTCGCCCAATTCTACCGGACTTTCCTCAAAAACTTTGCCCAGGTGGCCCTCCCATTAACTGACTTACTGAAAACGAAAGGAAGGGGGCCTGAAGCCACGAAACCCGGGGCCAGGTTGGCTTGGTCACCAGAATGCCAGCAAGCTTTCCAAACCTTAAAGACGCTGTTCACATCTGAACTGGTGCTAGCGCATCCGGATGAGACGAAAAAAACTGTGGTTCAAACTGATGTGGCCATGGGGGGGCATCCTGCAGGAGGGGGCAGATGGTAAATTACACCCCCTCGCGTACGTTTCCAAGAAGTTCACTGAGGCCGAACGTCGCTGGTCAGTGTGGGAGAAGGAGGTGGCGGGGATCCGCCTCGCATTGGTTACGTGGAGACATTGGCTGGAGGGGGCCAGGG
>NW_015163844.1:19487-21550 GCF_001447785.1 Gekko japonicus | reverse complement strand
TCGCATGGACCACTGTAGCTAGGTCGTTGTGATCGAGGAAAGGAACCAACAGCCTCACCAGCCGAAGATGGTAGAAGGCCGATCTGGCAGTGGCTGCCACCTGGGCCTCCATCATTAAGGTGGGGCTCAGGAGCACTCCCAAGCTCCTAACCTCCGAAGCTGGCACCAAAGGTGCCCCATCGGATGTCGGGAGCGGGAGCCCTAACCCCGGTCCAGTCTGACTCAAGCACAGGACCTCCGTCTTCGCTGGGTTGAATTTCAGCCTGCTCAGTCTGAGCCACCCAGCCATGGCTTGTAACGCCCGGTGCAGATCTTCTGGGTCAGAGTCTGACTGGCCGCCAAACATCAAATGCAGGGAACCTCCACCATTTGGGGCAGCAGAGCTCTCAAAACTATTTCCTAGGGCCCAATAATCATGGGAAGAATTGGCTTCTGTTCCCGTGCTGAAAGGGGCAGCTGATGGGCTGCTGTGGGAAACACCGCCCCCCCCCCATGGTGGTCTGGGGAAGGACTTGGGACAGATCGGCCATCATGTTGCTTATTCGTCTGCCTGAAAAACTGGCCGTGTAGTTAGCATGTGAAGAGACACTCTGAAAACGCGTTCCTATTACCCTTGACTCTCCAGATGTGCTCGAGTCACACTGTCACACTGTGTCCTGAGAAGTCATTTCCACCCCCCCTCTCTGTCCGTCCCCCCCCAGTCCAGACATGGGTCTCACAGAGGTCTGAAATACATTGGCAGCATTTATAATTCCTGAGGCTCATAGGTACCTGAGGCTTCGCTTCTGCCTCTCCCTAAATTTAGCATAAAATGTGTTTTAAAATGTGTTGTGTACACAGGGCGAAGTTTCACAACCCTGGGAAGTGGGTGTGTGAAGCAGGGAAGAAACAAAGGGAAGAAACAAACCCTTCTTTCCTCCTTTGTCTCAGCAACAGGCAGTGAAGAGATGCTGTTGAGCCGTCGTCTTTCCAGAGGTGTGCAGACGGCTGCTGCCCCTCCAGTCCAGGTAGTAGACGTGAGCGGGGGCAGCCTGGGTCCCCCCTCCTTTCTCGGGGGGGGGGCTTTTGCTCCTGCCATTTCTACAAGGTGTCTGAATGAGAGATCCTCTGAACCCCGTTCCCTTTACCCATCCCAAGCCTTACATCCGGTACCTTCCCAGACTACTCCCTTCCAGTGTGCAGTCTCTGCCTGGCGTGACCTCTGAGGAGGGAATCTGCTTTTTCTTTCAGGGTCCCTTTTCCTTTGAGGAGGTGTCCATCCATTTCACTGAGGCAGAATGGGCTCTTCTGGATCCGGGACAAAGAGCTCTGTACAGGGAAGTCACGCTGCCTGGGCACCCCGTGGCTGTGGGGAGCTTAGGCAAGGCCCTCCGATCCTTCCAGGGCCCCCCCTGCCTGCCCACCTTGGAATTGCAGGGGGAGGGTCACTTTCCAGGCCTTCCCTCTGTAGACACGCATGCAGAGGTTTTGGCTGTAGTGGGCATGGCCAACTCTGAAGCCAGCCGGAACTCCGTTCCTGTGCGTTCCTGCCCAAAATGAGCCCTGGATGCTGCAGTGTTGCAGAATGTAGAGACACCCGGTGTAAACCCCCTTGTGCTTGGGCCACTTCCACCCAGTGCCCTGTATGTCACTGTCAGGCACCCCCTCTGCCAGTGGCTGCGCCTCCCATTGCAATTAGATGGACCTTGCCCACTGTGATCCTACTCCCCCCCCCCAATGCTTTGAATCTATGAAAGGGGCTGGTGATGATCTCAGAAACGATAGTAATCAGCAGAAGAGTCATGATGCTGGGCGGGACGGAACAAGCAGGAAAACGCCAAAGGAAGAGCGATGTGGGATATCTGATGAGCCACGAGGCTACGTGTTACCTCCTCTGATATGTGAGAAAGGTGGAGATTCTTTGATGGGAAGCAGAAGAAGCAGAAGCAGAAGCGATTGGATTTATACCCTGCCCTTCATTCGGAGTCTCAGAGCGGCTTACAAACTCCTTTCCCTTCCCCTCCCCACAACAGGCACCCTGTGAGGTGGGTGGGGCTGAGAGAGCTCTGACAGAAACTGCTGTT
>NW_015163844.1:15621-19419 GCF_001447785.1 Gekko japonicus | reverse complement strand
CACAATTCATAATGTAAGAGATATCAAAAAGTCCTCCCTTTTGAAACTTTTATTTAACAGAGGAGGACTATTCTTAATTATAAGGTTGTACAATATCTTTTGAGATTCTATGGAGATGATATTTGATATTTTGATATCTCTTATATTATGAATGGTGATTAAGATGATTAATTATATATGAAGAAATTATTGTAAAAATATTTTTCAAAAAATATAAAATTATTTATGATATGTTATAATCATCTGTGCACGGTATTTGTTGTATGTTGGTTTTCCTACTTACCGTGGGTCCTTGTTTGGTTTTGTGAGTAACAGTTGTAGAAGCAATGAACTAGAGTTCCTGCAGTTTACAAATTAGGGCAGGGTAGATCAGTAAACATCAACTGGAAATATAAGGTTTTTGACTGGTGGGGCTGGTAAGGTATTTTTTCGTCCTGGTAAGGTATTTTTTCTAAACAACTCTGGCGAGTGATTTAGCTATGCTCTTTTAAATATTTTTATTCCGCTTTTGGCTTATATTCAGGTGCTCACTCTATTTATGTCTTCTTTCTTTCTAGATAACTTTTACATAGGATCTTATAGTGAGAACTATGTAAAAAGGAAAGAAATAAGACAACCGTTTTGTGGTATTCCAATTTTTTTTAAAAAATTATATAAATACTTTATTATATCGCTGTCCAGTCTATCGTGAAAATTATGTTTACATTATACATGCTTACATCTTTCTTTGCAGCAATGTGCTTCTGAAGAAGTGTTTTTTCCGAAACGAAATAACATTCCGGAGTCTTCATAAACCTTTACTGATCTACCCTGCCCTAATTTGTAAATTGCAGGAGCTCTGTTTACTGTTCTACTTTGTCTCAAATTGTAAATTGCAAGAACTCTAGCTCATTGTTTCTATGGATGCTACGGCTTATACTTTTTGCCTCCTGTGTGTCATCGTGCACAGCATGTATTTGGTTTAATTATATATGGTTGGCATCCTTTCCCCCCTGGCTTTTTCTTTCTTCACAGGCTCTGGAAGGGGCAGGGTTCTCATTTATCTGTTGCCAGCTTTACAATACATCTACCCCCTGGATGGGGTTACAGAAAATCCACTCTGCCTGTGATCTGGAAATGACCCTGTCGAGAACTGAAGCCTCGGTCCCAACTCCCCCTGGGTCCCGACTCTTTGTACCTGAGCAGCACCCAGTTCAGTGGGTCCATGAGCGGAGGGCACACAAGTAAAGCATCACCCCTTTTAAAAATGTATCAAGGTTTATTAAGGATTTGAAAATATCACTAAACAGCCCGGTTTCTGCAGCTTAGCAAAAGAAAAACAAGAAAAGCTTCCTGTCGCCCAGAGCTGGATAGCCCAGGCAAGCCCGATGTCGTCAGATCTCAGAAGCTAAGCAGGGTCGACTGTGGTTAGTACGTGGAAGGGAGACCTCCAAAGGAATGCCAGAGCTGGGAGGCCAGGGGAAGGCTGTATTCAGCAAGCTGAGAATATTCCAGAGCAGGCAGGGCCAGTGCCAGGGTTTTTTTTTGCACACTAGGCGAGGCTACCTTCTCCCCCCACCCCCGTGCACCCACCAGTTTTCAAGCATAAGTGCATTTTAGGAGGAATGAAAAACACAAAATTTGAAACGGCTAATTTTTTTTAAATTGTGAGAACAGTAATACAATCTCTGGTTTTCTCTCTCACACAGAAAAACACGAATAACAAAGCATCTTGAAAAATCCTGTCAATTGTGATGTTGAAATTTGAGTCTCTTTAATGTTTCCATTTCAGGCACATCATTTTGCGTGCCTTTTCTTTAGCAGATTTTGTCACCCATTCCTTCCTTCCTTCCTTCAGGTCAAGCGCTGGTGCTTCAGCATGTTCAACTGAAAAAATCAGGTGCGCTGAGGGAGCACCTGTGCAACCCATCACCACTCCCCAAAAGAGATTTCCACCACTTATTTCCCACTTGGTGTCAACAGAAGGCAGAAAGCAGAGTGCTGGGGAAACATTCCCTCTCACTGTGTACTGATATGATTTTTAAAGTACCATCAAGCATATGATGGAAATGCCAGCCAAAAACACAACCCGTTTTGTATCACCACACACAGTCACACCCCACTAGCTCCATAGCAGACATATCCCACTATGTCATCATGGCCCATACAGGCAAGAAGCACTACACATTATTTGCCTTTATCCCTTGTTATCCTGGCTTCTCCCCTTCCTTCTCTCTCACACACACTGCACAGACACACCCCTCTGCTCCCAGTCTAGACAGTAAACTCCTCAGTCTTTTTATTTATGCTACGCCATGAAATGCCGTGCCCAGTCAAAAAGTGCTGCAGAAAGATAAATAGCTGCAACATTCCACCACACTTCAGTGTGATAAAGCAGGGCTTATTCCAGTAAATACAGACTCCAGCCCAATGATCTCCCCAAGCACTTTTTTTTTTTTACTTCTCTCATATAACAGTGAATATACATTCAGGTAAGTAAGTAAGGAGCTGCGGTGGCTCAAGTGGTTAAGACGCTGAACTGCAGGCTATGGAAGGTCGGTAGTTCAGCAGTTTGAGACCCGAGTGTGCCGCATGATGGAGTGAGCTCCCGTCTCTAGTTCCAGCTCCTGCCAACCTAGCAGTTTGAAAGCAAGAAATTGCAAGTAGATAAATAGGGACCACTTTGGTGGGAAGGGAACAGCGTTCCGTGCGCCTTGGTGTTTAGTCACGCCGACCACATGACCACGGAAACGTCTTTGGACAGCGCTGGTGCTTCAGCTTGGAAACGGAGATGAGCACCGCAACCCTAGAGTTGGACTCGACTGGCTTTCGAGCAAGGGAGACCTTTACCTTTACCTTTTTAAGTAGCCGTGTTGGTCATGCATTTAAACGATTCAGGTCTTGCTCCAGATTGAGCATTTTTTTGGGGGGGAGGAGGTCTTTTGGTTCGCTATGTTCCACAAGGTAAGACTTTAGGAATAGTTCTCATCTTGCGTGTGCACATGTGGGGGAAGGCTATGAATCAAGGTCTCAATTCTGGGGACTATTCTTGGCTGGGAAACTAAGGAGTGAGAGATCACAGATCTCCTGGGATCTACCGGAGTCTCCCCACCCCTCTTCTGCCCTGGCCCACTGTCCTGAGTCAAAGCTGCATTCGTGACATTGAGAGAGACCCAGCTGGGTCAGAAAGGACAGCAAGGGAGCCAAGCAAATCCCGGCAGGAAATTCCAGCCACGGGAGCAGAAAGGTGCCCCCCGGGATCAGCCAGCACGTGAAGAGGGACGCCCTGCTGCCGCCGCCCTGCTCTTGCCCCCGGCGCCAGCAGGAGTCTCTTCTTGCCAATCTGACACCGTCCCTCTCCGGATGGTTCAGAGGCTCAGGATGTCTCCGAGGAGAACAGTGCCGCTGGAGGGAGGAGCCAGAGGGGCGGGGCTGGCAGGGAGGAAGCGAGGCCGGCGCTCTGGAGAAAGGGAGACATGTGAGTTGTTAGCCGAATTGCTCTTTAAGAGAGACAATTGGAACAGTTTATTAATCGGGATTCAGGTCAATGTATACGGAGGATGGGCTGCACCAATACGTTCCCAATGAAGAGACAGAGACAGGAATAAAATTCTCTTTAGTTTACTGAATATCAATTAATGCACGCAATATCATACACACACACACACACAAGAGCTACATAAAAACAGATAGATTTGGAATAGGACTTTCGCGTTAGCAGGAAATCGTTGGTGGGAGATATTTACCTCAGGCGATGCGCGGCTCCTAAATCTTCCAGCGGGAGGTATTGGGGTAGGGAGAAAAATATAAATGGGGAAA
>NW_015163844.1:14166-15611 GCF_001447785.1 Gekko japonicus | reverse complement strand
TGTGCAATCAGACCGGCTGAGAACACGTGTAGCACTCTAGCTGCGCAAACTAGAATGTAAAGCGAAGTAAAGATTGGGTACAGGAAGCTGGACGTAAGGGAAACAGCAGACAGGCAGAGGGCATCGGGGGTAGATGTAGGAAGGTACTAGGTCGCCCTGTGCTCTAAGTTTTTTAAGCTGCTGGCGGGAAAAAGAGGGAGGTCTCAGGCGGCTTACACCCTCCTACAGTTCTGGGATTGGCTAGCGAGGTGAATTTTAAGCCAGAGGGGCGGGGCTGGCAGGGAGGAAGCGAGGCAGGCGCTCGGGAGAAAGGGAGACATGTGAGTTTGACCGTTGGTACCTGGGAGGGGGAAAGAGGTACGTGCGGAGACGATAGAGCTGACTCATCACTGGCCATGTGGATTCTTCATGTGGATTGGAACTCCTTTGTAGTCTGGCGGAGGGGGAATTAGGAATAAGCCTCTCATGAGGAGACCGGGAGTCTGGGCTACTAATTGAGTTTCTTGTGTTTGCTGTAGAACCTGTGTTTGTGCACACATGATAAGCAATAGCCACGGGAGCACCTCTGGAGAAAAATCAGGTCAGCAGATTATCATCTTTAGCTGGC
Source organism: Gekko japonicus (assembly GCF_001447785.1). Lineage (NCBI taxonomy): Eukaryota > Metazoa > Chordata > Lepidosauria > Squamata > Gekkonidae > Gekko > Gekko japonicus. The sequence continues at coordinate 15,004 of NW_015163844.1, read as the reverse complement.
ATTTTCTTCTCTGGGCACCCTCAATGTGAACTCTTATTACACAGTCTCTTTTCATTAGCCCCTTGTATAAAGTTTTATTCATATCACAGAGTCCAGAAATAGCCCAATATAAAGCAGCTGGGCTAACAGAGTGCTGGCTGCCACTGCGGTTAAAACAAATGGGGAGTCCCAGCACTGCCCGTGTGGAGGTTGCAGCGTCGGGCCATGGGAAAGATGAGCGCTGGCTGGCACGCCGCACTGTGCGCTCCCTGACCTCCAAAAGGGCACCCTGCCGAGGCTGTGTCCCTCCTGCTGCGGCAGGGGAGGCATGAAATGAAAATGCACTACACAGCAAAGGGGGGAGGGGGTGTGAGACAGGGCTTCTCCTCACCTGCCAGCTGCAGCAGCTCCGTCCTCCTCCTCCCTGCCCCGAGGCCGAAGCGTCGGGGGCAGCACCCACGTGCCTTGCCTCACACGCCTGAGCCAGGCTGGGCCACGGGACTCATATACACTGGCCCTCTCAGGAGGCCGGAAGGGCGGGGCACAGCCAAGGCAGCAGTGGCAGCTTCGCCTCTCCACGCTCCCCTCCACTTTCCCTGCGCCTGGCTGGGCGAACTTCTCCCTCAGGCGGGCCTTCCCGCCTTTCTCCCCCCCCCCCAGAGCGGCTGATGCGGGCGGGAGTGGTTCTGAAAAGCTGGTGGGCGGCAACGGGCCCTGCGCACGTGCTTGGATTGCCGATTGCCATCGGACTCAGAGCAGGGCTTTTGTCGGCGGCAGGGTGCCCCTCTTCACAGGCCGCCCTAGGCAACCGCCTCACCTCCATGAACGCCACATGGCCTTCAAATTCGACCTTCATGTC
>NW_015163844.1:0-11519 GCF_001447785.1 Gekko japonicus | reverse complement strand
AAGAGATTAATAATACCAAAAATGTCATTACTTTAAACTATGCATTTATATTATACCAGTCATACAGTTTTTTCCACGTCTTTTGAAATGTTGGGTCTGTTGTCCCTCTCATCAACGATGACAGTTTGTCATTTTCAGCTGTCTCCAACAGTTTTCACATATTCTTGCTTCTTTGGTGCTTCCATTTGTTTCCAATATTTTGCATATGATATTCTTGCTGCCGTAGACAGAGGTCCTGTGCCTGAGTCGGAGCGGGTCGGGGTTAGGGATCCCATTACTGACCTTCGATGGGGCGCCGTTAGTTGGCCCAGGTAGCAGCCACTGCCAAGGCAGCCTTCTACCATCTTCGGCTGATTAGGCACTTGGTCCCCTTCCTCAAACGCAATGATCTGGCTTCAGTGATCCATGCTATGGTCACCTCGAGTCTAGACTACTGCAATGCTCTCTCCATGGGGCTGCCCTTGTGGCAACTCTGGAAGCTGCAGCTGGTGCAAAATGTGACAGCCAGGCTGTTGATGGGCCTCCCCAGGTGGGAGCACATCCAGCCTGTGCTGAAGTCATTGCACTGGCTTCCAATAGTGTTCCAGATTCACTTCAAGGTGCTGTTTTTGACCTTTAGAGCCCTAAATGGTCTGGGGCCTGCCTACCTGATGGACCGCCTTTCCCCACATGTCCTCCAGAGAGCACTGAGATCAGGGACCCAAAATCGCCTGACTGTCCCTGGTCCAAACGATGCTAAATTGGCTGTCGCCAGGGCCAGGGCCTTCTCAGTGGCAGCCCCGTACTGGTGAAATGAGCTCCTGGAAGACACTAGGGCCCTGTGGGACCTATTACAGTTCCACAGGGCTTGTAAAATGAAGCTCCTCCACCAGGCCTTTGATTAGGGGCTGCCACTGAGGAACGAGCAAATTAAACCAGCAAGGCCCTTAAGCTGTGCTATAGTCAACAGGACAGGACACCGGCCCACCTATATCAGCCCACTTTAGGAAACGCCATCTGCACTGATTGCACTTTATGCATACTATGGTTAGGATTTTATTGTTATGTATGTATATTGTATTTTTATGTATTTATTGCATTTTAGCCGATGTACGCTGACTTGAGCCTGCATGACAGGCAAGCCGGGATATAAATCTAAAATAATGAATAAATAAATAAATACTGCAGTCAGATAGATGCCTTTGGATATTACTGGTCCTGCCAGATGCTAACAAGATCTCTCTCTTTATTCCAGCAGAGCATAATCAGAGGAATGAGGAGGGTGAGGAACTTAATCCACAAATACCAGATAGAGTTAAAAGGGAACACCTAAAAAACCCCATCAGAAATCAAGGCAGATCTAAAAGAAAAAAAGTATGCCAGATGCTGGAGAAGAGAGATGGAAGACAGTGTAATGTACAGCACGGGATAATGAAGGCAAGTAAATCCAACAATTCTGGAAAGTATTTCAGAAATAGATCACAGTTCCTAGTGGACCAAAGAATACACAGAGGCAAGAAACCTTTTGAATGCTCTGAGTGTGGAAAGAGATTCAGTGTGAGCAGCAATCTTCAGCAGCACCAAGGAACGCACACAGGGGAGAAAATTTTTGAATGCTCAGAATGTGGAAAGCGATTCAGTCGGAGTGGTACTCTTCAGAACCATCAAAAAACCCACACAGGGGAGAAACCTTTTGAATGCTCTGAGTGTGGAAAGAGATTCAGTGAGAGTGGCAATCTTCAGAAGCACCAAAAAACCCACACAGGGGAGAAACCTTTTGAATGCTCTGAGTGTGGAAAGCGATTCAGTGTGAGCAGCAATCTTCAGCAGCACCAAGGATCGCACACAGGGGAGAAAATTTTTGAATGCTCAGAATGTGGAAAGCGATTCAGTCGGAGTGCTACTCTTCAGAACCATCAAAGAACCCACACAGGGGAGAAACCTTTCGAATGCTCTGAGTGTGGAAAGCGATTCAGTGTGAGCAGCAATCTTCAGCAGCACCGAGGAACGCACACAGGGGAGAAAATTTTTGAATGCTCAGAATGTGGAAAACGATTCAGTCGGAGTGCTACTCTTCAGAACCATCAAAGAACCCACACAGGGGAGAAACCTTTTGAATGCTCTGAGTGTGGAAAGAGATTCAGTGAGAGTGGCAATCTTCAGAAGCACCAAAAAACCCACACAGGGGAGAAACCTTTTGAATGCTCTGAGTGTGGAAAGAGATTCAGTGAGAGTGGCTATCTTCAAAAGCACCAAAAAACCCACACAGGGGAGAAACCTTTTGAATGCTCTGAGTGTGGAAGGAGATTCAGTGACAGTGGCAATCTTCAGAAGCACCAAAGAACCCACACTGGGGAGGAACCTTTTGAATGCTATGAGTGTGGAAAGAGATTCAGTGAGAGTGGCAATCTTCAGAAGCACCAAAGAACCCACACTGGGGAGGAACCTTTTGAATGCTATGAGTGTGGAAAGAGATTCAGTGAGAGTGGCAATCTTCAGAAGCACCAAAGAACCCACACTGGGGAGGAACCTTTTGAATGCTCAGAGTGTGGAAAGAGATTCAGTCAGAGCAGCAGTCTTCAGAACCACCAAAGAATCCACGCAGGGGACAAACCATTTGAATGCTCAGAGTGTGGAAAGAGATTCACTCAGAGTGGCACTCTTCAGAACCACCAAAGAATCCACACAGGGGACAAACCATTTGAATGCTCTGAGTGTGGAAAGAGATTCAGTAGAAATAGCAATCTTCAAGTGCACCAGAGAACCCACACAGGGGAAAAACCTTTTGAATGCTCTGAGTGTGGAAAGAGATTCAGTGAGAGTGGCCATCTTCTGAAGCACCAAAGAATCCACACAGGGGAGAAACCTTTTGAATGCTCTGAGTGTAGAAAGAGATTCAGTGAGAGCGGCAATCTTCTGAAGCACCAAAGAACCCACACAGGGGAGAAGCCCTTTGAATGCTCAGAGTGTGGAAAGAGATTCAGAGATAGTGGTACTCTTCAGAAACACCAAAGAATCCACAAAGGGGAGAAACCTTTTGAATGTTCAGAGTGTGGAAAGAGATTCAGAGAGAGTGGCCATCTTCAGAAGCACGAAAGAATCCACATAGGGGAGAAACCTTTTGAATGCTCAGCATGTGGAAAGAGATTCAGAGATAGAGGTACTCTTCAGCAGCACCAAAGAATCCACTCAGGTGAGAAACCTTAACATAAAAGACTAAACTTGATGAGATGTCAGCAGCCCATCCACCTCCCTTACTGCAGCGGTAGCCGTCATCCCAGGTGGCTGAATGAGGTCACGGGGAGCAGGCTATGGCACGGGCCCCGGAAGAGCTGGGAAGAAACTTCAGTGGATGGTGGCCCAGCCGGGTGGCAGGATGCAGGGGGAGAGCAGCAGGAAGCAGCCAGAGGCCTTGCAGTAGGGCAAGCCCCCTCGCCTCAGAAAGGCACTCTTCAGTCTACGTTGTCCAGCTAGTTCCTGCAGGGTCTACAGGAGAATGTGGAATTGTGGAGTCAGACAATGCCGCTCTGCTTAGCTCCATGAGCAGCTGGGTCCGGGCAACTTTGAGGAGCTCCCTTATTCCTGAGTATGTGGGATTTGCTTTCTTTAACCTTTTCCAGGCTGGAGCAGTAATAACATTAACAGAGAACATTATATAACAATATCAACAATTAAAACGTTACCAAAACCAGATGCAACAATATATATATTGAAATGTCTACAACAAATTCAGTTCGCCCTTCAATAAAACGAGAATTCTAAATATTTCGTGGGAAGAACAAAGATAGAGTCTGAGTTTCTATTGGTATATTGGAAAAAAGCAAACCATCGTGTTAAAAACCTATCAGGCCGGGATGGAGAGTTCAGTGCAAGGATTTGCTCCGTAATTTTGTCAGATACTACGTAGTCCCAACATTTTGCAATCCATTGTTTTATATTTGGAATATCAGGTTTATTCCATCGCTGAGCTAATAAAGTTTTTGCTGCCGATATTAAAATAGCTGTTAGCTCTTGTTTCTCCTGTGAAATCGTAGAGTTCTTATAAGTACCCAAAAGAAAGGTTTCCGGGGTAAAAGGTAAAACACATCCAGTAATTTCCTGTATAATTTTCCTAATCCGCACCCAATAGTTATTTACAACGGGGCATTCCCACCAACAATGAATGAGCGTTCCTTTCATACCACACCCTTTCCAGCAATCTGGAGAGGACTTGTATTTACAATGGTATAATCTTTCAGGAGTTAGGTACCATCTTGAATACAATTTATATGATTGGATTCGCATAGCCAAATTATTTGTTGTCATTTGAAAAGAATTCCAAATCCTAGTCCAGGTTTTATCGTCTATCGTGGTTCGCAAATCCTGTTCCCATTTTGTTTGAACTGAGTTTTTTATTGTCCACGATTTTTCATTTAAGGCATTATAAATGATTGTTATGGCCCCTTTAGTATTTCTACTTAATTTAGCCAGTAGTTTCTCAAATTGTAGCGGTGGCCTATTTAAGTCAGAAGAGGTGGCTATTCTCGTATACATATGTTGCAATTGGCAGTATTGCAACCAAGGCAGTTTGGTTTTTATTACTTGAACAAATTGGTCTTGCGTAAGGAACTTTCCTTTAAGCATAATATCCTTCAGCCGAAAAATATTTTTCGATCTCCTTGAATAAAAATATATCTACCATTGGGGTCTATATCACTCTTTTTGTGCTGAAAAGGTAGGTTATGTGAGATTAGAATGGCAGTCCCTCTTGCTTTCGAGGAACCTTTTGCTTGGAATTGCTGTGAAAACCACTTTGACCTCAATACCGGGAAAAGTGCGTTCTTCAAATGAGTTTCTTGAATGCATAATATTTGAGTTTTTTGTTTAAACCAGTAGTTAGACGCTCTCTTAACCTTAATTCTGTTATTCAAACCTCGGGCGTTCCATGTTGCAATGGAGAATTGTTGCATCAAAATTTAAACTAACTAACAACCACAACCCACACCCACAACAAAAAAGGGAAAAAAGGAAAAAAGATACCCTCTCACAAAAGAGGGTAGTGCCTTGGCTAGCTAACCTAAATTAGGTAGCTAGAAGGAGTGTTACAACAGACACTCCTGTAAGGACACTTAACTATACCAGGGGGGCAAAGAAAAGAGTTCAACCTGTTTCACTTTAACTGGCTCCCTCCCTCTCCCTGTAATAACTGTGTAATAATTAAACAGAAAAATATATTCTAAGAATTGTCTCCTTTTCCTAATAGATCCATTTTCCTTTACAGCCTTAATTGTATATCTTGCAATGATTATAAACCTGTAGTTTCCTGTAGTTTTGAAAACACAATGCTCTTCAATAATATTTATAAAAAAAAAGAAAAACCAACGTATATTTTTTACCATCTAACCACCTTTTGAATATCAAAGGTTTCTATCCAGTCATAAAAGTCCATAAAGTTGCCTTGGCTATAAAATAGATTTAACATAAAGATATTTATTATTTCGATAAGGAAAGCAATTACTTCATTGCCAGTATAGTTAACTAGCCCAACAGTTTAACAAATAGGACCTGGAACTATGAATTCCGAATCTCCTTATTCACCAAAAAAGGAACATATTAAACCTGTAGATAAAACAGCATTCACCAGTCTGCTAAAATAAATATTTCAATTCTTATAAAGCCTCTCTCTACCTGTTGACATTCAAATACAAATAAAATAACATAAAAAATGCAAATATTGCATTGCATCTGCCTTCCAATTTAACTCAAAAACAATTAAATTATTTTTGTTGCAATTACCTCATTGCTGAATCATTATCCTTATAGCTATTTTTAAGCTTTTTAAACAAACATTTTTAAACTTTTCAACTTTTAAAGAACAGTCTTACAATGTTCCCGTATAGCCACAGTCGTCAGGAACAATAACAAAGAAGGTAGTGTAAGCTCTAGAGTCAGTTGCATAAAGGCTTCCATCTTCCTTGAGAGAAGCATGAAGGAAAAAGTCAGGTTTTTAACAGTTCTTCTTCTTCCGCTGGAGATAACTTGATCCCTACTGCAGAAAGTAATTGTATTCCTGATGCACAATCGGTTGCTTGGTGCAGTAAGCCGTTTTTGTAGATCAAAATGTCCGAAGTTGGGGACCAGCGGAACCGAATCTTCGCTTCGTGGAGTCTGGCTGTGATATTCTTAAGGGATCTCCGTTTGAGCAGGATTTCCGGGGCTAGGTCAAGCAATACAATGATCTTTTGTTCACCATAAGCCAGAGATCCTTTTTGCTTTGCTAGTTTGAGGATTTTATCTCTGGATCGTAGGTAAATAAACTGAACTAAAATGTCTCTTGGTTTGTCTTTGCGCGCCATCGCTAACGGTCCTAAGCGTTGAGCCTTGGCTATTGCTGGTGCGACGCCATCATCGAGTTGCATTACTTTAGCTAGCCAAGTAGCCATAAAATGGGCTATATTTTGAGACTCTTCAGACCCCTCCTCGAACCCCCTAAATTTCAAATTATACTGCCGCCACTTGTTCTCAAGCGAAGTAATTCTATTTTGCATAGTCAGATTCAGAGAGAGTGGCCATCTTCAGAAGCACGAAAGAATCCACATAGGGGAGAAACCTTTTGAATGCTCAGCATGTGGAAAGCGATTCAGAGATAGAGGTACTCTTCAGCAGCACCAAAGAATCCACGCAGGTGAGAAACCTTAACATAAAAGGCTAAACTTGATGAGATGTCAGCAGCCCATCCACCTCCCTTACTGCAGCGGTAGCCGTCATCCCAGGTGGCTGAATGAGGTCACGGGGAGCAGGCTATGGCACGGGCCCCGGAAGAGCTGGGCAGAAACTTCAGGTGAGAAAAAGCTCTTCTGGAGCTATCGTTGTAAAAAACGTACGTACCGATTTTGTTCCACCTCTCTGAGTTGCAGATGGTGTTCCGGCAGCTTTATTGGTATTTTTCTTCGGCATGGAGACGTTGAAGAACTATTATAAGTAGGAATTAGGGAGAAAGGGACGGGAGCTCAGGATTCAGCCGTGCGCCATGCACCGGTAGCTCCGGGTCCGGGCAAGTTTGAGGAACTCCCTTATTCCTGAGTATGTGGGATTTGCTTTCTTTAACCTTTTCCAGGCTGGAGCAGTCTTATTTTCAACTGACACTGAGGCACATACAATTTGGAACAGTAAAACTAACTAAAGATTTTGTTTGCAAAGACAGACAGGCAGGGAAAATTTGTACACGGGAAAAATTTGATGATTGTGGATACGTAGATGCAGATGGTATATTTCAGCTTTTGGTTAGTTCCTTATAAACAGTCAGTTCAGATGTCACAGTACAAAACACGCTTTCACTCTCAACTCAACCCCTGTGCTGTTTTAGATGGCCAGTTTTTGGGTGGATTCCTCAAGTGTTCTCCCCCTTCACAGAGAAACCTCCTCACTGTTCCTTGGTTTAGATTTTGGACAACCACTAGTTCAGTAAACACTTCTGTCATACACTAAAATCCACTAAACCGGACTCCCTCTCCAGCAGGGTATAAACTCTTAGTGAGATGAACGTGTATCCTTTGTTTCACCACAAGGAGGTTCCCTTAATATTGGGATGTGTAGAGAAGGCTCATTTGCTCCTCTGACTCAGCGATGTTCAACCAGACTTCTCAGTTCCCTGGCACAGAATCACCGGACTAAAACCTACGGTCAGTCTCAACTTCCAAACCAACTGTCAAGAGTTTGTTTGTTTTTTCATTAGAACCCTCCCCTGAGTTCTGCATCAGGATCACATCATCCCTGCTAGTCACGTGACTGCGGGTGTCTTCTCTTGCCGGCTGATCAAGCCTGGAATCCGTCACAGCGAGCAGGCACCATTCTGAGGGATCCGAGGTCCTGTGGGGGAATGGTCTGCCTTGGGCCCGGGCATGGCCATGATAGACAGGGGCAGGAGCCAACAGAAGGGCAGAGGATGGGCGATGCAGAAAGGAGAGGATGGGGGGAGAGAGAAGGGGAGCTCCATCAGCAGGCCAGGGATGGCAGCTAGCCACAGAGAGCCAAGACAGCAGCGCATTGGTTGAAGCTGGGGAAGAGGACAAGGGTGAGAGAAGACCCCTCTCCTCCCCAGTCTGAGGCCAAGGAGACTCCTCAGGGACCCCAGGTGCCATGGCAGAAAGTGCGGCAATCTCAAGCGTGCAGGTTGGGCGTGACACTCAGTGTGTGGAAAGAGATCCAGTTAGAGTGGCCATCCTCAGCTTCATCGAGGAACCCACACAGGGCGGAAAGCAATGAACTGCTTAGCCCCTGAAAATATCTTTTCTCCTGTTGCATGCCTAAAAGACAACGACAGACCATACAAACCACTGAAAAGCCGTATACTGTTGTAAAAAGACTGAATCTGAAGCCTTACTGTAACCGGAAGAAATGTTATAGAATCGTAGAATCACATATTTGGAAGGGGCCATACAGGCCATCTAGTCCAACCCCCTGCTCAATGCAGGATCAGCCTACAGCAGTGGTGGCGAACCTATGGCACGGGTGTCAGAGGTGGCACTCAGAGCCCTCTCTGTGGGCACGCGTGCCATCGCCCCAGCCAGGCCCAGACCATCATTAAAGTGTCAAATTCTCTGCCAAATAATTTTAAGTCAATGAAAGCATTTGGGATGGCTTTCCTTACTTTGTTTGGATCATCTTAAGTTAATGTATGAGTTGTTTTTTCTAAAGTAAAACCTCAGTATTCAGGTTAAATTGCTGTGTTGGCACTTTGTGATAAATAAGTGGGTTTTGGGTCGCAGTTTGGACACTCGGTCTCTAAAAGGTTCGCCATCACTGGCCTACAGCAGCATCCTTGACAAGTGTTTGTCCAGCCACTGCTTAAAGACTATATAACAAACAAACACACAGTGTGATGAAAATGACAATAACATTTAAAAAATCTTATGAACATCAACTTAGATTACAATTGAAACTTTTACTAAGGAAATTCTAACATTTTCAAGGAAGAGTCCATTATCCTCAATGAGCACCCAGTTATACACTCATTTCACCAGTCTTCCTCGGGAGCAGTCTTTTGTATTAAAAGGTGTCAGCCTCTTGATGCAGCGTAACTTCTTTACTACTTCCTTCAAATTTTTACAGCTTTTCTACTTTCTTCAAATTATCTTCTAGTTCCATTTGAAGTATTTAAATTAGGAGCAAGCCAGTTAGTTTATTTCTGAAAGTCACAACCAGTCCTTTTTTAATATATATATATATATCCGGCTAGAAGCCTTCTTTTTTATATTGGCTAGCAATTGCTCTCTATCTCAAGTTGCTCTCTAGTGATTCATGGTGGAAGCACACATCAGCCCTCTTTTCCCAAGGTCATCTCGGCTCTCTGGATCAAATTGGGGGTTCCGTAATTTGGCCGTTCTCTTGACACTAGCTCCTGAGAACATTCACCCTGCGACCAGATCCCTGTAACAGTCCATTTAGAGACGAGACCTTTGTAACAGTTATATTAGCTTCTGAGAGTTATGTTAGCCTCTAACCCATTCCCAGTTAATGGCCACATACAGTTATCCCTTTGTAACAATCATTCCAGTCTCTCTCTATTCCTGGTACCTCTTTCTGATGAAATGTTTGTAGTATAAAACTACTAATGTTCTTAACATGAATGTTTCTAGTATAAATTCTGCATAATGTGTTTATCGTATATCTATGAATACTGCCTAGTGTGTTTGTCATATAACATTGATCTGCCTGTGCTTATGTGACAAAACATAAACTCAGTTTGCATCTATGTGTGAATAAACTATTGAATCGTATCAGTAAGCAAAGAGACTGGAGATTTCTGTGTCTGCGGTCCGACGAGTAGTTTGCGCCAATGTTGTTGCGGTTCCCTTGCGGGGTTTAAAGAGCACCATCGCACAGTATCATGTTCTTCCCAGTCCCCAGTCGTCACCACCCCATTCTGACCCACCTTCGAATCGGAGTTATTAGGCACGGTGGAAAGTCTGATCTTTACAGCTGTCAGCGCTCTAACCCCGCATTTCCGGATGTCTGAACTTCTTTGTTGTGAACTGAAGCTGGTCGGGAAGTGCGAACAGTCAGAAAGATTTCTGCTTCTTTTTTTTTACCAGTTTTTGGCACCCATATTTTTAAAGAAAACCACCTGGACAGCACGCTTCATGATTGAGGCACAGCACTAATGTGGACGAATGACCAGAGTGCGAGCCTGTGGGGACGCGGCCTCAGGGCGTGCGGTCTGACTGGTCCTTCCCACTCCCACTTAAACCAGTGCACTTAGAGGCATGCCCAGACTGTGCCAAGCTTGTTGCCTGACCGCAGCCTCTGTGTGCCTTTCATTCTGTTCCAAGACCTTCTCCCCGCCCCACCCCAGGACCTTCTGTGAAAACCAAACAGCCGTATTTTCTCATGTTTACTTGGGAGCATTGGGGTATTTGTCGGAAAAATGTTTCAGGGACTTTCCAAGAGAATGTTTCTCTTCATTGGCAAAAGTCCCTTTCAGGCTGACTTGATTCATGATACGTTAAGCTAAAGCAGATCAATACTGTATAGCTTTCAGGGATGCTTCCATTTCCTCCTACAAGCCACCCCTTGTCTACCTGTAGGGTATTTTGCCAGGGCCTTAAGTGATGTTCCCTGTAAGCTGAGTTGGTGTGAGCTAGCTCACAGTTTTTTAGCCTCCGGCTCACACATTTCTGTCTTAGCTCAGGGAGGATGGCTCCAGAGAAAACCAATTTATGCAGCAGCTAAATTGCTCGCTCACAACTTTAATGCAAGTAGCTCACAAAGTAGAATTTTTGTTCCCATGGCTCCGTAGCTTAGAGGGAGCATTGGTCTTAAGGTACCTCAAATCTTATTCTCCTACGCCCAGTCCTTTTCCAGTAAGCTTGGAGAGGCATAGCATCAGGGTTGGTGACAGGCCTGAAGGGGGGGGGAAATATCTGGCCTCATGCCCAGACACTGAGTGTGTGGAAATGGGTATCTGAAGAGATAAGTAACATCCCATGATGCCTTTGTTAAAGGGACAGCATAAAATTTTCTCCATGCAGTTGGCAGACCAAAATTGTAAGTGTTTCTTTCTGAATCAGAGAAAACAAAACTGAGCTAAGGAAGAGTCACCGCTCATTAAAGATATTTTTATTATTCGTATCAGGTAAACCAGACTTTATGTTTTCTGTGCTTGTGGTGTGGGGTTTTGGATGAGTTGGACTTCATTCAATGTATCAAAAGTAAGTGTGGCAACTGTATAGAAAATTATGAATAAGATACCCTCTTCCAGATGCTTGAGATTCGCACCTTTTGCCCTCATTCATGATGTGGGTCAGTTAAGTTCAAAAGCCAGGGTATTGGGTTATGGCTTGGTGGGATCTGAGTTCAAATCCACAGTAGGACTGGAAGCTCTTGGGATGCGTTTTAGCCAGTCAACGCTTCAGGCGAACCTGTCTTGCAAGATAGTTGTAAAGGTTAAATCAGTTTCAATTTCATTCTATTTAACAGCCCATAGGCCATGCGCTGCAAAAGGAAAACGCAATTTCAGAATTAAAAACCACCGTATAACAGAAATTTGCCACGTCCACAAT
>NW_015163843.1:20163-21741 GCF_001447785.1 Gekko japonicus | reverse complement strand
CCACTGTTGCCCCCCCAGCACCAAGAAGGACAGAGCAACACCGCCCCAGACACAGTCTTCCCTCTATACCTTGTGGCTACTGATGGACCTCTGTCCCATATGTTTATCCAATTCCAACTTGAAGCTGCCTATGCATGTAGCCGCCACCACTTCCCGCGACAGTGAATTCCAGGAGTTAATTACTCTTTGCATGAAGAAGTCCTTCCTCAAGTACTTGCTCAAGTTATGACAGTCAAAGGCAATACCCTAAAGGTATACAAATCCTCTTGGTCAGGCGCCGAGGTTATTTGCTTCTTCCCCTTACTCAAAAAAAAAAAGAGGCATCTTTCCAGACACGTGACAAAACTGAATAACAGAACTAAGCAGTACAAACGAGGACCGAAGGCAAGTGAGAGGCAAGTACAAAAGGCCAGAAGAGCCGAACTAAGAACACCTCACAAGATTGGCCAAAAAACAAGAATTGTTCTTAGCAGTCATCTCATTTTAAAGAACAGAGACGGTTGCAGAGGGCCAAGGGCTGAATATATTGCTAATCCTACTAAATCGACTTCATATTCTGGTCATTTAAGGGTGAAATCCTAAACAGGTCTACTTGGAAGAAGAGGAGATTGGATTTATATCCCACCCTTCACTCGGAGTCTCAGAGCGGCTTACAATCTTCTTCCTTCCCTCCTCCCACAGTAGACACGCTGTGAGGTAGGTGGGGCTGAGAGAGCTCTGCGAGAGCTGCCCTTGAGAGAACAGCTCTGAGAGAACTTGTAACTGACCCAAGGTCACGCCAGCAGCTGTATGTGGAGGAGTAGGGGAATCAAACCCGGTTCTCCCAGAGTAGAGTCCGCGCTCCTAACCACTACACCAAACTGGTTAGTCCCATTTTATTCAGTGGGGTTTACTCCTGTGCCAGCGCTCTTAGGATTCACACTGCACATGCAGACTCATGTTCAGGAGTACCTTAAAGACCGTCAGGATTTCTAAGGTACTTTAAGGAGTACCTTAAAGACCATCAGGATTTCTAGGGTACAAGCTTTCAGGATTCAAAACTCCTTCCACCATAAATCTTCATCAGAGCCAGTCTGGTGTAGCGGTTAAGAGTGGCGGACTCTAATTTGGAGAACCGGGTTTGATTCCCCACTCTTCCACCTGCATCTGCTGATGTGACCTTGGGTCAGTCACAAGTTCTCTCAGAGCTGTTCTCTCAGGAGCAGTCCTCGAAAGAGCTCTCTCAGCCCCGCCTACCTCTCAGGGTGTCTGCTGTGGGGAGGGGAAGGGAAAGGGGATTGTAAGCTGCTCTGAGACACCCTTGGGTAGTGAAGGGCGAGGTATAAATCCAATCTCTTCTTCTTCTTTTACCTCACAGGGTGTCTGTTGTGGGAAGGGGAAGGGAAAGGAGTTTGTGAGCCACTCTGAGACACCTTTGGGTAGTGAAGGGCGGGGTATAAATCCAATCTCTTCTTCTTCTTCTTTTACCTCACAGGGTGTCAGTTGTGGGGAGGGGAAGGGAAAGGGGGATTGTGAGCCGCTCTGAGACTCCTTCGGGTAGTGAAGGGCGGGGTATAAATCCAATCTCTTCTCCTTCTT
>NW_015163843.1:19126-20057 GCF_001447785.1 Gekko japonicus | reverse complement strand
CTTTTACCTCACAGGGTGACTGTTGTGGGGAGGGGGAGGGAAAGGAGTTTGTAAGCCGCTCTGAGACTCCTTTGGGTAGTGAAGGGCGGGGTATAAATCCAATCTTTTCTTCTTTGAAGAAAGAGTATACTTCAAAAATATTTTCGGTCTCTAAGGCATGACTGGAGTCAAATCTTGCTCTTCCGCTGCAGACCAACATGGCTGCCCATCAGAAAGTGTACAGCCATTTTCTCTTTTAAATAACTGGCATATAGTCAGCCTTGAACAGCTTGGGGTAAAAAGGGCAGGGGATCCAGTCTTTCCAGTGCCCAAATAAATGTTTTTCCTTGCTCTTCCGCTGCAGACCAACATGGCTGCCCATCAGAAAGTGTACAGCCATTTTCTCTTTTAAATAACTGGCATATAGTCAGCCTTGAACAGCTTGGGGTAAAAAGGGCAGGGGATCCAGTCTTTCCAGTGCCCAAATAAATGTTTTTCAGCTCATCTGTTTCCGCCTCCATTACAAACAGGCATCAGTGTGGACAGCAAAGGAGTTCCATCTGCCTAGGACTCCACACACACACACACACACACACACACAAAATGCAGTTCAACTGCAATTCACAATGCCCTGTGGATTCTGGAAGCTCAAGTCCAGGAAAAACATTCTGTGAGAGGACGAACAGGGCAGATATTATAGCATCGGAAGCCTAAATAGTTATTGGAATCGTTCTGGTTGCTGCCGATTTATTTGTATCATTTATACCCAACAGAGACCTAAAACAGCCTATATCCATCTCCTCACAACAACCCTGTGAGCAGTGATCCCTCTAAGCGGTGGAGTCTTGTGAGCAAAACTTCTACTTTGTGAGCTACTGGCATTAAAGTTGTGAGCGAACCATTTGGCTACCACATAAATTAGTTTGCTCTGGAGCCATCTTTCCTGAGCTGA
>NW_015163843.1:13373-18796 GCF_001447785.1 Gekko japonicus | reverse complement strand
TGAGAAATAACAAGCTAGCAGCGAAGCATACTCTCCCCCTCACATCCTCCAGTTGTTTTACTTTGGCATTACAGCAGGAAAACACATAGGTCAGCTGGCAGGGACAGGGATCACATATGTACAACCAGAAGTCACACAGAACACCATGGCAGCTTGCTGACACTGATAGGGCTGCTCAGCTGTTAGCCGTTGGCCAGAAGGATCAGGGCCTCCCAGAAGGGTACAGCAGTCTTTTAACATAAGAACATAAGAGAACATAAGAGACGCCAATGTTGGATCAGGCCAAAGGCCCATCCAGTCCAACACTCTGTATCACACAGTGGCCAGAAATACCAGGTGCCATCAGGAGGTCCACCAGTGGGGCCAGGACATTAGAAGCCCTCCCACTGTTGACCCCCCCAAGCACCAAGAAGACAGAGCATCACTTGCCCCAGAGCCCCTATCTATACCTTGTGGCTCATAGCCAGTGATGGACCTCTGCTCCATACGCTTATCTAATTCCCTCTTGAAGCCGTCCATGCTTGTAGTCCATGCTTTTCTCTCCCTCGCTACCATAAAGACTGCAAAGCCTGAAGGGAGAAATGCCTAAGACACAGACATAGAAACACAGAGATAGAAGGAACCCCCAAGGGTCATCTAGTCCAACCCACTGCACAATGCAAGAAATTATCCCCCCCACACCCCCAGTGACCCTTGCTCCATGCACAGAGGAAGGCAAAAAAAAAAAAAAACCCCTCCAGGATCCCTGGGCCAATCTGGCCTGGAGGGAAATTCCTTCCTGACCCCAAAGTGGCGATCGGCATTACCCTGGGCACGTAAGGCAGGGCCACGAGAGCTGAGCACTGGCTTCGCCCCCTTCCTGCCCTCCCTCTCCCAATCTGCCTAAGTCCATCGTTTATATGTCCATAAACACAGAGGGACCCGTGCCAATCCACGTGTTCCGTTCTCGAGTTGATCTTCTCCGTCTGTGCGAGTTCCGTGCACCCTTGGTGGTCTCCAAAGAGTTGTACCGGTTTGGATACCTCTGTCCCGAAGCCTTGCATTAGCTGCAGTATGCACTTCTGGCTTTATGAGGACCCCCGTGCATGGCTTTCCCACACACGCACACATGCTTTGTACTGTACTCTGTTCACCCACAGCAAGCACCAGGATCAGTGTGCCCCCTAAGCTGAGTTTGTGTGAGCTAGCTCAGAGTTTTTTAGCCTCCGGCTCACACCTTTTCGTCTTAGCTCAGGAAGGAGGGCTCCAGAGCACACTGATTGATGCAGCAGCCAAATCACCTGCTCACAACTTTAACGCCAGCGGCTCACAAAGTTCCGTGCACCCTTGGTGGTCTCCAAAGAGTTGTACCGGTTTGGATACCTCTGTCCCGAAGCCTTGCATTAGCTGCAGTATGCACTTCTGGCTTTATGAGGACCCCCGTGCATGGTTTTCACACACACACACACACACACACATGCTTTGTACTGTACTCTGTTTATATGCATAAACATGTTCACCCACAGCAAGCATCATCCTGACCCCAAAGTGGCAATCGGCATTTCCCCGGGCGTGTAAGAAAGGGCCACGAGAACTAAGCTCTGATGCAACCCTGCCTGCCCTCCCTCCCTCCCATGATCGGCCGGAGTTCACATAACCTGATTAGGATGGTCCTGGCACACTCCTCTCCCCTGTCAAGTGAGAATCTACGGTCAGTCACTCTCCTGAGCACCTTCAGGTTCCTCTCTCTCCACCACCACCCCCAATACATGACTTGACAGCTGCTCTTCAGGTGCAGCAATGTGCGCAGTGCGCCGGGGGCACTGGCCATAAGGAGAACCCTCCTTTTCTGCCCACCAGCAGACACAAGGAAAAGCTGCAGTCGGGAAAAGCACCAGGGGGAGGGAGGGGGGGGAGGGAAAAAACAACCTATTGCGTGCTGGAAGCGAAAGGGTCAGGGAAAAGCCAAAAACACATTTGCAGAGGAGGGAGATTAAGAGAGGAATGACCCTCCGGGGAAACCGAATGTTTACTGGAATCCGTTCGGTTGCGGCAGATTCATTCCTCGCAGCGGCGTCAGGGCGGCTCGAAGGTTTGCAGTTGGCCAGAACAGCCGGGCCTGCCCAGAGCGAAGATTAAACCACAGGGCCTTTTGACTACGCGCAGCCGTCACTGAGCACTGCGCAAGGAGGCAAGGCTGGAGTTGAGTGAACATAAACACCACCATCTGTATCACTTCAGGACAGGAGGGGAAGATGCTAGAAGAACAGGGGTGGACTGGCCCATTCACTCGCTGGGCAATGCTCCCGGAGCGCCACTGCTCCTGAAGGCTGCTGGACAGAGACGCGCCCCAGAGGGCAAGGGACACTGGGCTCAGACACAACAGCAGAGGGCATGTCTCCTGTCTCCCCCGCCCTGGCACGAGAGGGAAGCCACAGACAAGCACATTATCCACACCACTGATGCCTGGGGCTTGGTCCAGCTTGTTTCCAGACCTTTTCAGCTTCCTAACCCACCCCTGTGCAAGAGAAGCTCTCGCTGGACGACTCCCAGTCGACGAGTCTCCGTGGTGCCTAGAAATTGCATCACCACTGGAGGTGGAGCTCAGCTAGCTCTGGAAAGGTCAGCCTAGTGCGGATTGTTGGGGAAGCGCAGGTACCCGTGGCGTGAAAAGGCATAACGTAAAGTTCACGTAGCCCTGACCTGGATGGCCCAGGCGAGCCCAATCTTGTCAGATCTCGGAAGCTCAGCAGGGTCGGCCCTGGCTAGTAATTGGGCGGGAGACCACCATGGACGTCCGGGATAGCTATGCAGAGGTCTGACCTGGATGGTCCAGGCCCAGTCTCCTCAAGATCTCAGGAGCTATGCGAGGTTGGCCCTGATCAGTGCTTAAGATGAGAGACCACCAAGGAAGTCTTGAGATCTCTTTGGTCTTGAGATCTCTATGGGGTTGTCGTAAGCCGGCTGCAACTACACGGCACTTTCCACCACCAATGGTTCACATTGCTTTAATGCACCTTAAATTATGGAAGCTGCAGCCCCGAAGAGGTCTGCTTCTCAAGAGTAGCTTCATTAAGAGCACCTGTATGTGAATCTTCGGGCTCTGCTTCATAACAGTAGCACAGTTCTTAAACAATGGGTTTTCTAGATCTGAGCGAGAAGTTAACTTTTTGTTATGGCGGTGACAATCAGGGTTAGCCCTATCTTTACTGTCACGCGGGATCCTTGGGCGCTGCCCACTGTACCTAATTGTTTTAAATTGTTTTACTGTGTTTTTATTGCACCGAGTGCCATATTGTTGTAAGCCGCCCTGAGCCCGCATGCGGGGAGGGCGGGGTATAAAAAAATTAAATAAATAAATAAATTTATATAGCATTTATGAGAAACTGGGAGGGGGAGGCAGAGCAAAGCGTCTAACTCCTGAGTTTCAAATAGGGTTGCCAAGTCGAAATATCTCCTTACCGGGGAAGTCCCGTGCCGCGGCTGGAACCCCACCCCGACGTGCGCGTCATCCGGAAGTGACGTGACCACGCTGGGCACGCTGGGGGCGGGGCCACGGTCATCTGAGGGAAAACTCTAAGGTTTTCCCTCGGATGGCCGTGGCCCCGCCCCCAGCATGCCCGGCGTCATCATGTCACTTCCGGGTGACGCACGCTCACGCTCCAGATGCCGGATGGGAGTCCCCCGCTCCGGAGGAATTTACACTTGGCAACCCTACATGCCTTTCAGCTTCTCCTACTTTATTCAAGGCCCAAGCCAGTCAATTGTTGCTCAGGAACAGAAGCTCAAAGTGCTTGGTGTTCTGAGAGAACATCACCCCTCCTCTCCCATTCCCAGGTGATAAAAGGAAGTCCTTCTTCACCCAAAGAGTAATTAACATATGGAATTCACTGCCGCAGGAAGTGGTGGCAGCTACAAGCATGGACAGCTTCAAGTGGGGACTGGATAAACATATGGAGTAGAGGTCCATTGGTGGCTATTAGCCACAAGGTACAGATGGAACACTCTCTCTGGGGCAGTGATGCGCTGAATTCTTGGTGCTTGGGGGGGCCACAGTGGGAGGGCTTCTGGAGTTCTGGCCCTGATGGAGGACCTCCTGGTGGCACCTGGGTTTTGGCCACAGTGTGACACAGAGTGTTGGAATGGTGGACCATTGACCTGATCCAACACGGCTTCTCTTATGTTCCTTTGTGAGCACAGAAGGAATCGGCTAATTCTATATCAGTCATCAGGACATGTGATTTCAAATCCTGTGGTTGACAGGTGCTAGGGTTGCCAACCCCCCCAGTTTGCCAGGGGTCCCCTGTTTTTTGGGGGGTTCTACCCGCCGCCAGCCAGATGGCCGACGGGGAAGCCCCACCCCCAACACCCACAGCCACCCATCTCTCTCCCTTTAAGGGTGTGCAACCCGTGTTTCATCCCAAGCGCGAACTCCGCAAGCTTGCAGGGGAAAGCCAGCTTTGTTCTTAAAAGGGAAATGCAGCTTCTCTTAAAGGGGAAACGCCGGCTGCCGGCTACTTTAAGTGCAGCCCGCCGCGCAGGGCTCTTTTTGTAGCAGGAACTCCTTTGCATATTAGGCCACACACCCCTAATGTAACCAATCCTCCAAGAGCTTACAGAGCTCTTCTTACAGGAGCTATCGTAAACTCTTGGAGGATTGGCTACATTAGGGGTGTGTCACTTAATATGCAAATGAGTACCTGCTACAAAAAGAGCCTGGGGAACTGCTGTTACTGGAGATCGGGCGCACAGCCGGGGGGGGGGCGGCAGACGTCCCCAACGTGACGTCATCACGGTGGGGATGCCCCGCCCCCCAAAGTCCCCCGCTGGGGACGGAGATGGACCTGGCCACCCTGCCTCCCCTCCTGCCGGGGCTCCTGCTGCCCCCTGATGCCACCTCCCCCCCCGGGGTGGGTGGGGGTGGGTCCTCCCCTGGCCTGGCCGTATTGATGTCCTGCTGGGCCAGCGGCAGGTCCTGCGGGGGACCATCTCTGCCTCCCCTCCGGCTGGCCACCGGAAGGGATGGAGCCTGGCTTGCCAGTCTCCCGGTGGGGCCTGGAGGTCTCCTGGAAGGACAGCTGGGCTTTCAGGAAACTCGTTCCCCTGCAAAGAGTGGCTCCTCTGGAGGGTGGGCTGTGTGCTATTCATTCCCACGGAGGCTCCACCCCCAGGCTCCAGGAATCTGCCCACCTGGAGTTGGCACCCATTGTGCCCTGTCCCTTCGACAGGACAGTCGGAGCTTCTCCTGGAGGCCTGGAGCTCAAGAGGCTCCCCTGGTGCCTGCAGCAGGCCAGACCGACGTGGGAGGGGCGGCGGGAAGGAAGGCCCCGTTTCCCAACTGGTGCAGCCGGGTCCCTCCGCCGGCCCCTTTGCTGACCTCGGAAACGGTCCCTTGGCCTGTGGAACCTGCCGGGAGCGGCAGTTGGAGGGAAGGTTCTAGAACC
>NW_015163843.1:10859-12817 GCF_001447785.1 Gekko japonicus | reverse complement strand
GAGAAACAGGTTTGATTCCCCACTCCTCCACCTGCAGCTGCTGGATGACCTTGGGCAAACCATGGTTTTGTCAGAGCTGTTCTCTCAAGGACAGTTCTGCAAAGCGCTCTCTCAGCCCCACCTACCTCACAGGCAACGCTCCCTCTAAGCTGTGGAGCCCTGTGAGCAAAAATTCTACTTTGTGAGCTACAAGCATTAAAGTTGTGAGCAGGTTTGCTCTGGAGCCATCCTTCCTGAGCTAAGACAAAACTGTGTGAGCTGGAGGCTAAAAAAACTGTGAGCTAGCTCACACTAACTCAGCTTAGCGGGAACATTGCTCGCAGGGTGTCTGTTGTGGGGAGGGGAAGGGAAAGGAGTTTGTAAGCCACTCTGAGACGCCGAGTGAAGGGCGGGGCATAAATCTAATCTCTTCTTCTTCTAACAAAATTTGTAGCAGGAGATGAGCTTTCAGGAGACACTGCTCACTCGCTCTTTTCTACCGCTACAGATGGACGAACAGGGCTACCTACCTTGAGCTAACTCAGAAACCTGTCTGTGATCTGGACAGAACCTTTTACCAGGGCACTGTCTAGACAGAGAAAACCAAATTCGTTTTTGCATCCCAGGCATGTACAGGAAATAAATCAAGGCTACGCCCCTGCCAGGCTGCACGCTGTATAAAATATCTAGACAGGAGCCGCCAGCACAAGGAAGGGGAGTTCAGAATGCAACCAGTCCGCTGGTCAGCAAGAGTGCACACAGTGGAGCAGTGGTTTCATGCACTCCGAGGCCTTGTTCTCTTTCCTAGAGGAGACCAGAGGGAAAGAGGTTGCTGGGGTGGGAGTCACGGGGAACGTTTCCAAAACTCTACCATTTCGACACTAACTGGAATGCATGGCCTGGGGGAAGCCAGCCAGCCACCCTTGGGCGCGTGACTCTTTTAGTCAAGGCGTGACGCTTCTCTCGCATGAGAGAAAATTCTCCTGTTCTTGTTGTTTTGCTGTGACTTAACTGGGAATGCAAAACAGACATGCCGCAGCTGTCAGGGACACTGGCCCAGTCCTCCTCAAGCTCTGCTCTGCCCAGCAATGCCTCTAAAGGCAGCCCCACAAGTGGCGGGGCCCCTGCCCTCCCCCCCACAGGCAAGCCACGACTACAGAATTGCAACTTATCTCCAGCCTGCAGAGATCAGCTCCCCTGGAGAATATGGCTGCTTTGGCGGGTGGGCTCTATGGCATTAGACCCTGCTGAGGTCCCACCCCTCCCCAGGCTCCGCACCCAAATCTCCAGGAATTTCCCAAGGTGGAGTTGGCAACCCTAGGTGTAGTGCAGTGTTTCTCAGGCTGAGGGTCTGGACCCGAAAGTGGGTCACGAAACCTGTGAAAACGGACCCCGGTCTCTTGAAGAGAGAAGAAGAAGAGATTGGATTTATACCCGGCCCTTCACTTGGGAGTCTCAGAGCGGCTTACAAACTCCTTTCCCTTCCCCTCCCCACAACAGACACCCTGTGAGGTAAAAGAAGAAGAAGAAGAGATTGGATTTATACCCCACCCTTCACTACCCAAAGGAGTCTCAGAGCGGCTTACAAACTCCTTCCCCTTCCCCTCCCCACAACAGACACCCTGTGAGGTAAAAGAAGAAGAAGAGATTGGATTTATACCCCGCCCTTCACTACCCAAAGGAGTCTCAGAGCGGCTTACAAACTCCTTCCCCTTCCCCTCCCCACAACAGACACCCTGTGAGGTGGGTAGGGCTGAGAGAACTCTGACACAAACTGCTCTTTTTCAAGGACAGCTGTGCCAGAGCTTGTGACTGGCCCAAGGTCACATCAGCAGGTGCAAGTGGAGGAGTGGGGAATCAAACCCGGTTCTCCCAGCGTTAGAGTCCGCACACTTAGCCACTACACCAAACTGGCTCTCACCAAACCTACCTCACAGGGTGTCTGTTGTGGGGAGAGGAACGGAAGGAGAGGGTAAGAT
>NW_015163843.1:0-10500 GCF_001447785.1 Gekko japonicus | reverse complement strand
GTATAAATCCAATCTCTTCTTCTTCTTCTTCTTCTTCTTCTTCTACCACCTCACTGGGTGTCTGTTGTGGGGAGGGGAAGGGAAAGGAGTTTGTAAACCGCTCTGAGACTCCTCTGGGTAGTGAAGGGCGGGGTATAAATCCAATCTCTTCTTCTTCTTCTACCTCACTGGGTGTCTCTTGTGGGGAGGAGAAGGGAAAGGATGTTTGTAAGCCGCTCTGAGACTCCTTTGGGTAGTGAAGGGCGGGGTATAAATCCAATCTCCTCTTCTTCTTCTTTTACCTCACAGGGTGTCTGTTGTGGGGAGGGGAAGGGAAAGGAGTTTGTAAGCCGCTCTGAGACTCCTCTGGGTAGGGGAGGGGAAGGGAAAGGAGTTTGTAAGCCGCTCTGAGACTCCAAGTGAAGGGCGGGGTATAAATCCAATCATCATCATCTCCTCCTCCTCCTCCTTCTTAATCTGGACTTGTGGACCACCATGCCAAAAAGGATGGGAACCACTAGTGTAGTGGTTAGGGTGCTGGACCAGGATCTGGGAGACCCGGGTTCAAATCCCTCCTCTGCCATGGAAGCTCACATGTTCTCTGCCTAACCTACCTTACCAGGTTGTTATGCAGATAAAATGGAGGGGAGGAGAATGCTGCAAGCCACTTCGGGTCCCCACTGGGGAGAAAGGACGCTGGAAAATATGCCAGAAGAAGAGAGAGAAGAGGAGATTGGATTTATACCCCACCCTTCACTACCCGAAGGACTCTCTGAGTGGCTTACAAACTCCTTTCCTTTCCTTTCCCCTCCCCACCACAGACACCCTTGTGAGGGAGGTGGGGCTGAGAGAGCTCATTCGAGAACTGCTCATCAGAGAACAGCTCTGAGAAAACTTGTGACTGACCCAAGGTCACACCAGCAGCTGCACGTGAAGGAGTGAGGAACCCTGACCCGAGCAGAGTCTTACCCAGGTCTACTCAAGCTGCCTGACGCCCAGGAAAGCGCTTTTTAAATTAGTCCGTCCCCATTCCCCCCCCCCAACATTTTCTGTCTCAGCCCTTCTGATCTCCCTTTCCTTTCCTTTCCCAGAAAACCTTGTTGTGCTTGTTTGCGAGGGACTCTGAGGTTTCGAGTCAGTTTCAACAGGCTGGTCAATTTCACACCGTGGCACACCCACCCACCCCGCAGAAGGCTGCTTCTCTCCCCCCTCCCGCTTTTTACATCCTGCATAAATTACCCCCCCCCCCGGTAAAAAAAAAAAGGTGTGACTGTCTTCCACCCGGGGTTTTTGCAGTCCAAAGAAGATTTAAGTCGGGGTGTTTCTCAGTCAGAGTGCAAAGTGGCACGCAGGTGGTGAGTTGAGGCACTTCGGGGACAGCCCGGGAGGGAGGGGGCCCAGAAGAAAAAGGAGGGGACCGGGCCCCGTGGGCCCCGCGTTAGCTACGGGCCTGACGGGTCACCACCACACCCAATAAATTTGGACTCGCAGGTCACCACACCCAAAAGGCTGGGAATCATTGTCTTAAAGAACCATCAGAGCTTCCTTTTCCACCAAGGATTCCATCCTCCTAAACTTGACCTTCCCTCCCTCATGGTCAGGGGCTGTGTGTTCAGATTCCACAGGAACACAGAAGCTGATACTGGAGACACGATTCTCCTTCCCCAGAAGCTTTGTTTGGTTTTACTTTTTTTTTTTTTAAAGCAAGTTCCTAGTCCCTTGGGTGGCAGAGACGTCTTTAAAAGTCTATAGAAATGCCGGGCTGAACATCTGGAAGCCATAAGGAGGCTAAGGGGTTGGGCGGCTGCTTCATTGCTCAGGGTCGCTCTTTCCCCCCTCCACATGACATAAATTATGGAAGCTAGTTTATACTGCTGCATAAATTATGCAAACTAGTTTACACTGCTGCATAAATTATGCAAAATGCAATAAATTGGGCGTCGCCCAGTTTGCATCATTTATAGGGATAAGAAGAAGTCAGCTCTTCTTGGCAATTATGTTTATTTATTTTCATTCATAGTATACACAACTCTTCCTGATGTCAAGATCCCAGTTCTGCTCCTGCCTGTCTAGTATGAGGAGAGTCTATGACAGCCAGCGTGGTGTGGTGGTGAGACCATCAGAATATGACCTGGGAGACTGGAGAACAGAAGAGAAGCCATGTTGGATGAGCTCAATGGCCCCATCCAGTCACTGTCTCACACAGTGGCCAAAACCCAGCTGCCCTCAGGAGGTCCACCAGCCGAGCCAGAACTCCAAAAGCCCTCCCACTGTAGCCCCCCCCCCCAAGCACCAAGAAGACAGAGCATCCCTGCCCCAGACAGAGTGTTCCATCTGTACCTTGTGGCTAATAAGACACTGATGGACCTCTCTGCTCCATTTGTTTATCCAGTCCCCTCTTGAAGCTGTCTATGCTTGTAGCCGCCACCACTTCCTACGGCAGTGAATTCCACATTTTACTTACACATTTCTGAATATTCACTTGCTGGGTGACCTTGGGCCAGTCACAGACTGTCAGCCTGAGAGCCAGTTTGGTGTAGCGGTTAAGTGCGCGGACTCTAATCTGGGAGGACCGGGTTTGATTCCCCACTCCGCCACTTGCACCTGCTGGATGACCTTGGGCAAGCAATAGTTCTGACAAGAGTTGTCCTTGAAAAAGAGCAGTTTCTGTCAAGAGCTCTCTCAGCCCCACCTGCCTCACAGGGTGTCTGTTGTGCGGAGGGGAAGGGAAAGGGAGTTTGTAAGCCACTCTGAGACACTTTTGGGTAGTGAAGGGCGAGGTATAAATCCAGTCTCTTCTTCTTCTTCTAACCTACCTCACAGGGCGGCTGTGAGGATAGAAACAAGTATCGGAGAATGCTGTAAGCCATTTTGGGTCCCCAGTGGGAAAAAGTGGGGTATAAATGGAGTGAGTAAATAAATAAAATATAGGCAAATAAAATGCATTTCCTTTCCTGGCCCCTGGCCCACCTACCCAGCCATTAGTCCAGTGCTTGCTGATCTCTGTCTACCAGGCCCCCGCCCCAGTAAGGATTTGCTCTCGTGATCCAGATGTGCTCTTCCCAGACAATACATTCTTGTTGTCAGAATGCAGGCACCACTTTATCTGGGAAAGAGAGCCCTGTCGGGGCAAGAAAAAGGCCACGTCTATAGATACTGCTTAGACACCTCTCCTCCAAGCCAAGGACATCTGAGATGAGATGTCTGGAATTCGCCATTACACAGTCTAGCCATTAACTTGAAACATCCCGACGGAGACTCCCTCGGCGGCTGCCGTATCTCCTGCTCCACAAGAAAGAGATCAAGGGCGTCTCGCTAAGACTCTGCTTCTTTTGCAAGTAATCTTGCAGCCAGGCGACTCAGTAGCAAGCCCTGTTGTATTCAGTGGGGCTTACTCCCAGGAAGGACTGCAATCTTTGAACTTTGGACTGCAACATGGAAGGCATTTCGCCCTGTAGGTCTCTCTCCTCCTCCCACCCCGCTCTGGATCTTTTTCTGGAAAACCCTCATTGCTCAAGCCGCTGCTGCAGGAATTCATTACTCAGGGGTTAAATTACTGGGACATTTGGTTAATATAGGAGAGTTTTGCCCAGACACAGAAGCGTGATCCTGAGTGCAGTCAATAGATCTCCCAAGAAGGATGTTGCAAAAAAAGGTAACGTTACATTTATTCAAGTAGATTCAGTTCACATTCAGTTTGCAGTCGAAAGGGGAGAGAGAGAGAAGCCTAATCTACAGAGTACTTTCCCTGTCACAAACGGCCAGCTTGTCCAAATTTTGGGGTGGGGGGAGTATGAAAAGAGAAGAAGAAGAGAAGAGATGGGATTTATACCCTGTCCGAGCACTTGAAGATCAAAGAAGACGGGGACGGCAAAGGATGAGATGGTTAGACAGTGTCATAGATGCAACGAACATGAAATTGAGCCAACTTCAGAGGACGGCGGAAGACAGGAGGGCCTGGCGTGATCTGGTCCATGGGGTCGCGAAGAGTCAGACTCGACTGTGCGACTGAACAACAACAACAACAACTTAACCACTACACCAAACTGGCATAGTTTCTACAGAAGAGACCTGCAGAGACATGGAAGACCATGTGAAGAGAGCGAGAGGACAAAGTGAGAGAGAGGAGGGGTCAGAGGGCAGCTCCCAGGTTCAGACAAAGAGAGGCATCCCATTCAGGGAGATGGGTTATCTCCTTTACACATTTAGAGAGAGGTAGCACCCCCCAATGTCCAGGCATGCTGAGTCACCCACCCCAGCATAAATAAGACCTGTATAATGAATGGCTCGCCAAAACAAAGGCTGCCCACCAGCCGTCTGCAATCCCACCACACACCCCAGGGCTCAGGCAGGTAGCAAAAACAAGTTTGATGAACTGACCCCTGCCGAGCACTACATGGCTGGATGACAAATTACACAGGCTAATTATTCCCGTATCTCTTCCTCTCCAGTAACAAGCGATTTCCAGAGTGCATTTTAGTTGGACTATGATCTAGACCCCCCTCATGGATCACTGCCTTGTCGTGGCGAGGGGGCTTGAGCGGTTCGATGAAGCTGTGGGCTATGCCATGAAGGGCCACCCAAGACGGAGAGGCCACAGCAGAGAACTCAGACCAAGAGTGATCCACTGGAGAAGGAAATGGCAACCCACTCCAGTATCTTTGCCAAGAAAACCCCATGGACAGTAACAAAAGGCTAAAAGATATGACGCCGGAAGATGAGCCCCTCAGGTCAGAAGGTGTCCAATATGCTACTGAGGAAGAGCAGAGGGCAAGTACAAGTAACCCCAGAAAGAGTGAAGCGGCTGGGCCAAAGCCGAAAGGACGCTCAGTTGTGGATGTGTCTGATGGTGAAAGGAAAGTCCAATGCTGCAAAGAACAATACTACATAGGAACCTGGAATGTAAGATCTATGAATCAAGGTAAGCTTGACATGGTCAAAAATGAGATGGCAAGACTGAACATCGATATCCTAGGAATCAGTGAACTAAAGTGGACAGGAATGGGCGAATTTAACTCAGAAGACCATTATATCTACTACTGTGGCCAGGAATCTCGTAGAAAAAATGGTGTGGCCTTTATAGTCAACAAGAGAGTGCAAAAGGCAGTACTGGGATACAATCTCAAAAATGACAGAATGATTTCTGTCCGATTCCAAGGCAAACCATTCAACATCACAGTAATCCAAGTCTATGCCCCAACCACTGATGCAGAAGAGGCTGAAGTGGACCGGTTCTATGAAGACCTACAACACCTCCTAGAACTAACACCAAAAAATGATGTCCTCATCATCATAGGGGACTGGAATGCTAAAGTAGGAAGTGAAAAGGTAACTGGAATAACAGACAAGTTTGGCCTTGGAAAGCAAAATGAAGCAGGGCAAAGGTTAACAGAGTTTTGTCAAGAGAACACACTGGTCATAGCGAACACCCTTTTCCAACAACCTAAGAGGCGACTCTACACATGGACATCACCAGATGGGCAACACCGAAATCAGATTGACTATATAATTTGCAGTCAAAGATGGAGAAGCTCTATCCAGTCAGTAAAAACAAGACCTGGAGCTGACTGTGGTTCAGATCATGAGCTACTCATTGCAAAATTCAGACTTAAACTGAAGAAAATTGGGAAAACCACGAGGCCATTCAGGTTTGACCTAGATCGCATCCCTGATGAATATACAGTAGAGGTGAAGAATAGATTCAAGGGTCTGGATTTGATAGATAGAGTGCCTGAAGAACTATGGACAGAGGTTCGTGACATCGTACAGGAGGCAGCAATCACCACCATACCAAAGAAAAAGAAATGCAAGAAAGCAAAATGGCTTTCTGATGAGGCTTTACAAATAGCAGAGGAAAGAAGGAAAGCGAAAGGCAAAGGCGAAAAGGAAAGATTTACCCAACTGAAGACTCTAATCTGGGAGAACCGGGTTTGGTTCCCCCACTCCTCCACTTGCAGCTACTGGATGACCTTGGGCAAGTCGTAGTTCTGTCATAGCTGTTCTCTCAAGGACAGTTCTGGAAAGAGCTCTCTCAGCCCCGCCTACATCACAGGGTGTCTGTTGTGGGGTGGAGAGGGGAAAGGAGATTGCAAGCCGCTCTGAGACTCCGAGTGAAGGGCAGGCTATAAATCCATCCTCCTTCTCCTCCTCAAAAGTTGCAGATCCAACCGCTCTGAGAAAGGGTAATAGCCACTACATAAAATGGCTGCCATGGGGAGGGGAAATCAAAAACTGTTAGGTAATTTCAAGCCAAGTATCTTTCTGTGATGGGGAGCCACAATTTAAGAACATAAGAACATAAGAGAAGCCAATGTTGGATCAGGCCAAAGGCCCATCTAGTCCAACACTCTGTGTCACACAGTGGCCAAAAATACCAGGTGCCATCAGGAGGTCCATCAGTGGGGCCAGGACATTAGAAGCCCTCCCACTGTAAGCCACTCTGAGACTCCAAGTGAAGGGCGGGGTATACGGTAAATCCAATCTCTTCTTCTTTTTCTTCTTCAAGGATGAGAACGGCACTCTATAGGGAGGAATGGGGGGGGGCTCGCTAGAAGTCCTCGGTCTGATTATGCCACCACCTTCGAAGGGAACAGAATCGGGCCCTTTCATCAGGAGCCTCACGTGGCTTTTGGGATGCCGCAGCCCAGCACTGAGCCAGGCAAAGCTCCTCGCGCACGGCAACCCCCACGGGGACGCTTCCTCTGCAGGGTTCTGTTATCGCACGGGTGTTCAGGCAAGTGCGTTCTGGCACAGACGAAACGTTCCGCGCTTCGGGGCTCCCGCTCTTGGAAGAGGAGAGCACGGCCTGGGTCCATTAGCCGTGTACTATCTGGAGCTCTGCTCCAGACAATCACTTCTGAAAGGACTCGACAGCAGTTATTAAAGAGCCGTTACTGCTCAACGTACATGCCTGGGTCTCTGGTCCCCAAAATGTTTTTTGCGGGTTTGAGAACGAGCGTCGCTTCCAGGATCGGATACAAGGTCCATGCAAACCGGTGTTCTGGCAGTGACCGGCCAGATGCTCTGGGCTGAGGAAATCCTGTTGTGTTTTGGGTGTGGGGGTGTGGGGTATGATTCCATAGAGTTCACCCTCCAATGGAACTGTCTCTTCAGGGGACCTGATCTTTATAGTCTGGAGACCAGTTGTAATGCCAAGAGATCTCCAGGCTTCACCTGGAGGTTGGCTACCCTACAGGTGCCTCTCAGTGCTCACAAGCTGGGTGTGAAGGAGACAGTTTTCCTCCGCTGCTCACGCCCACTGGCAGAATACCGGCACCTGGTATCCAAAGATACAGCACTTCTGTACATGTGGGTTTCATTGAGGTAGAACCCTCGGGTTGCCATCTCCGGGCTGGGAGGTTCCTGGAGATTTGGTGGGTGGGGCCTGAAGAGGGTATTGTGGCATGGAGTCCGCCCTCCAAAGCAGCTGTTTTCTCCAAGAGGAGTGATGGGAGGGGCTGCCGCTCAGTGGTAGAGCATCTGCTCAGCATGCAGAAGGTCTCGGGTTCAATCCCCGGCCTCTCCAGTTAAAAGATCTGTCAGTCAGTGATGTGAAAGACCTCTGCCGGAGACCTTGGAGAGCGGCTGCCAGCCTGAGTAGGCAATACTGACCTTGATGGACCAAGGGTCTGATGGTATAAGGCAGTTTAATGTGATTAACGTATCACTATCGAACCTCCACGTTCAGAGGCACTCTCTGCATCCCAGAGCCAGGAGGCAACACCAGGGGAAGGCCTCGGCCTCTGTGCCCTGCTGTTGACCCTCCAGAGGAACTGGTTGGCCACTGTGTGAGACAGGAGGCTGGACTAGTTGGACTATTGGTCTGACCCAGCAGGGCTCTTCTGATGTTCTTATGTCCGGATATCAACTGTAATTCCTGGAGATCTCCTGCTACTACAATTGACCTTCCGATCATCAAGTTCAGTTCCCCTAGAGAAAATGGCTGCTTTGCACGGTGGACTCTGTGGCATTATATCCCACTGAGGCCCCTCCCCTCCCCAAACCCCACCCTCCCCAGGCTCCACCCCCTTTCCTCCCCAAGCTATACCCCCAATATCTCTAGGGGTTTCCTAACTCAGAGCTGGCAACCCTACTTTACATGAAATGGCGGTGGAGCTACGTTTGCCAGCTCTTGGCTTGGGAAGTTTCTGGAGATTTGGGGGTGAAGGCTGGACAGGTAGGGATGCCAGCTTCCAGGTACAACCTGGGGATGCCCCCGGAATTACAATTTATCTTCAGACCACAGAGATCAGTTCTCCTGGAGAAAACGGATGCTTTGGAGGGTGGACTCTTTGGCATTGCATCCCACTGAGGCCCCTGTCTTCCCCATGTTTCATCCCCAAATCTCCCGGAGTTTCCCAACCTGGATCTGGCAACCCTACTCCATTACCCGCCGCTGCAGGCCGGGGGAGACCTGGCAACCGGGTTTAGGGAAGCCAGAGACCTCAGTGGGAGTCCACCCTCCAAAGCAGACATTTCCACCCGGGGAACTGATCTCTGTAGTCGGGAGGTGAGTTGTAGTTCCGAGATATCTCCAAGCCTCACCTGGAGCTTGGCAACCCTAGGTAAAGTCCTACAAGGGCGGCCAGGGTCCCCCCAGAATCAAATGTCTGAGGATTACAGCAGCCTCCTTCACACACACACAGGTTCCATGGCATTCACAGGTACTTGGGGACTCAAACAGACGCATCCCGTGGGCCCAGTGAAGGCAGAACGCGATGGAGAAACCACGACTTTGCAGAACGAAAACCTCCAACCCCCCCGCTCAAGTCCCGTTTCCAGTTTCTCTTCCTTTCCCCCAACCACGTGGGGCGGGGAGTGCAAAAAAAGACTGCGCCGAAACCAGGGCTACGTTGCCGTGAGATGGGCAGGTACTGCTGAATAATCAGAAGATGCAGACGAGAAGCGCTGGGGGCACGTGAGCAGAAAAATAAGAATTCCCCCCCCCCAGTGTGTTATTTCTTCGCGACCAGTCAATGGATCCTCCCTGTTAATTGAACCATTTCTCCAGGAGATATTAAAATATCTTTAAAATACGTCAGTTGCCTTCCCAGGAGCTCACAGCAATATGGAATGAGCA
Source organism: Gekko japonicus (assembly GCF_001447785.1). Taxonomy (NCBI): domain Eukaryota; kingdom Metazoa; phylum Chordata; class Lepidosauria; order Squamata; family Gekkonidae; genus Gekko; species Gekko japonicus. Next base: position 1,442 of record NW_015163843.1, on the reverse strand, counting down.
AATTTACACACACAAACCCTCACACAAACACAACATGCCTTTATCATTTCTCCCAAGAACATTCCTTTGTTTTCTCCCATACAAATGAATGGCAGCCAGTCATTCCTGCAGGGAAGGTGGGGGCGCACTGTGGGTGGAAGCCAAAAAGATAGACTTTCACCGCAATACAAGGGTAGAATGACAAGGATCCTGGAAGGGGGGCACAACCCCCCAACCCTGTCACCTAAAGGGTGCCATCAAGTCGCAACCTGCTTACAGCAACCCCTCATCGGGTTTTCAAGGCAAGAGATGAGCAGATATGGTCTTCCATGGCCTTCCTCTGCATAGCAAGCCTGGACTTCCTTGGTGGTCTCCCATACGAGTCCCCACCCAGCTCAGCTTCCAAGGTCTGATGAGATCAGGCCAGTCTGGGTATTAGGGCTGCTACACCAACATCTTAAGAACATCAGAAGAGCCCTGTTGGATCAGATTAGCAGTCCCATCTACTCCAGCGTCTTGTCTCACACAGTGGCCAACCAGTTCCTCTGGAGGACCAACAACAGGGCAGAGAGGCCGAGAACTTCCCCTGATGAGAACCTAAGAAGAGTCCTGCTGGATCAGACCAGTGGTCCATCTAGTCCAGCATCCTGTCTCACACAGTGGCCAAGCAGTTCCTCTGGACGGCCAACAACAGGGCATGGAGGCCAAGACCTTCCCCTGATAAGAACATGAGAAAAGCCCTACAAAATAAACCAGTGTTTGAAAACAATAAGAGCCCTGCTGGATCAGAACAGTGGTCCATCTAGCCCAGCATCCTGTCTCACAAAGCAGCCAACCAGTTCCTCTGGAGGGACAACAACTGGGCAGAGAGGCTGAGGCCTTCCCCAGAGAAGAACCTAAGAAGAGCCCTGCTGGATCAGACCAGTGAGGGTCCATCTAGTCCAGCATCCCGTCTCACACAGAGGCCAACCAGTTCCTCTGGAGGTCCAACAACAGGGCATGGAGGCCTGAGCTGGCAACCCTAACTCCGATCCGCCACGGGTGGAGCCTGATTCATTTGTATGCTGTATTTTCTCCCGAATAGGGACTCACAGTGGCTTATATCCTTCTACTCTCCTCCAATTTATCCTCACAACTATTGCATGACCTTGGGAAAGCCATAGTTCTGATAAGAGCTGTTCTTGAAAAAGAGCAGTTTCTGTCAGCGCTCTCTCAGCCCCACCTCCCTCACAGGGTGTCTGTTGTGGGGAGGGGAAGGGAGAGGAGTTTGTAAGCCGCCCTGAGACGCTGAGTGAAGGGCGGGGTATAAATCCAATCTCCTCTTCTTCTTCCCTCCCAGATTGTCTTGCATGCAAAGTTATAATATCCATCAACAACAACCCTGTGAGGTAGGATTAGGTTGAGAGAGCGCGACCGGCGCAAGATCACCCCGTGAGCTTTCACAGCACAAACAGTGATTTGAA
>NW_015163842.1:19131-22167 GCF_001447785.1 Gekko japonicus | reverse complement strand
GAGCTCTTCCATCAGGCCTTCGATTAGGATGCTGCATCCATCTATTGGAGGCCCTGGCCCCAATAGGAACTGAATATACCAACTGAATAGCCTGTGCACTGCCGATACAACCCAGACCATGTTGCCAGCTGACTGTCGGATGCCCGCCATCGTTCTATCCTGCAAGCACTTTATGCATCGTTTTAGATCTACTTCGTTGCAATTTTATTAATTTGATTGTTTTATCTTGTTATCATGTTATGTAAGCCACGCTGAGCCTCCTTCAGCAGGGAGGGCGGGATATAAATGAAATAAATAAATAAAATAAAAAGGGAACACGTTCCTTTGAAATGCTTTCCCTCCATTTAAATTAATAGAGGACGGGGGCACCTTATTTGGAGGGGATTTCCTAATCAATATGTGTTTCAAATCCTCTGAGAGCCAGTCTGGTGTAGTGGTTCGGAATGCAGACTCTAATCTGGGAGAACTGGGCTTGATTCCCCACTCCTCCATATGCAGCTGCTGGTGTGACCTTGGGTCAGTCATAAGTTCTCTCAGAGCCGTTCTCTCAGGAGCAGTCCTCGAAAGAGCTCTCTCAGCCCCACCTGCCTCACAGGGTGCCTGTCGTGGGGAGGGGAAGGGAAAGGAGATTGTAAACTGCTCTGAGACGCCTTCGGGTTGTGAAGGGCGGGATATGAATCCAATCTCTTCTTCTTGTGTGCCAGCCTGTCTTTCACATGAATTTAAAGGGAGTTTGCTCAGGAGAACCCCCTTTTGAAACATTCACCCAATCTTTTACCGCCTTTATTGTTCTGTTCCTTCCCTCTTGAAGGACATGGTAAGTAAAAAAAAATCGAAGGCAAGCCTGGGAATGAGAAATCCTCACCGAACAATGCGGGAAGGGGTACATCGCATTAGCCAAAGAAAAGGTGACAGGGTCAGCCATATTAGTTTATTCCAGGCACTGCCGTGTTCGCATATAAAATGACAGGTGAAGTGCTTTGAATTTCAAATGATATTGATTGGTTGACTGACTTCGCTTCTCCCACAGCTTCCTCCCCAACGGAGAATAAAAGGTTCTCCTCACTTCCATTTTATCCTCGCGACAAACCCGTGAGGTAGGTTAGGCTGAGAGACTGTAACCGGCCCAAGGTCACCCAGCAAGCTTCCGTGGCAGAGAAGGGATTCGAACCCGAGTCTCTCGGATCCTACCCCGACCATCTAACCCCTATCTGACAAAGTGAGCTCCTATCCTGACACCGATTTTGTTAGTCTTCAAGGTGCTCCTGGACTCTTGCTCTTTTCGACCGCTACAGACAGACTGACACGGCTACCAGTCTTAGTCTAAACACTAGGCCACACTGGGTATTAAAAAAAAAATAAGCAAAGCACCAAATTTCTATATTTTATAGGGTTGTCAGCTCTGGGTTGGGAAATATCTGGAGATTGGGAGGGGTTGGAGCCTGAGGAAGGCGGAGTTTGGGGAGGGGAGGGGCCTCAGCAAGGTATAATGCGATAGAGTCCACCTTCCACAGCGGTCATTTTCCCCAGCTGTATAATCCCAGGAGATCTCCAGCTACGACCTGGAATGTATTTCACAGCTAGTTTAATGTTTGAAGCTCCATCACTAAGAAGAGGAGGAGGAGGAGGAAAAGAAGAAGGAGAAGAAGAAGGAAGAAGAAGAAGGAAGAAGGAGAAGAAGGAAGAAGGAGAAGAAGGAAGAAGGAGAAGAAGGAGAAGAAGGAGAAGAAGGAAGAAGGAAGAAGGAAGAAGGAGAAGAAGGAAGAAGGAGAAGGAGAAGGAGAAGGAGGAGAAGAAGAAGAAGAAGAAGAAGAAGAAGAAGAAGAAGAAGAAGAGAAATTGGATTTATACCCCACCGTTAAGAACATAAGAACATAAGAGACGCCAATGTTGGATCAGGCCAAAGGCCCATCCAGTCCAACACCCTGAGTCACACAGTGGCCAAAAATACCAGGTGCCATCAGGAGGTCCAACAGTGGGGCCAGGACATTAGAAGCCCTCCCACTGTTGACCCCCCCCCCAAGCACGAAGAAGACAGAGCATCACTTGCCCCAGAGCCCTATCTATACCTTGTGGCTAATAGCCACTGATGGACCTCTGCTCCATATGCTTATTTAATTCCCTCTTGAACCCGTCCATGCTTGTAGCCACCACCACTTCCTGTGGCAGTGAATTCCATGTGCTAATCACTCTTTGGTTGAAGAAGGACTTCCTTTTATCCGTTCACTACCCAAGGGAGTCTCAGAGCAGCTTACAAACTCCTTTCCCTTCCCCTCCCCACCGCAGACACCCTGTGAGGTAGGTGGGGTTGAGAGAGCTCTTGACAGAAACTGCCCTTTTTTCAAGAACAGCTGTGCCAGCTGCAATGGAGGAATGGGGAATCAAACCCAGTTCTCCCAGATTAGAGTCCGCGCACTTAACCCTACACCAATGTGGTCTGATGAAGCCCTAAGAAACGGCAAAGCAACCTAGGCGTGCCATCGGGGCTCCTCTGGTTTGCACTACAGCTAGTCTTGGGCTCATGCCGGCTACTGCGTGCTTTCTTCTGGAAACTCTCCTCTGCACCCTGAGCTGGTGACCACATCAATCTGAACAGAGACTTGTACTTTCAAGGACTATTAGGTCACTATTCAACGGTGCAGTTGTCATTGATGCATGCTGACAAATTGAGCAAACTTCAGAGGACAGCGGAAGACAGGAAGGCCTGGCGTGATCTGGTCCATGGGGTGGCGAAGAGTCGGACTCGACTGTGCGACTGAACAACAACAACAAAAATGTGTATTAAGTTTGGCTGTAAGTAGAACTGCATAAGGAGACAGTAGTCTCTCTTGTGATTTGTACAACGCGACACATTATTCTGTTTATTTGTTTGTATAACCAACTGGCAGTTGAACATAACATAAGAACATAAGAGACCCCAATGTTGGATCAGGCCAAAGGCCCATACAGCCCAACACTCTGTGTCACACAGTGGCCAGAAATACCAGATGCCATCAGGAGGTCCACCAGTGGGGCCAGGACATTAGAAGACCTCCC
>NW_015163842.1:17808-18801 GCF_001447785.1 Gekko japonicus | reverse complement strand
GGTCTTAAAGGTGCCACTGGACTCTAGCTGCCCCACCTTGATCTAAAAGGTGAGCTTCATTCATCCAGAGCTGCCGCAGGAAAACAGGTAGACCAGAACAGCAGAAAGGGTCTGCCAAGGTCTGCCCCTTTCAGTCTGGTGTTCCTTGTTACCCAGGGGCCCAAGATAGGGTTCCCACCCTCCGGGCAGGGTAGCATTGCTTGGAGGCTGGAGATCGCCTGGAATTACAACTGAACTCCAGACCTGAAAGATTAGTCCCGGTGGAGCCGATGGCCCTTAATGGTGAGGGACCTACATACCTTCGGGACCGCCTCTTCTGATATGTCTCCCAAAGGGCATTGAGATCAGCAGATAAGAATTTCCTGGTGGTTCCTGGCCCCAAGGATATCTGGCTGGCTGGGGAAGAAGAAGAAGAGGAGGAGGAGGAGGAGGAGGAGATAAGAGAAGAGAAATTGGATTTATATCCCGCCCTTCATGACCCAAAGGAATCTCGGAGCGGCTTACAAACTCCTTTCCCTTCCCCTCCCCACAACAGACACCCTGTGAGGTAGGTGGTGCTGATAGAGCTCTGAGAGAAACTGCTCTTTTTCAAGAACAGCTCTGACAGAACTATGGCTTTCCCAAGGTCATCCAGCAGGTGCAAGTGGAGGAGCGGGGAATCAAACCCGGTTCTCCCAGATTAAGAGTCCATGCACTTAACCACTACACCAAACTGGCTCTCTTCACCAAACTGGCCCTGGTGCCAACTACAGCAGGGGAGATGGCATTAGAAGCCTGTCCTAAGGACAGAAATAGTTGTAGTGCTGGATGTGTTATTGGGGGAAAATATAGGGTTGTCTGATTTGACACCTGTTTTCACTGATCACCTATGAAGTACGTCCAGCTCAACGTTCCGTATCCTGGGTTAAGAACGGACAACTAAGACCCCATCTCGAAGCAGAGTAGCGTGAGGAACGGGCACCCCCCCTCCCCGTTCCTGGCACTCTGTTTTTA
>NW_015163842.1:15969-17758 GCF_001447785.1 Gekko japonicus | reverse complement strand
TCAACAAAAGTCCTCGGAGTTGTCCGTTTGGGCGGTTTATAAAAATGATTATTTACCAAAGTTGATGGCGGCAACTCCTTCCGGAGCTGCCATGCTCGAGTGCCTTAATGAGCATTTACAATATGCAGAGCGAAACCGTGAGTCACACAAGAGAGCGAAGTCGTCTCGGCCTGAGCGGCGGGGGCTGCTTCCCATCCACGTCCGGGACGAGACAATATTGGGGATTAGAGGATTGCTAAATTCAAGAGATTGTGTGCTTCCCCCCCACCTCGTCCGAGTCATAGAAGAAATCCCACATACAGAAAGTTAAACACCTTTAACCTCTTTGGGGTCCAAGGTTATCAACCTCCAGATGGGGCCTGGCGATCTCCCAGAATTAGAACTGATGTCCCGACTTTTGCAGGGCTCTTTTTGTAGAAAAAGCCCAGCAGGAACTCATTAGCATAATAGGCCACACCCAACAGCAGAAACTCATTAGAATATTAGGCCACACCCCCATGTTACCAGAAGTGTGGTTATCCAGCCACACCCACCTTTTGCTTGTTATTCTGTTTACCTTGTTTGTTGTCAAAATCCAGGGCCTTTTTTTGTAGCAGGAACTCCTTTGCATGTTAGGCCACACACCCCTAATGTAGCCAATCCTAATGAGTTCCTGCTGTTGGGTGTGGCCTGTTAGGCTAATGAGTTCCTGGTGGGCGTGGCCAACTCGGGAGCCAGCCGGAACTCCGTTCCTGTGCGTTCCTGCCCAAAAATAGCCCTGGTGGTTAGTTTGCCAATGGCTGCTTTGGAGGCATTATACCCTGCTAGGTCAGGTGGCTGGCCTCAGACTGCATTGCGAGCAATGTGGCAATGTCACTTCCAGCACGTCCTGGAAGTGACATCACCATGTTACTGATGACGTGAGGACCCTCTGTTATAATGGCAAAGAACTCTATGGTAAAATGGTTCTTACCACAGACTTTTTGCCCCAAATACCAAGCATCTCCGCATCACTGGTGACATGATGATGTCTCTTCTGGTTCATGCCAGAAGTGACATCACTGTATCAGTGGCAAAATCAGCATAGGCTTCTCTTTGCTCCTAGGAAGTCCCCCCCTCCCGGTTGCTAGGGGATACCTGGCAACCCTAGAATAAGAAGAGATTGGATTTATACCCCACCCTTCACTAGCCAAAGGTGTCTCAGAGCGGTTTACAAACGCCTTTCCCTTCTGCTCCCCACAACAGACACCCTGTGAGGCAGGTGCGGCTGAGAGAGCTCTTGACAGAAACGGCTCTTTTTCAAGGACAGCTCTTATCAGAAATACAGCTTGCCCAAGGTCATCCAGCCAGGTGCAAGTGGAGGAGTGGGGAATCAAACCGGGTTCTCCCAGATTAGAGTCCTTGCGCTTAACCACGACACCAAACTGGCTTCCTAGGCTAGCAGGAGGGGGGAAAAATCCCTAAAGATCACTGTTGAAAATGGCACCAAAATGGTTGCCCTGAGCCCTACTTGTAGTAAATCCAATTTAATAAATTAATACATTAATTAATTAATAATGGTACTATGGAGATTTAAGTAGGGTTGCCATCTTTGGTGGGGGAAATTCCCGGAGATTTGGGGGGCAGAGCCTGGGGAGGGTGAGGTTTTCTTTCTTTCTTTCTTTCTTTCTTTCTTTCTTTCTTTCTTTCTTTCTTTCTTTCTTTCTTTCTTTCTTTCTCTCTCTCTCTCTCTTTCTCTCTCTCTCTCTTTCTCTCTTTCTCTCTTTCTCTCTCTCTCTCTCTCTTTCTCTCTCTCTCTCTCTCTCTCTCT
>NW_015163842.1:8130-15898 GCF_001447785.1 Gekko japonicus | reverse complement strand
CTCTCCCTCTCCCCCCCCCCCCCTCTCTCTCTCCCTCTCTCTCTCCCTCTCTTTCATTTCTCCCTCCCTCCCATCGATCTGTCTCTCTGTCTGTGGTAAACCATTTGGAGTCCTTGCTGGGGACAAAGACAGGTGTTAAATGAAGCAAATAAATAATATAGATCAAGATGGGTGGCCGTGTTAGTCTACCTGAGGCAGTAGAAAAGAGCGAGAGTCCAGGAGAACCTTAAAGACTAGCGAAATTTGTGGCGGGGCAGGAGTCACTGCTCACTTCTTCAGATATCTGTGACTCACGAAAGCTCCTCCCCTGCCACAAATTTGGTTAGCACTGCTCCCCCAAAGTCCCCAATGTGCCTATGTAACTTGCGTGTCATGTAGGCACGTGATGTTTATTTCCGGCGTTCTTCCCTGTTTGGGGGAGTAAGCTTGGCCAGCAGCAGAGAAGTGGAGCCTGAAAGTGTGGCATCCCTAAGTGGGCCTTTCGGCCAGCAAAGTTTGTGGTTAGGGTTGCCAAGTCCTTACCTTATGAAAAGCGGGGGAGTCCAGCGCCGGTCGGGGGTGGGTGGGGCCACAATAATCCGAGGGAAAACCATAGAGTTTTCCCTCGGATTATTGTGGCCCCGCCCCCAACGTGCCCGACGTGATTGCATCACTTCCGGCTGACATGCTGACGCCGGGCATGTCACGTGCTTTGGGGTAGGCTTCCTCTCCTCCCGGGCCCCGATCGGCCGGTGGCGGGTAACGGGCCTCTCGGGCGGGGTTTTCCCCGCCCCCCCGGGGGAACTTGGCAAGCCTATTTGTGGTTGGCTGTTGGAGATCTGATTGGCCATGCAGATTTTCCAAAAAGTTGCTTTGGCAGCAGTTGCCGCCACCGCAGCACAAGGATCTCCACGGTGTGACTGAAGGTAAGTTATGGCAGCCATCTTGTGACTGGCTGGGCCTCCAGCAGCAGCCATTTTGTGGTTGTGCCCACTACCCTGAGGCAGAAGATCAGGCTCAAAAAGGTTGGGGATCCTGTCCTATTCCTTTACTTCATTTGTTTATTGAATCCCATTTATATCCCGCCCTCCCTGCCAGGTAGGCTCAGGGCGGCTTATATTAAAGAGTTAAAATACATTAAAACACAAATAATAGACATCATAAAATCATATACATGACAAGTAAAGTGCTGGTGGCGGGATAACATTGCCTAGTGATCCCAGTAGGCCACAGTGGAACGGTGACAAAGGAGTATAGCCAGTATCCAGTATATCACAGGCTACTGGTGATGGCACAGAGGGCCTTACTGCAGTTCAGTTGTTGTTGGAAGCGGCTCCTAATCGAAGGCCTGGTGGAAGAGCTCCATTTTGCAGGCCCTGCGGAACTGTAAAAGGTCCTGCAGGGCCCTGATGTCTTCTGGGAGCTCATTCCACCAGTACGGAGCCACTGCTGAGAAGGCCCTGGCCCTGGTAGAGGCCAGCCTGGCGTCTTTGGGTCCAGGGAGGGCCAAGCGATTTTGGGACCCTGACCTCAGTGCTCTCTGGGGAATATCTGGGGAAAGGCGGTCCCTCAGGTAAGTAGGCCCCAGACCACATAGGGCAGGGGTGTCAAACCCATTTGTTATGTGAACCAAATCGGACATAAATGAGACCTTGTTGGGCCGGGCCATGTGTGTCATAAAATGTAATGCCAGGTAGGGGAGATATAAACTTTATAAAGGACACAAACACAAAGGGTTTCCCCCCCTTAAAATAAAAACATGCTTAAAACATTAGCACTCTTGCAATATTTTGTTTATTGAACAGTGTCTGATAACTGACACCTCTTGCTCTGAATTATTGCATCAAAATGTCTGTGCTGTTGCAATCTTGAGTGTGCTGTTCAGGTGTGTATCTGAAAGCTGCAAATCTACGATGATGCAGCAGCAGTTGAACTGGAAGAAGAAGCAGGAGACAGCCCAGTTCCTCTGGGGGCCTGATCCAGCCCCGGGCAGCATGTGTGACACCCCTGATATAGGGCTTTAAAGGTTAAAACCAGCACCTTGAAGCGAATTCAGTATGCTATCGGCAGCCAGCGCAATGCCTTCAGCACAGACTGGATAACTTCCGGCACAAGGAGACCCATCAGCAACCTGGCTGCCGCAGTTCGCATCTCCTCGCGATACAACTGAGGATGACAAGAGCTAATAAAATACAATCAAACCGAAGAAAAATGGTAACCTCTTGTTAGCCGCCCTGAGCCTTCGGGGTAGGGCGGGATATAAATTCAAAGATAAATAAATAAATAAATAAAAACCAAAACATCAGCAATGAATGCATTACTGGAAATGCATTGGGAAGTTAAAAAGATAACACCAAATAACCATCCAATACAAAACACATCTAAGGCAGAAGCCTTGGGCAGCATGTGTGACACCCCTGATATAGGGCTTTAAAGGTTAAAACCAGCACCTTGAAGCGAATTCGGTATGCTATCGGCAGCCAGCGCAATGCCTTCAGCACAGACTGGATAAGTTCCGGCACAGGGACACCCATCAGCAACCTGGCTGCCGCATTTCGCACCTCCTCGCGATACAACTGAGGATGACAAGAGCTAATAAAATACAATCAAACCGAAGAAAAATGGTAACCTCTTGTTAGCCGCCCTGAGCCTTCGGAGTAGGGCGGGATATAAATTCAAAAATAAATAAATAAATAAATAAAAACAAAAACATCAGCAATGAATGCATTACTGGAAATGCATTGGGAAGTTAAAAAGATAACACCAAATAACCATCCAATACAAAACACATCTAAGGCAGAACTAGGGTTGCTAAGTGCCATCTTCACCCCCAGCGGGGGACTTTGGAGAGCGTTCCCGGAGGGGGCGGGGCACCCCGACGTGATGATGTCACGTTGGGGACTCCCCCTGGGCCCCCTTTAACTGCAGGGAGTGTGCATTTCCTCTCGCGCCCGACCTCTGCGGTAGATCGGGCGTGCGGGAAATGCTGGCTTCCTGCAGGTAAAGGGAGGGGGGGCGGTGGGTGTTGGGGCTTGGGGACGGAGCTTCCCCCAGCGGCTAGCTGACCAGCGGCGGGTTGAAGCCCCAAAAAACTGGGGGACCCCTGGCAAAATGGGGGGTTTGGCAACCCTAGGCAGAACTGAGAGCCAATGTGGTGTTAGGCTAGGATCCGAGAGACTCTGCCATGGAAGCCTGATGGGTCACGCCCGCTCAACCTAACCTAAAATGGAGGAGGAAAGAGAGAGATGTCAACTGAGAGCCAGTTTGGTGCAGTGGTTAGGAGCGCAGACTGTAATCTGGAAGAACTGGGTTTGATTCCCCACTCCTCCACATGCAGCTGCTAGTGTGACCTTGGGTCAGTCACAAGTTTGATCAGAGCAGTTCTCTCAGGGGCAGTTCTTGAAACAGCTCTCAGCCCCACCTACCTCACAGGGTGTCTGTTGTGGGGAGGGGAAGGGAAAGGAGATTGGAAGCCGCTCTGAGACTCTTTTGGGTAGTGAAGGGTGGGGTATAAATCCAATCTCTCTTCTTCTTCTTCTTCTTCTCCCCACTGAGGAGAAAGGTGGGGCATAAATAGCATATATATATTTTTAAGTACAAAATGTTTTTAAAAGGAAAATAAAGCCACACAGTGCACATTTTATTAAAACCCGGAAAACGGAATGCCTGAAGAAACAGCCAGCTTTTCAGCTGGCATCCAAAAGTTCAAAGACCAGGTGTCACCTGAAGAGCGATGGGGAGGGCATTCCGTAGCGCAGAAGCCACCACCGAGAAGGCCCGGCAGCCAAAGGGGCTCTCCCCCCTGAGGATTGATTCGCTATCCCTGCTCCGCTGAAACCATTGAGCAATAAAGGCAAATATAGCTTCTTGGCCAAGGATTTCATTTTTTAAAAATTAAGATTCAGTTGGCACTATTACAAGCACAGGTTGAAGAGCAGCCAACCAATTCCCCAAGCCAAGGCCACCCAAGAGATAAAATAAACACACCGACTCAAAAAAAAGAAAAAGAAAAAGAAGAAGACACCCAGTAGACTAGAAGAGCTGAACATCCCCGCTGGAGGAAGGGGCGAGATAGAAGGATAAGATGGAACGTAGAAGAAAGAGGGGACCGGGGTGCAGAGAAAGGTGAAGTGCGCTGGTGCGTGTGAGAGAGAGGGAGACCTCAGCGTTTCCATTTTAATTGCTGCTGCAGACGCTATAACTTTTTAATTACTCCGATCGCTATCGTTCGTGGCAATTTGTATGAAACCCTCCTCCTCCTGATCACCATCATGGGTTAGATCAGGGGTCACCGACCTCGTTGAGCCCACAGGTACCTCTCTAAGATTCTGATACGGCGTGGTGAGCAGAGCCACAAAATGGCTGCCACAGAACGGCTGCTCAGGAGGCGGAGCCTGCCATAAAATGGCTGCCGGGGTCACACAGTGAATATCCTCAACCTGGGGTGGAATTTCCATGGATATTTCGGGTGGAAGCTGGAGAAGGGGAGGGAGGAACCTCCTCATGCCATCAAGTCTATGTTCTCCAAGGGAGTTCGGTTGCCAGCCTCCAGGTGGGGCCTGGGGATCTCCCGCTTTGACAACGGGTCTCCAACTGACAGAGATCAGCTGCCCTGGAGAAAACGGCTACGTTGGAGGGCGGACTCTATGGCACTGCATCATGCTGAGGCCCCTCCCCTCCCCAAACCCCACCCTCTCTTGGCTCCACCCCCAAAGTCTCCAGGTATTTTCCAAGCCAGACCTGGCAACCCTATGAGCTCATCTCCGGCGTCTGGAGACTAGTTGTCATTCCAGAAGATCTCCAGGACCCACCTGGAGGTTGGCAACCTGAGCTGTGGCAGAGCCATCTTGCATTCCTTCCCGTTCCTGGGCAAAAGTCTCCCTTGCTTAAGGTCTCAGCCCATCCCCCTTTCCCCTTAAAACCCACCTGTTGCTTTCCACTGAGAACCACCCATGCAGGGTCGCTTAAAGTTTAGAAAATAGCTCAAGGAACGGCAAAGGAGTCCTTCGGGCTGGTTTTTAATAGGTATTATTGGAATCGCAACTGGCTGTAATTCCAAGAGATCTCCAGGTCCCACCTGGTGGCTGGCTACACTACCAGGCCAGGGCTCTTTTTGTAGAAAAAGCCCAGCAGGAACTCATTAGCATAATAGGCCACACCCCTGACCACATGGCTCATTTGCATATTAGGCCACACCCCCATGTTACTAGAAGTGTGGTCATCCAACCACACCCACCTTTTGCTTCTTATTCTCTTTACCTTGTTTGTTGTCAAAACCCAGGGCTTTTTTGGGGGGGAACAGGTACTCCTTTGCATGTTAGGCCACGCCCCCTAACTGTAGCCAATCCTAATGACTTTCTGCTGTTGGGTGTGGCCTATTATGTGAATGAGTTCCTGCTGGGCTTCCTATCTATACCTTGTGGCTAATAGCCACTGATGGATCTCTGCTCCATATGCTTATCTAATTCCCTCTTGAAGCTGTCCATGCTTGTAGCCACTATCACGTCCTGTGGCAGTGAATTCCATGTGTTAATCACTCTTTGGAGGTGTTCAAGCGGAGGCTAGATGGCCATCTGACAACAATGATGATTGTGTGAACTTAGGCAGATCCTGAGAGGGAGGGCAGGAACAGTTGCACCCGTGCTTAGTTCTCGTGGCCAGGGAAATACTGATTGCCACTTTGTCTTTCCACTGAGAACCACCCATGCAGGGTAGCTTAAAGTTTAGAAAATATCTCAAGGAACGGCAAAGGAGTCCTTCGGTCTGGTTTTTAATAGGTATTGGAATCCCAACTGACTGTAATTCCAGGAGATCTCCGGGTCCCACCTGGTGGCTGGCTACACTACCAGTACCTCTCCACCATTTTACCCTTGCTTTTCCTGGAACAGGCTTCCTCGGGAGGTGATGGGCTCTCCTTCTTTGGAGGTTTTCAAGCGGAGTCTAGATGACCATCTGACAAGAATGCTGATTGTGTGAACTTAGGCAGATCATGAGAGGGAGGGCAGGAAGGGTTGCATCCGTGCTTAGTTCTTGTGGCCAGGGAAATGCTGATTGCCACTTTGGAGTCAGGAAGCCATTTTTCTCCAGGCCAGTTTGGCCGGGGATCCTGGAGGTTTTTTGTCATCTTCTGGGCGTGAACAGCAGTCACTGGGTGTGTAGAGGGGGAGGTATTTGTGAATTTCCTGCATTGTGAGGGGGTTGGACTAGATTACCCAGGAGGTCCCTTCCAACTTCCTTCCAACTCTATGATTCTACGAAACCCCATGATTCTACGAAACCCCTATGGTTCTACGAAACTTCCCATGCTGTAGGCCTGGGAAGGAGGCGGGGCTGGCAGTTTGCAGGGGAGATCCCACGAAGGCGGCTGGCCTTGGCTTGCGTGCCAAAGGTGACTGGCTACCAGCCCTGGGAATCACTTTGCCGCGAGTGCCAGGGGGATTAGTCGTGTTTTCAGGGCAACGTATAACCTTGACATGCAGTCGGCGGAGTACAATATTCATTATTGCCTGGCTGTCGGCTGAAGACAATTTCAATTATTCTGGCATTTCAATGGATGAAAAAGCCCTTTAGGCTGGCTCACGAGATTAGACTTAAAGGCTCGGTAAATTAAGAAAGTTGCAATCAGTATTTTATCTGGCAGGCAGCTGTGAAATATATTTTGCTGGGGAAGAAAAAGAGGGGGGGTGGAACGAGGGGGGGTTGGGGGAGAGGAGAAAGACACGTTACTCTATCCGGGTTTGCCATTTTGATGTATCAATTTGTGGTCTCTGAACCTAGACAATCCTGGAATAAATTACCCATTTGCAGGGCTATTTTTGGGCAGGAATGGAGTTCCGGCTGGCTTCCGAGCCCAGGGGGCAGGCACATGCAGCAAGCCCCGCCCCCTGCTCCGAGCTGCCTTCAGTCGGGCCACTAGGAGCAAGAAGTAGGGAGGTAAGCTGCAGAACCCCCCCCCTTCCTGGTCCACACTGAGGCGCAGGGGCCGGGGAAGGCCTGCAGGGCCCTCAACAAACAAGGTAAACAGAAAAAGAAGCAAAAGCTGGGTGTGGCTGGATGACCACACTGCTGGTACCATGGGGGCGTGACCTAATATGTATGCCAATGAGCTGTGCTGCCAGGGTTGTGGCCTAATATGCTAATGAGTTTCTGATGTGGGTGTGGCCTATTATGCTAATGAGTTCCTGCCCATTTGTGTGCCTTTAACCTTAGTTAACACTAAAGAGTGAGAGACCAGGATTGCCAAATGATTGAATATAATTGTATGTGCGTGTCAAGTGCCGTCTCACTTCTGACTTAAGGCGATCCTCTAAATTAATGCGGTGGCTCAAGTGGTTAAGACGCTGAACTGCAGGCTGTGGAAGGTCGGTAGTTCAGCAGTTCGAGACCCGAGTGTGCCGCATGACGGAGTGAGCTCCCGTCTCTAGTTCCAGCTCCTGCCAACCTAGCAGTTCGGAAGCAAGAAATTGCAAGTAGATAAACAGGTACCACTTTGGTGGGAAGGTCACAGCGTTCCGTGCGCCTTGGTGTTTAGTCATGCCGGCCACATGACCACGGAAACGTCTTCGGACAGCGCTGGCTCTTCGGCTTTGAAACGGAGATGAGCACCACAACCCTAGAGTCGGACTCTACTGGCTTTCGAGCAAGGGAAACCTTTACCTTTAAAATGTCCCATCATGGGCAGCCTTGCTCAAGTCTTGCAAACTGCGCACCGTGGTTTCCTCAGTTGAGTCCATCCATCCCATGTTGGGTCTTCCTCTTTTCCTTCTGCCTTCCGCTTTTCGTAGCATTA
>NW_015163842.1:4874-7488 GCF_001447785.1 Gekko japonicus | reverse complement strand
GATTGCAGTTCTGGCCTTTGTCCCTTAGGCTCCGCCGCACTGCATCGTCATGCCGTCCGCTGCCGTCCCTCTGCCGTAGCTCCACCTCCATCCGGTCTCCGTCGCTGCCGCATCCATGGGTCGCCTCTGCTCCGCCGCCGTATTGCTGCCGCCGCCGCCAACACTCCTGGCACACACCATCAGGAGGGAGGGTGCCCCCTGCCAACCTAGGGCAGGTACCCATTTGTCTACTTGCGGTTACGCTTTCGAGCCGCTGGGTGGGCGGGAGCTGGGACTTGGGCCGGGAGCTCACCCTGGCTGCTTGGGCCGGGAGCTCACCCCGGCTGCGGTGGGTCTCGAACAGCCATAGTG
The DNA here is from genome assembly GCF_001447785.1 of Gekko japonicus. NCBI lineage: Eukaryota > Metazoa > Chordata > Lepidosauria > Squamata > Gekkonidae > Gekko > Gekko japonicus. Next base: position 7,137 of record NW_015163842.1, on the reverse strand, counting down.
GCTGTTTGCTAGTGTTGTTAATGCAGGCGTTGAACTGCCTGCGCCACCACTCCCATCGATGCCTCCCTGTGCCTTCCCCAGCCTGTCCATGGGCCTGTTTGCCCGGGTTCCTCACAGCCACAGGGCGCCCAGGCCAGCCAAGGGAAGGCATGGGGTGTGTGGCCTAATATGCCAATGAGCTGTGCTGTCAGGGGTGTGGCTTAATATGCTATTGAGTTTCTGCTGTTGGGTGTGGCCTATTATGCTAATGAGTTCCTGCTGGGCTTTTTCTACCAAAAAAGCCTTGATCAGCAGAAATACCGTCAGAACAATTCCCTAGAGGGGATGAGAGTCTGAAGATGATCTATGCCTCTTTTCACAAGATGGAGGAGGCTGATATGGTTATTAGAGAAGGACTGTTATTTATTGTTCTTCCCACAGGCAGTGAATATTTGACGGATTACTGCTTGTGCAACATCAGAAGAAGAGAATGTGCCTAGCTTCAGTTCTAAGAAACTGGATCTACCCGTGTTTCTTTCTATCAAGCACACCTGAGCTCTGTCTCAGGGGCAGAATCCAAGGTTCTGTCTTGTATCGTCATGACGGCCCTGCGAGGTAGGTTAAGCTGAGAGAGGGAGAGATTGGGCCAAGGTCACCCAGCGAACTTCCTGGGTAAGTGGAGATCTGAATAAAGTGTTCTCCCAGTCCAGGACTCTAACCGCTATACCACACTGCCTCTGTTTGACTCTTCGCAATGGATCTGTTTACATCCCCTGGCACACTGCAGTCTGGGCGCATAAATCTCTTGAGGTCCATAGACAGATTTTTAAAAATGTGATGGTGATGAGGTATAGGTGGAACACTCTGTCTGGGGCCGTGACGCTCTGTCTTCTTGGTGCTTGGGGGGCAACAGTGGGAGGGCTTCTAGTGTCCTGGCCCCACTGGTGGACCTCCTGATGGCACCTGGCATTTTTGGCCACTATGTGACAGAGTGTTGGACTGGATGGGCCGTTGGCCTGATCCAACATGGCTTCTCTTATGTTCTTATGGCTCTGCTGGTGGACCTCCTGATGGCACCTGGCATTTTTGGCCACTATGTGACAGAGTGTTGGACTGGATGGGCCGTTGGCCTGATCCAACATGGCTTCTCTTATGTTCTTATGGCTCTGCTGGTGGACCTCCTGATGGCACCTGGCATTTTTGGCCACTATGTGACAGAGTGTTGGACTGGATGGGCCGTTGGCCTGATCCAACATGGCTTCTCTTATGTTCTTATGGCTCTGCTGGTGGACCTCCTGATGGCACCTGGGTTTTGGCATTGGCATCCAGTATACACTAGCATTAGCGTTCTCTAATTAGCATTAAGAACATAAGAACATGAGAAGGCAATGTTGGATCAGGCCAACGGCCCATCCAGTCCAACACTCCGTCACACAGTGGCCAAAAATGCCAGGTGCCATCAGGAGGTCCACCAGTGGGGCCAGGACACTAGAAGCCTTCCCACTGTCGCCCCCCCAACACCAAGAATATAGTGCATCACTTGCCCCAGACCGAGAGTTCCATCTATAAGAACATAAGAGAAGCCAATGTTGTATCAGGCCAACGGCCCATCCAGTCCAACACTCTGTCACATAGTGGCCAAAAATGCCAGGTGCCATCAGGAGGTCCACCAGTGGGGCCAGAACACTAGAAGCCCTCCCACTGTTACCCCGAACTCCAAGCACCAAGAATACAGAGCATCCCTTACCCCAGACTGAGAGTTCCTGTCTGTACCTTGTGGCTCATAGCCACTGATGGACCTCTGCTCCGTATATTTATCTACACGTCCATGCGTGTAACCACCACCACCTCCTGTGGCAGTGAATTCCACAGAAGAGGAGAGGCAGTGTGGTGTAGTGGTTAGGCGTGTCTGACTAGCCTGATCTAATCAGATCTTGGAAGCTAAGCAGGGTCAGCCACGGCTAGTATATGGAAGGGCAACCTCCAAGGAATACCAGGGTCTTGACGGGAAGGCAGGCAATGGGAAACCACCTCTGAACATCTCTTGCCTTCAAAGCTGTGTCTTTTCAGCGCTCTCCACTGCCAGTTTCAGGGAGACCCAGGTTCGAATCCCCACTTGTACCCTGGACGCTCATTGGGTGACTTTGGGCAGATCACCCACTCTCAGCCTAACCTACCTCCCAGGGCTGTTGTGAGGATAAAACGAAGGTGAGGAGAGAAGCTGGGGTATAAATGTATCAAATAGATGAATGACGTAAAGGAACCGTGAACGATACTCCGCTCT
>NW_015163842.1:2608-4864 GCF_001447785.1 Gekko japonicus | reverse complement strand
GTTCCACCCAAGGGGCCCTCCCCACAAGCTGTTTTGGTAACGAGAAGGATTCCTTGGGGGCTTTCTGGGATTTTTTGTGTGGCCTGCCCTCGGAGAGCCATGGGGTGGGGGGCGCTTTGCTTCCCCGGAGACAAAGTGTGTCGAAAGCCAAGCCCCGTCCTTATCTCCTAAGCCGTGACAACATTCCCAGCAGGTAAATAGGTCAACATGACAACAGCAGAAGAAGAGGCATTGCCTAACCGACCTTCTGCCCTCCCTCATTACAACAAAACACTTGCCCCCGGCGGCCTGAGGGAACTCCGAAGCCTTTGGCTAATCAGAAGTGCAGATCTGCGAAAGGGTCCATTATAGAAATTTGCCCTGAACGGAGGGGTGAAGGCAGGCGACAGGCTAGGTCTGAAGACACCCCCCTTTTTATTAGTAAAGGTAAAGGTTCCCTTGCTCGAAAGCCAGTCGAATCTGACTCTAGGGTTGCGGTGCTCATCTCCGTTTCAAAGCCGAAGAGCCAGTGCTGTCCGAAGACGTTTCCGTGGTCATGTGGCCGGCATGACTAAACACCAAGGCGCACGGAATGCTGTGACCTTCCCACCGAAGTGGTACCTATTTATCTACTTGCAATTTCTTGCTTTCGAACTGCTAGGTTGGCAGGAGCTGGGGCCAGAGATGGAAGCTCACTCCGTCATGCGGCACACTCGGGTCTCGAACTGCTGAACTACCGACCTTCCACAGCCTGCAGCTCAGCGTCTTAACCACTTGAGCCACCGCAGCTCCTATCCTTTTTATTAGGATCGGCGCAAATAACTCGAAAGGACGTGCAGGCATCGGAGTTCTGTAGGCCTCTTCCTCAGGATGGATTAAGAACAGATAAAGAGTCCGGCGAGGAAGGGAGAGAAGAAAGACGGCTTCAGGCCTTGTTCTTAAGGATTCTCGGTCGTGTCTTGTGCAGAAACACAGGAGGCAGATTGGGGCAGATAAAATGGTGCTGAGGAGAACTGTTATCACACCTCCAGCCTCCTGGGCAGAAAGGTTCTCCGGCAGGAAACAGTCGGCAAGTCAGGAGCCGAGTTCACGTCTCCCGAATGCGTGTTTATGTGGTTCATGGTGGAATTGTTTTATAATTTTAGTCGTATTTTTGATTGCTTTAATGTTTTTTTTTTAATGCTTGCTGCCCTGTGGGTAAGTTGCCCGTCTCTTGCTCTTACAATGGATCTCCAGGTGACAGAGAACAACTCCCCTGAGAAAATAGGTACTCTAGGATGTGGACTCTATGGCATTATACCCCATTGAAGTCCCTCCCCTCCTCATGCCCCGCCCACCTGAGGCTCCACCCCCCAAATCTCCAGGTATTTCCAGACCTGGAGCTGGCAACCCTACTTATGGACTGTAAAACATTTTAAATAAATAAGATGAAGACAATATTCAAGTTTTAACAATGATTTAATTTCAGCGTAGAAGTTTATTCAGCTGTTAAAGATGTAATCACTTTTATTTATATAGATTGTCGCTGACGTCAGGGAAGATCTTGTTTGTTCTTTTGAAGAGAGGATCCATCCCAAAACACTGTAATAGTGACGTTTTATTGTCTGCTTCTAAATTCAAGTGGTTAAGACGCTGAACTGCAGGCTGTGGAAGATCGGTAGTTCAATAGTTCGAGACCCGGGTTGCCGCATGACGGAGCGAGCTCCCATCTCTAGTTCCAGCTCCTGCCAACCTAGCAGTTCGAAAGCAAGAAATTGCAAGTAGATAAATAGGTACCACTTCGGTGGGAAGGTAACAGCGTTCCGTGCGCCTTGGTGTTTAGTCATGCCGGCCACATGACCACGGAAACGTCTTCGGACAGCGCTGGCTCTTCGGCTTGGAAACGGAGATGAGCACCGCAACCCTAGAGTCAGATTCTTTTCCTTCGTTCAGGTGTTTTTCTTCCTTGGTGGTCCCAAATGAATCATGTCTACACAGGGGGGCCAGCTCACTCCAGGCCACGCAGGGGAAGGGGGGGTGTAGGGTTTCCAGATCCAGGTTGAGGAAACACCTAGAGATTTGGGGAAGGAGCGTGGGGTAAACAGGGACCTCAGTGGGGTACAATGCCACAGAGTCCACCCTCCAAAGCAGCCATTTTCTCCAGGGGAAATGATCTCTGTAGTCTGGAAATGAGCTGTAATTCCAGGGAAGCCTCAGTTCCTACCTGGAAGAAGAAGAAGAAGAAGAAGAAGAAGAAGAAGAAGAAGAAGAAGAAGGAGGAGGAGGAGGAGGAGGAGG
>NW_015163842.1:0-2356 GCF_001447785.1 Gekko japonicus | reverse complement strand
TCTTTCGAGGACTGCCCTTGAGAGAACAGCTCTGAGAGAACTTGTGACTGGCCCAAGGTCATACCTGCATGTGCACGTGGAGGAGTGGGGAGTCAAACACGGTTCTCCCAGATTAGAGCCCACGCTCCCAACCCCGACACCAAACTGGCTCTCGGACCTGGAGGATGGAAACCCAATACCTTCCTCTGGTGGCGCCTTCAGTTTCTCCTGTGAGGAGTCGAACGCTCTCAAAGTCAGGCTGGCAATGCAGATTTGTGATTCAGCCGAAATATCAATCAACCCCCCACCCCCGGGTGTTTTCTAAACCCGGTTCTTCTCTCCAAGCTGTAAACAGAACTTGCATTTACTCCCCCCCCTCCTTGATTCTTTACCCCCCACCCCCAGTCACACACCTTTTGGGCTCCAGCGAAGGCTCCAGTTCTAATTAGATAACAGCTTTGCCCCCCTTGGCAAAGTATTCTGTCCCGTTTCCTCATTTCCATAATTCAAAAGCCTGAGAAGGGAGCAGGTAAAACTGCTGGGGGGAAAGGGAGGGGGGGGGAACACCCTGTTTGTTGAGGAACACGTTTGCATATATTAGGCTAACCTCCAGAGAGCAAAGCCGCACCTTCCGGAAACTTCCTCATTCTTGGCTTGTTCGAAATGGTAATGTTCCCGTGATAAGAGGGAGAGATGAAAAGAAACCACGGTTGTTGGTTGTTGTTGTTTTTTAAATCTGATTCCTGCCCTTTTGATGCCACGTAAACGATGATGTCATCTGAGTTCCAGCAAAAAAATTTCGCATCAAGGAGCAAAGCCGTTCCTTGATATATGCTGTCCCACTACCCCACAAAATCATTGTTAGTCCCTTGTAATATTGAGTAACTGTAAATCGCTCAGAGCGAGCAAGCTCTGCAGGATTGAGCGATCAATAAATTGAAAGATCATTATTATTATTATTCCTAAACTACTGCAGCTGCGGTTGCCAACTCCAGGTTGGGAAGAGAGTCGATGTGGTGTAATGGCTACCGTGTCAGACTAGGATCTGGAAAACCCAGGTTGGAATCCCCCCTCTCTCCAAATCAGTGGTGTGACCTCAATTGGAATACTGTGTGCAATTCTGGTCACCACCACCACACCGCAGAAAGGATATTATAGCACTGGGAAAAGTGCAGAAAAGGGCAACTAGAATGATAAAAGGGTTGGAACACTTTCCCTAAGAGGAAAGGTTGGAGCACTTGGGGCTCTTTAGCTTGGAGAAACGACGGCTCAGGGGTGACATGATCCAGGTTTATAAGATTATGCATGGGATAGAGCAGGTAGAGAAAGAGGTACTTTTCTCCCTTTCTCCCAATACAAGAACTCGTGGGCACTCCATGAAATTGCTGAGCGGTCGGGTTAGAACGGATAAAAGGAAGTACTTCTTCACCCAAAGAGTGATTCACACATGGAATTCACTGCCACAGGAAGTGCCGGCGGCTATCAGTTGCACAGGAGAGATAGATAGGCAAGCCTGTGCGATTGAGAGTCTGGTAAAGCACTGGTTGAGGCTCCTCCCCCTCAGGGAACAGCCAGAGCTGTTCCTGGCCAGGCTGCCTCAATCGTATGCAGGAGACAAAGGGAAGCCTTTCTTTCCTTCTACTGTCTGAGACTCCTCCCTGAAGGGAGGGAGGGAACAAGGGAGAGCTTACTTTGCTGGGTTGCCTCAATTGCACAGCAGAAATACCAGGCACATTTAAGACCAATGAAGTTTTGTTCAAGATATGCCTTGCTAGTGTATGTGTATTCTTTTGGGCTCCTTGTGCTGTATGTGTATGAGTTTTGTTGGGCTTCTTATGCCAGGGCTCTCCTCGATCCAATTTAGCATTTATTTGTTTGTTTGTTTGTTTGTTTATTCGATTTCTATCCCGCCTTGCCGGACGAACTGGCTGAAGGCGTCTAACAAGCATTAAAATACAGTAAAGGGGGCACCAAGTCAATAATGTGGCTCAAGATAGGTAACATAAAAATAATGTAAACCACTCAGAGACCCTTTGGGGATAAAAAAATAAATAATGGCAGCCCTGGTTGGTTTCACTGCAGGGACCTCTCCTTGGCTTGCCACCCTTGCCAGCTTTTCTTTGCGGCTGCATGGCCTATTCCTCACCAGTTGCTACTGTGCTTGAAGTCGCTCTGGCAATGCTTAGCAGAAGAGGCAAGGTGTGCACAAGATGGGGAGAAACACACAGGCACCACAAGCTGACAAAATGCTCGAACCAAGAATGATTTGGCACTAGCTATTTGTCTTCCCCTACCAAGCAAACATCTGCTCCTTGGGAGGAAAGCGATGGCAAACCTAGACAGCATCCTAAAACGTAGAGACATCACCCTGCCGACA
>NW_015163841.1:20531-22381 GCF_001447785.1 Gekko japonicus | reverse complement strand
CAGCAGTTGAACTGAAGACGGTAGCAACCATACCGACACCCACCAAGCATGAAGCAGCATGGCAATGACAACCCATTATGGGTTCTGCCCACCAGTATGACCCTATTTATCAGCATGTCTCCTTGAAGCGACTTACATGCAAATCACAACAGCTGAAGAAGCAAAGGAAATACAGCACACCATGCTCTAGGAAGAAGTGTAGTTTACCAGTAGGTGTACTGGAGCTCCAAGATGTGGGTTCAGTTCACCTCCTGCAACCCTTTCACCAGGCAGATACACGTGGAAGGAACCGTGATTACTCCAGCTACATCCCCCCAATTCCTCAACAGGAATTGACACAGACAGCCCCCAAATTATGCCCAAGACCTCTCCTGCCCAAGAGTTCTGGTCTTGGGGTAGGAGGGCAAGAGACTAAGGAACACCAGCCTTCTGCAAGGTGAAAGGTATGCAGATTCCAGGACAGCAACAAGAGAACACACAACTGTGCATTCACGGAAGACATTCCCATCACCTTCCCAATAGCTTGCTGGGAAGCTGACAAACAGGAGGCATGCACTTGAGGATGCTGATAAAATTATGAAACTTGCCTTTTAGTTGGCAAAAAAGTTGATCAGCAGCAAAAAATAGAAAAAAGGGGGAGGTTAAGACAACACAGTTCACACACTCTGAGTAGGCTTCTAACTATCTGGTCACAGTCACCTGTTGGGGTCGTAGTGTGACCACTGGGCCAGTACTTACTCATCCTTGAAGGGAATTGCATTGGATCTCTTGTCTGCACACTTTCCAGGGTTGGCTCTAAGGGCTTTGATTCTGCAAGGTAACAGGCATCATGAATGTTTGGTGAGAAGCTGGAAAGGTTAGCGTGGAGGGGCTAGCAGTCAATCTGGATTGTGGTTGTGTTCCCTGTGTCCCACACTTGCACGTGGGGTTACAGTAGTATGACATTGCACTGGCAGCATGGTGATGTAGGGCTTTGATTCTGCAAGGTAACAGGCATCATGAATGTTTGGTGAGAAGCTGGAAAGTTTAGCGTGGAGGGGCTAGCAGTCACTCTGGATTGTGGTTGTGTTCCCTGTGTCCCACACTTGCACGTGGGGTTACAGTAGTATGACATTGCACTGGCAGCATGGTGATGTGTTTCAAGAATACTTGCAAGGAATCCATTATTTCTGCACCCTGTGTGGGAGATGCCTTTGAAGGATGAAGGGGGATCCCTTGCTTACCTGGGTGGTACCCCAGTTGTTGGAGAGCTGGGTCGGTCTGCCTTTGGAACTTGGCTTGTGTGCTTAAGAGAATGGGGAAGACTGATCATAGTGGGTATAAAATGAATCTGAATGAAAAGGGTAGAGGGTAATGAATAAACAATGATGTCAGACATATTTGACTAGAAATATCTGTGGCCAACAGCTGTAATGAGGACTATGTAGAGAGTACTGTGCTTCAGCTTCAGGCTAGACACAGGCTGCATCCAACACACCGTAGAATATTGTGTTATCCTGGCACATATAGCAGTCCTTTACAACTGGATTTTCCTGTGTGAGCAAGGCAATCAAATTATGAATTATTGCTATTGTGCAGTGGCGGCACAATATCCAACCATGTGTAGATACAGTCAGGTATAGTTAACCTTGAGATTAACGGTTCTTCCCCATGAATTTCAGTGTTTTCTGTTGATTTCAGACAAACAAATGTGAATGACTTTTTTGGATTAAGGCCTTTGCATATATCGCTAAGAGTCGGACACGACTGAATGGCTAACAACAACAACAATACATGTTGTTTGGGTGGAATTCTTTTTAGTTCAAGGTCAGCTACCATGCCAATTTAAAATTAGGTTCGAGGGTTTGTTT
>NW_015163841.1:19974-20096 GCF_001447785.1 Gekko japonicus | reverse complement strand
TCTGACCCTCCTGACAAACATCTTTTTTACGCTGAGGATTTTAGTGCCATGGAAGGAATAAGAGAAAAGCTCCAAAAAAGAATCTGTGAAGGTATAAAATTAAGTTTCGTGCAGATGAAATT
>NW_015163841.1:9075-15338 GCF_001447785.1 Gekko japonicus | reverse complement strand
GAAGTTTGTACCTTCCTGTCCACAGTTCCCTCAGACCAACATCTGAGAACAATATTTGGGAAATACACCAAAGCAGGTTTGAGAAAAGTCACAGTAACACCAACAAAACCCCATGGGGAGATGCCCAGACAATGGTGTTTTGGAGAAGCACCCAAGAAGAACTATTGCAACTGGGGAGGCAACCTGGCATTCTAGTACACCATACTGTTTCTCACTGATCTGTATTGCTTTCATGCAGTTTCATGGTTTGACAAGATGTTTGGCAGTGTAACTCTTGCTGAAAGCGATTAACATTGGTATCAGTGAGCTTAGACTGGAATAACTCTGCATTGGGTTCTACTGTAGTCATTTCAGTCTCACCTTTCTCCCAAAAGGGGGAAATTAGGACAAAATTAGATATCAAGGTGCTCGTGATAGTTAAATTTACAAAAGGGGCACACTAATGAGGAGTTTGGAATACTACATTTTTCAGCTTAAAATCCATGTAGCTTCCTTTTTCCCCCAAGAACTTTTCTCCCAGCTAAGGAGCAAATCACCAAGAAAAGGTCCGGTCAGGAGAGAGCTGCTGCGGTCTAGGAGAGGGTTCATCCCTCTCCCTTCACATCCCTTTGCTGTTGAGTGGACCCTGATAATTAATGCTGGCATAACTAGCACAGTTCTCTGTTTAAACACAGAGCTCTGCCACCAGCACACCTTGGTTTGGCAGTCTATTGTCGGCATTAGCACATTCCTCCTGCTTGTCAATCTCTGGTGCCAGTGGGAAAATGTTTTCAACAAGAAGAGTCCAAAGCAGCATCTGGACAAACACTTGTCATGAATGCTCTAGGCAGACCCTACATTGAGCGGGAGGGTTGGACTAGATGGTCTCTGTGGCCCCTTCCAACTCTGTGATTCTATACAGGATCCAACCTTATAGTTCTCACCAAGGTGGTAAGTCTTTCTGCTGGCGTCTCCTACCACTTCAGACTGCAATTGTCACCCTTCTCCTTCACATCTGGTTTTCAGTGTGGAAGGAGCTCATTGTATGAAGCATCCGATCATGGGAGGCTCCCCCTGCCATCTAGTTGATGCGTTCTCAATGTAGCTTGGACTCATCAGTGAGGAGGACTAGGCCTCAGTTTCCTCCTGTTTCTTTGCCTGTGCACTTGCAGTTTCTCTCATGTAGCTGTGAACATTCTGAATCTGAACTCTGCAGGATCTGCTCCATTTTGGAACAAATATGAAGGCATTATAGTTAAGCATTAGATAGTATCAGTCTTGTAAGACATTAGCTTTAACAGACAGTGGCCTTAATCTTGGGGTTTGTGCATGCAGACCTGCTGTTGCTCACAAGAATCTTCCCTATGCTGAACACGTAGCTGGCACATACATCTGTGACAGTACTGATGGTGTGGTTAGTGTTGAGCTAGAGTTCAAATCCCCAATATGCCATGGAAATTCACTGGGTGACCTTGGGCCATTCACTCTCTTTCAGCCTAACCTACCTCACAAGCTTGTTGTGAAGGTGAAATGTACAGGGGAGAATCATGAGCTAGAGAGATGAGATAAAAGTGTAATTGATGCCCATTTCTCCTGCCTGTGTATCCTGGCCTGTTGCAGCTTTCTGTGATCAAGAATCTGCAATTCTGCACAACTCACTGCTGTTTCAGCAAAAGTACTGGACTTCCAGTGATGTGTTAAATGTGCTAAATGTATATGCTAAATCTAGTCTTAAAATTTTTTCCATACTTCTTCCATCAGTTTCCAGCACACTACGCTGTTGATTACTTTAATGACAGTTAATGTAAGCATAGGTTAGATTTAATAGCTTTGTTCCAAGGATGACTCTGTTTCCTTAGCTTGTGTGTTATGAATACTTTCCACTTCCTGTTCAGGGAATCCTTCAGAAGACAAGAAAGATCCATGCAAATGTGAAAATCTTATGACATTCCAGAATTTGGCAAATGCTGAAGTTAAAAAACTAACAAGACAATATATCCTTTTTTTACATACATGTTCCTGTTCCAATGAATTCATAGGTTCTTTGATTTAAAAATCAAACCCCATTCTAATAAGGGAATAGTCTGACATTAAGAAATAAATACATATTTGAAGGAGTTCTGCAAGAGCTTCATCTAAAAACTTGCAGTCCCTGGCACATCTGATAGCTCCTGTACGCTTCGGGTAGGAACAGAAAGGAGAGTTGTTACAACTTGGGAGTCTTTCCCCAATAATCTTCTAGTAAGTTTGAAGCAGGGGGTACTTTGAACAGGAAAATGGACATGATATGCAGAATCACCATGAACTGATGTATATATACCGGGGAACAAGGGGGAATGAGATTACACTGAAAGCACAGTACCTGTTTTGTACTCTTTCTGGTGCCTTGCTGTTTACTTCAGTAGTAGTGGCATGTTTTTAGCACGAGTCTGATTTCTAGTACACTGGATCGAATACATCGCTGACACTGCCAGTACATGCTGTGGTTTCATACAAAGCTTGGTAGTAACAGTATGAAGCAAAGGCTCCCTCTAGCTGCAATCTTGAGAGTCCAAGCTGCATATTTACTTACTTTCCTTTTGTCTATGATCAGGTGATCTTGAGCAGTGACTAAAAGCTGAATATCACATTATGCACACAGAGCCTACCTTTAAGAAATGTCAGAACTCAGCGACACTGTCAGCTGCTACAGTTACTGAAGTCCTTGGCGCTAGGTAACTACTTCAGCTGCTGGAGCAGAGCAATCTGCCACAAAACTGCTATGCAGCATGGGACTGAATAGCTGGCATCATTAAGTGCCATCCATCCTAATGTTTCTGTTGTTTCTTACTCCTGCCAAGAACTCAGCTATGCTTGAACAAATACACGTCACAGATGTGGTTGCCAAGTGTTCAGTGGGACTACTATCTGTCGCTGTTACTATATCAGCTTTTTTCTGCACCAGGCAGGGTTCCACAGCAGCTACATCTCTCAGTGTTCCTGTCCACCCCAACACAGCAATACTGATGTGGTCAGTTAACTGGCTGCGCATACCTTCAGATGGAGATGGATGTGCATTTCTTTGGATGGAGATGTCTCTAGTAGTTACATGCAATTTGTGGGATTACAACTTTATAATCCATCAGGTAACTCTACTAAGGACTACCTTCAGAACTGCCTACTCCCTTACAATCCTACCTGGCCACTACAGTCACCTTCTGAGGCCCTGCTTTGGGAGCCCCCTGCATTCTGGGATTAGGCGGGTGGTCACCCGAGAGAGGGCCTTTTCAATCGTGGTGGCAAGACTTCAATGACCCATAGGATATAATGGGGCCGAATTGCCGCCGAATTTCGGCAGCAAGCCGATTCAGATCAGAGAATCTGAATTGGCCTGGAGTAGCCCAAAAGGGGCCCGAATGAGCCATTTTCGAGGGTGCATTCGGTTCGTCCCTACTCTCTACCCCACCCTTTTAAATTGATGTCTGTGTTTTTATATACGTATATTTTAGTTCTGGTTTTATGATTAATTTTTATAGTACTCTGTTTTTAGCTTTTCCGAGCAAGTTGGTGGTCCTGATAGGGCTAAAAGGCAGGCTATAAATCTTTTAAGTAAATAATACTAAGGTGGATCCAATGGTCCACGAGCAGTTTTTGGGATAAAACTCCCCTGTCCCATCCCTCCCGCCATGTAAATCCCCACATCCTTTGAAACCTTGTCCTGAAGGGACTCCCAGGAACAGTGTTAAGCATAATGGGAGGGGGAGGTCCTGCAATGGGAAAAAGAAAAGTCAGCAAAAATCAGCCCCTCTGCCAGAAGTACTTTCGCACAGGCAGAAATAATCTGTAGGATTCAATACACCTCATATATAGTGCTATGCAACATTATGTATTAAATGGCCTATAATGTTTTTCCTTAATGTATAATTACTAGACAAGATGACAAAAAGAATGGAAGCCCTGGAAAACAGATTAAGATACTGAAGAACACTCAGCAGAAACGTATGTTGTGCTGTACATTTATAGATACAAAGGTAATGTATCAAAGGCCTTGTGTGCTCCTAGGAGAAAGGAGAGATTTATGGCTCCAGTATTTCAACAAAGTACCGTACCAGACTGCATTTTTGCATTGATGGCAAATAGAAGATGTACAATCCAGTGTTTTATACAGTTGTTTTCAATTGAAATAAGCTATGTAATATAATAAAATGGTGCTTTTAATGAAAAAAGAATCTAAAGTGGTGCCGTGAGATTTTGAACAAGACCTGCAAAGTACGGCTGGAAAGTACACCATACAACTTAATTTAAGCTGCTGTAAAAAGTGGGAAGGTTTCTGCAATCAAGGGGGTTCTGACAAAACAAATGTAAGTTGACTATAAGGTAAGATGAGATTCTGAGGAGTAGATGACCAAAAATATCAATACAAACAATAAGCATTCCTTCAAATATATCAGAAGGAAACCAGTTGGGCATTGGAATAAAAGGCTTAAGGAAGATGGGGAGACAGCAGGGAAACTGAATGGATCCTGTGCCTACTCTGGAAAATGCAGGGCATATACCAATGCCAAAGTTGCAGTTTTGAGGAAGGGCCTGAAGAACTGAGTCAAACTGAGGTGATAGGAGATGAAGTTCTAGGACTACTAGGCAAACTGAAAATCCAGATGGCACACACCCAAGGAACCCGAATGTGAAAATGTTGATCTGTTAACAAGTAACTTGTGGCCACAATTAATCTCCATGCCAGGTTACTGGATAGTAGCAAAGCTCATCCCAATTTTTAAAAAGGGGTCCAGGGGACATCCAGGAATTGCAGGGCAATTAGCTTAACATCTGTTCCAGGTAAATTAGTTGAAACTAAAGAGGGAATTATTAAGCACATTGAAGACCAAAGGCTGCTGAGGGAAAATAAGCATGGCTTCTTCAGAGGGAAGTTCTGCATCTCCAATTGTGATGCTTTTTATTTTCTCGAAAGTCCCTATCACCCTCTACAACCTCTTTCTCACAGGTTCAGGGTTACAGATAGGTCAGGCAGTCACAGTTCACCACCTGTCTTGCCTCTTTTAAAACAGAGAGCGCCATGAGACTGCTCTCGCACTCAGACATCACCGGATAGGGAAGCCCAGTCCCCTTTAATAATCACCCCTCCCTCAGACATTGCACAGAGCTATTAGGGCTGGGGACTCAATCACTACTGCATTCACATACTGCAACCATTTATTCATATGCTTATATATTTATATATAGACCAAGATCTTTGTGTCTGTATGTGTGCACGCACACTTGCTTCTTCCGCTGAGACCATAAACAAACAAGGAGCTAACATTTATGCTTTGAACATAACATTGGAGGTGATCAGGTAGATCTTAGGAAGTTTCTCTTTCGTTGAACTTTTGGATTCTGCTTCCCTATTCAGGCATTACGAATTCTTCCTTACAAGGTGACCTTTTTCCAGTCAGCCGTAGGCTGGTTTTGTCAGTTTAATTCAGCCAATCTCATTCCCAATTGCCTTAACTGGCTGTTTTCATCTGTCCCTCTTACGTACATTCCATCAGTTCCCATTGGTTGCTCTTAGAGACGAAAACCTAACCTGTCCACCACACCAACCTTTCGGAGTTCTTTGAACCAGATTAACAAGCATATGGATAAGGATGATCTGGTAGACACTGCATGGTCCAAAAGGTACCTCACCAACAGACTTGAGTAAGCTTGGCAATCATAGGATAAGAGGACAAATTATCTTTTAAGAGTTATCTCCCTTTTCACTGGGCAGAGATTAATTCTCTTGACTAGAAGCTCTGTCCCTTTTTGGCTTGAATGGGGATCCATTGTGATCCACTCACTCCTTCAGCCTGTTTCCCAGGCCATAGTCAGTGCTAAACTATCTCTTCAACTGTCATTTCTTAACTGATGCTCTCAACAGAATTCCCCATAGAATTCCGCGTGAACAGCCTGTCACTCAAAAGGTTCTCTGTGAGGTATTAACTGTTGACAGTCTGTCAAACATACATTGCCTTGGTTGGATCTGGGATAAATTCCAGGCACAGAAGCACAACTTTACTATCTCCCTCGTCCTGCTGCAACTTTAACCCTGTTGCTCTGGGTGATCGAATGCTCAGGAGCAGCCTTGGGTGTGGGAGTTGGCAGAAATTATGTGTGTTCTGTCTTATTAATGCAGATCTTTTCCATGGGATCCAACCCCAATTCCCATGACAAAGGTGGGATATAAATGTAATGATTGTCCCGTTTTAGTGCCGACTCTGGGCAGAGCCGCATATGGTAAAACAAAGTACAGACTTTTCCCACACTCT
>NW_015163841.1:8527-8843 GCF_001447785.1 Gekko japonicus | reverse complement strand
AGAAAGCACACATTTGGGTTATTAATCTTGTATCTTCTAAAGCTGTACCACTCCAGTTTTAGATCCAGTTCCTGGAGCTATTGTTTTAGTTCAAGCTGACCTCTAGTTTCTTTCGGTTTCCATAAGGCAAGTTATTGATTCAAGACTGAATTATACACATGTATTCTCACATTCAGTTTAACACCTTGCTTGTTGTACTCAAGACTTCCTACACAGTTTCCTTATGTATAAGTTCGAGTTAGGTTTTGAAATTCAGTTAGGCCTCTGAAATTGTATCTCAAGGACAAACAACATGGCCACACTCAAGGGTTAAATA
>NW_015163841.1:0-3347 GCF_001447785.1 Gekko japonicus | reverse complement strand
AAAAAAGTTTATTTCACTCTTAGGGACTGCAACCTTAGGGACTGCCTGTCATCCTCCAAACAAGCAGGACTGTTTGCAGGTCTGTTTTACAACAGTCTGAAATAACTCCAGATGCCTTCAACACATTCATAAAAACAACCTCTAATTAAAAAAAAAATTCAATTTGTATTTATTTTTCTGCTGTCAAGCACTAAAAAGACATCTTGCCAGCCAGTTAAACTGACACACCATGAATTTTCCCCAGATCAATTCAGAACGTAAAGAATGAGTGGTATGGGTTTTCTAGGAAAAATTTCTGATTCGAATATGTAATTTAAACATTTAAATAATGTTTGCAAATTTTAAATAATGTTAGCAAAAGAAGGCAAACACACCATGTACAAACACTGGGGTTTGCCCACATTTAGCTTCATATCCCAAATTTAGTGCATTTATCATGACTGATATGCAGCACAACAGCCATCCCAACTATAGATAAACAGATTATATTTACATATGCAGGACATAATTTTTTTTGCCCCAGATTACTGGTTAAAGCAGACTGGGACTAATAATGGTTTAATTGTTACCTGTCTGAAAAAGCAAAGACAGAGCAGTTCACACCAATTCCATTTAAACAGAGACAGCAGCAAAACAAGCACACTTTGGGGTCAAACCAGCACTTCTTACAGCTGCTTCTCATTAAGGGACACAATACATGTATGAGCACTCAAAATGCAGTCTTTCACATGTGAAGAAAAAAGGATTCTCCGGCATAAGTACAACTTCAGATAACATTTTTCCATCTCAGATGTCAAAAATGAACTCAAAAGAAGAATCCAATGTTTCTGTCCATTAATATTTCACTAGCCCTTAACATAGAAAAAAAATCACTGCAAACATCCATTAGCTCTAGAAACAGGCAGCAAAATCCTGCATTCTCAAGGATTTGCTGCAAACAACCAATGCTTCAAGACTGAGTAAATTCCTTCCCACATCTAAACACACAAGAGCCAACCTCTTGGTTATCCTGATCTTATATTTTACAGTCTGTTCTTCTTACATATCACAGCCTATTGACTTACAATTTCTATCCATCTTTAAATTATAACAAGTAAGGGCACATTTCACGCACTTGACAAAGTAGTATTCATTCCACATAACCTTATGACATATGGCCTACCGAATCCAATCAGTGGTCTACCTAATCCAGCAACCTGCTTCACACGGCAGTCAGTTGGCGGGGGGGGCGGCGGGGGGGAGAGCAAACAAGACAGAGGCCGAGACCTTCCCCCGATGCAGTCTGTGATCATGAAGGCTCCTTTCAGTCACCATAGCTGACAACTACGGATGGGCCTGGCCGCCATAAATCCATCTAATCCCCCTTTCATGCCTGTTGGGCTCTCAGGACATCCTTTCTTGCGAGGACTACTCTTCTCTTCCTATTAATGACCCTCCAGCCGACCTGCCCAAAGCCTCCCAAGCTCCTTCAGGAGCCCCAACCACAAGCCGCCCCTTAGGCAGATGCTGCGTTCCAGCCGCTCCTCCTCACGAAGCATCTTGGGTCGCTCGAGCGGCCACGTGAACTTTTCCCGGCCGGCCGAGACTCGCTCCGCCCGGGCCACTTCCACTCACCGTCTTCTTGGCGGCCACCATCCTTGCGGCTCAGGTCGGGCCGGCCGTTTCCTGAGAAAAAGAGGAAGAGGAGTTAACAGACATCGAGCTACAGCCTGACAGTCCCACGCCCCTCTACCAACTCCGGAGACCCACTCACCAGAAAAGCGCCTCCAAGATGGCCGGGGAACGAGGAAAGGAAGGAGCTCCCACAATGCAACGCGCCTAACCACGCGGCTCACTCACGGCGAACAGCTACGCTCGCGAGAAGAGAATAGGCTGCCCTCCCTTTCTAAAAGTTCCATCGAGGTGAGCATGCGCACAGGAGATCAGTAGTGATGGAACTGAGGATCGGAGGTTGGCGTTGCAACATTCTTCCAGAGCGGTAGAGGACAGGAGGGCGTGCTCATTCGGCTTCTGTTCTGTATATGGTGGTGTCCACTAGGTGGACATAAAAGCTCCATGTATCCTCTTTTATTCCTCTCCGGAGGAGCCAATTTAAATTAGCCCTTTCAGCCGTACCTTAAAAACTAAAATTCAAGTGGGCAGCCCTATAAGTCTGAAGCAGCAGAAAGGGGCACCTTTAAGACCATGCACACGAGAGCTTATACCCAGAATTAAACTTCGTTGGTCTTAAAAGTACCACTAGACTCAAACTTTGTTCTTAAAAGCTAATACTGTTGTTGTTTTTAACTCAAGTAACATTGTTCCACTGTAGGCTTTTGCGAACTTTTTGCCTTAAATAATGTTTTTTACTTTTAAGTGTTAAATAATTTACCAAAACTTGAAAGTCCTCCACTCATTACTGGTGTTAACTAGTTTAGCATAGCTACTGTTTTTATTTATTAAATCTTTATATTCCACCTGCATGCCTCATGTGTTTCATGACTTTTTAGATCCTTCTATTGCTGTTTTTTCTATGCCTCTTACATAAAAAGGAATAGCTCCTAGGTAGCAGCCACTCATTGCATCTGGAGAAGGAAGAAAACATTGTTGGTTTTTACAGTGCCACAAGAGTCCTGTCCCTCACCTCCTACATTTTGGTGTTTGCTTTTCATGACCTGACCACCATCCATCTCTCTGACAGTTCATCTGACAGTGTATATTAATAGTTCAACATTCCTTTCATCAGCTTTTGCTGGTGAGCCATCAGTGGCCCTTGATGGGCAGGAAAGATCTTGTCCCTGTGATACATGTCCTGCTAACATCTAGGTTAGATTACTGTAAGGTGCTGTACAGAGGGCTGCCCTTGAAGACTGTCCTGAAGCTACAGTTGGTACAGAATGCTGCAGCCAGAGTGTTGACACTAGTGGGTAGTAGGACCATAGAACTCCAGTCTTTTTCTATCTACACTAGCTCCCAGTTTGGTTCTGCACCCAATTCAGACTTCTGGTATTGACCTTTAAAGCCCTACAGCTTGGGGCCAGCATACCTTAAGGACTGCCTTCTTCCATATGAACCTACCCAGCCACTCCTGTTATCTTCAGAGGCCCTGCTTCGAGTGACCCAGCCATCTGAGATAGACAGGTGGCAATCTGAAAAAGGGCCTTCTTGGTTATGGCACCAAAACTTTGGAACTCGCCCCCAGTGAGATTTGTTTGTCTCCCCCTATCACTGTCTATTGCCAGTGGGTGAAGACTTAAACTGTTGCTGGCCCTCCACACCGGTTTTGGTGGTATGTCTTTATATGTTTTTATTGAACTACCCTTATACCTCAGACAGGTACATTGGCCCATCAACCGCCACCCAAGAGT
>NW_015163840.1:15248-21643 GCF_001447785.1 Gekko japonicus | reverse complement strand
ACCTCCGAAAGCAGGATGCTTAGGACATCAGAAAGCTGGGAGATGAGGGGCTAATGCTCCCTGTAAAGCAGTTTGAGTGACAGGGTGCTGCCCGCATTCACCCCCTTCTCCCTGAGAGCCAGTTTGGTGTAGTGGTGAAGTGCGCAGACTCTAATCTGGGAGAACCAGGTTTGATTCCCCACTCCTCTGTTTGCACCTGCTGGATGACCTTGGGCAAGCCATAGTTCTGGCACAGGTGTTCTTGAGAAAGAGCAGTTTCTGCCAGAATTCTATTCCCAGAGTTTCTGGGGAAGGGCTGGCCAAGTTTGCCGTGGAGAGGTGGCCGGTGTGTCTCTTGCTGGCCAGCCCAGGCTCACGGCTTTCGCTTCTCTCCCCCTCCACACTAGGGTGACCCCAGTGCACTCCTCTACAACCACCACCATCCGTGGTTTGGGTTGACTCTGGTCCTGGGGAGGGTTTGCGTTATATCATCGCACCAAGCTGAAGATCACCGATGCCGGTGAAAATTGTTAGTACGCCATCTGAATCATTTAGAGATTACCATCACTAGCACTTTAATTGTTAGATTGTTTTTAATGCTTAATACTGTTTAAATGTTGGACATGTTTTTAATGGTACAGGGTACCCACGTTGTAAGCCGCCCTGAGCCCGCTCGCGGGGAGGGCGGGGTATAAATCAAAATAATAAATTAATAAAATAAATAAGAAGTCCTCCCTGGGCCCCATGGCGAAGACGCGAGAGGGTCAGTACAGTAGAGGCAGATATAAACCAGGGGCTTGCTGATGTCTGGTGGGCTGCGAAATACCCCAGGCTAGCTTGACCTCACAAGATCTCAGCGGCTAAGCAGGGTCAGCCCTGGATGGTACTTGGATCGCAGATAAACAAGGAAGTCCGGAGTCGCTACCCAGAGGCAGGCAATGGCCAACCACCTCTCTTTGGTACAGTGGTTAAGTGCACGGACTGTAATTTGGGAGGAACCGGGTTGGATTCCCCACTCCTCCACTTGCACCTGCTGGATGACCTTGGGCAAGCCGTAGTTCTGATAAGAGCTGTTCTTGAAAAAAGAGGAGATTCTGGCAAGAGCCTTCTCAGCCTTGCCTACATCACAGGGTGTCCGTTGTGGGGAGGGGAAGGGAAAGGAGATTGTAAGCCGCTCTGAGACTCCTTTGGGTAGTGAAGGGCAGGGTACAAATCCAACCTCCTCCTCCTTCTCCTCTTCTTCTTCTTCTCTTTGTCTCTGATCTGGATGGCCCAGTGGCGCCTGATTTTGTCAGATCTCTAAAGCTAAGCAGGGTCGGTCCTGGTTAGTGCTTGGATGGGAGACCTCCAAGGAATACCAGGGTTGTGATGCGGAGGCAGGCAACGGCTCATTTGGCACCCTAAGTTGGGAAAGAACTGGCCTTTAATTAACTTGTACCATCGGGCCAGAATTTTTACAGCCAGCTGACTTCTGTTTTGAGCTGTACCCATTGCTTTAATGTTTCTTTTGTGTTTTAAATTGTAAGTGTATGTATTATAATGATGTTACCCACCCTGAACCCGTTCGCGGGACGGGCGGGCTATAAATACAAATAATAAACAAACAAACTTCTCCCCAGGGATCAGGCAGAAAGGGGAATAAATCCAGCACACACCCCGAGTGACCCGCCTGCTCTGCGGTTTCGCTCTCTCTGCTCCGCGGCCAGCTTGCTTGAGAGCGCTACGTTCTCTGGCGCCTCCGGAGGCGGATCTTTCACTGGGGGAACCCCAAGCCCTGTTCCCTTCCTTGGAATGTGGATTGGGGACCACGTGGGCGGGACCGTGCCCCGAAGAGCCCCACATTGGAGGTCAAGGAGCCACTGAGCTGTGATCCTAGTTATTTCCACCATTTCAAGAATGAGGAGCTCGGGTTTCCCCCCTGAAAATGGAGGTCCTCGGGCTGAGAAGCGAGGTGCCTCGTCAAGGTCTCAGGCCCAATTAAATAGTGCAGCTGTCGTGGTGGTGGGAGGGGCCCCTCTCTGAGTTGAATTCCCCCCCTCCCCTCAGCGGACACGGAGATCCTTTCTTTCCTCTTAGGGGGACGATGGAGAAGTGGGACTGTGTGGGCTTCCTAGGGAACCGGTAGGTGCCACCCTGCCCTCGGTGCCTGCAGGGGATTCTGGGAAAGATGGCGCAGCTCAGGACTCAGCAGAAGCCCAGGTGCTGTCCGTCCTGTACCACAAGCTCCTGAAAAATTCAAGGGATGGGGGCCGTGTTCTCCCAAACAGCTTTCATAAGAACATACAAGAGATGCCAATGTTGGATCAGGCCAAAGGCCCATCCAGTCCAACACGCTGTGTCACACAGTGGCCAGAATTTGAGATGGTCCCATTGCGGGTGGGGACGGGGATCACTGGGAGGAATGTCTGTTCGTGATCACCCCCGCTTCCAGGTTTCCGCTGGTATTTGGGAGCCCCTGGTTTCATGGACATGACCCGTGCATTTTTGTGGGATGAGGGGCAGGTGCAGTTCATCTCCCCTCGATGCCAACCACATAGAATGGAACCCACAGTGGGGTTCGCAACCTGTCATGGATGATAACTTACTGTACTCCCCCGACCTCCCTACACACGTGAAGTTGGTGAGGGAAGTCCTGAAGACGTTGCAGAAGCACAAACTGTTTGCGAAACTTTTCCCAATGTGAGTTTCACAAGTCACACATTGATTTTCTGGGATATCGGATAAGGGGCTAGAAATGGACCCAGGGAAGGTCCGCGATGGGGGCCCCCCCCCCCCCCGCACC
Source organism: Gekko japonicus (assembly GCF_001447785.1). Lineage (NCBI taxonomy): Eukaryota > Metazoa > Chordata > Lepidosauria > Squamata > Gekkonidae > Gekko > Gekko japonicus. Next base: position 18,882 of record NW_015163840.1, on the reverse strand, counting down.
CGCCACCAATTACAATCCTTCCTCGGTTTCTTGAACTTTTACAGAAATTTCCTGCCCAACTTTGCACAGATCAGTTTGCCTCTCACTGACTTGTTAAAAATGAAAAGGAAGGGTCCTGTGGCTATCAAGCTGGGGGCAGCGCTGGCTTGGAGCAAGGAGTGTCAAGAGGCTTTTGAGCGCCTTAAATCCCTGTTCACATCCGAACCCGTCCTAGCCCACCCCGATGAAAACAAAAAATTCATCGTCCAGGTGAACGTGTTGGAAGTAGCGATGGGGGGAGCGATCCTAGAAGAGGGGGAGGACGGGTTATTACACCCACTAGCTTATGTGTCAAGGAAGTTTAACGACACTTAGCGTAACTGGTCTGTTTGGGGAAAAGAGGCGGGGCGAGAGTCCCGTTTGAAGTGTGGACTGATCACAAGAACTTGGAAATGCTTAAAACACCCAGAAGCCTCAACGCCAAACAGCTCCGGTGGGCCGATTTCTTTTTCAAGTTTCAATTTACACTTCATCATTTCCCTGGCTTTGCGAACTCTCTTGCTGACACACTGTCCCACCTCCCACAGCACGACAGCCAACGGGAAGTGATTTTGGACTCCATGTTTACACCCTCACACCTCGGTGGGGCGGTGACTACATGCAGCTGCTCTAGCCCCTCCTCACCGCAACTGGAACCCAGTCCCCACCCCCCCTTCCCCGCCAGGCGAGTCACCATGGATCGGTAAATTTCTCTCTGTCTTCTCGGAGAGCGACAAGGCGGAGGTGGAGTCAGAGGGGGGGCTAGAACTAAAACCGGATGGGTGTTTGTACCGCGGCAATAAACGTTTTGTCCCAAGTTCCTTGCGGGGAGAAATGGATGTGGTCTATAGGTCCTACTCCTTATACATCAAGAAGAATAATCTGCCAGGGGAGATAGTAGTCAGATTCTCGAAGAGGCATGTGAGGGATTCCATCCTGAAAGCAACTACTGGAACACCCTTGAAAATTGGGGACAATGCCATCAGGATTCTAAAAGATATCCCATTTGAAATAAGACAAAGGAGAAAAAAATACGAAGATTTAATCCTTTTTCTACAAACAAATGACGTTGGTTACAGATGGTTAATTCCAGAAGGCATGACAAAAAAGAAAAGATTGACTCTGTTTCCAAAGCACGTGAGTTCCTGAGAATGCAGCTGGGGGAGCCATCTGAGGATGAGAAGGAAGAAGATGACAGCAAATCTGATGGCGAACTGGACTTGGTGTCTTCCGACGAGGACTCTCTTTTCGAAAAGGGGGCGGATGCCCCCAAATGCCCATACAAATTGAGGATTAGAAAAGATAAGAAAAAATAAAGGCTGAAGGACTCTGAATTGTGCCTGAACATTTTAGACTAACTATGGGATGCTCTGGGGGTTTTCTTAAACAGATAAACTGATGGATAAAAAGATAAATAATTTAGCATAACCGACTACGTTCAAAGTAATTAAGAATAACATTTATATAAACTGTTGTTATGATCTCCTATTCTTAGGTTTTTAGTTATTAGTGGTTTACTTTCCTTTCTCCCTAGTTAAAGTTTCCCTTTCCTAATTTTCAGTTATAGTTTGTAGTCTATTGAAAAAATCCAATAAAAAATTCCCCTCAGGGGGACTTAAAAAAAAAAGAAGGATGTTATGTGTAAACTTTATTGTGACTTTCTTGTAAGCACAGACACATGCTTCAGCAAGTATGTTCCTTTCTCATGGGGAGCAGTTCCTCCTGCACTTTCTGCAAGGTGCTTGGGCAAGAAATCCCCTGAACGCTGTTCCCTTCACCCATCCCGAGCCTTACATCCTTTACCTTCCCAGTCTACTCCCTTCCGGGGTGCCATCTCTGCCTGGTGTGATCTCTGACAAGGGAATCTGCCTTTTCTTTCAGGGTCCCTTTTCCATTGAGGAGGTGTCCATCGATTTCACGGAGGCAGAATGGGCCCTGCTGGATCCAGGACAAAGAGCTCTGTACAGGGAAGTCATGCTGGAGAACTATGAGAACGTGGCCTTTCTGGGTAAGGGTCTTTCCTTGGTGCCAAGGGTGCAAATTGCTGCCATTGTGAGGAGGCATGAATCAAAATATTGAATAGCTATTCACCATTTAGAGGCCTGTCCCACTACTTGGAGTGTGGGGGGGAGTTATGTCTTCCTGGCACAGCATCTGCTTGGCATGTAGAAGGTCCCAGGTTCTTTTTACTTAACGTCTGGGCTTCCACTTTTCCCTTCCCCTGTTTATTACCTTAATCTTCCCCCCCCCTTTCCTATATTTTCCCCTTTTCTCTCTCCTCCCCCTCCCCCTAAAGTTTTTTAACGTTACTTAGCTTCGTATGGCTGGGTTTGTTGATGTTGCGAAGTTCCCGGTTTGCCTCCACTGGGCTCTGCTCGGCTCGGCTTTTCTTCGCACACACAGCGTGTGTGTTGGGCGTCTTTGTGATCTTCCTGCCTTGAGATGAACCTAGTGAACCAGAAGGGTTGCCACCCTTACTGGTTACAGTTAGAAAGTCTCTTGCCTTTTCTCTCCCTCCGAGAAAGAATTTGGGTCTGTTGTTTAGACCAGTGAAAAATCCAAAGAATAGCAGAACGCTCAGAGCAATCTCTGCGTGCGTCTGCTCTTGACAAGCCCCCGGCACCTTCTCCAATTTAATTTAATTTAAAAAGACCTCTTAAAATGGAAAGATATACAACTATCGTTACTAGGAAGAATAGCCACCATAAAAATGAATATATTACCACGTTTTTTATTCCTTGCCCAAAACATACCAATATTAAAAAAGAGGACATTCTTCAACCAGCTGGATAAAACTGTAAGGCACTTCATATGGTACCCAAAAAAGCCAAGAATCAAGTGGAAATATTTACAAGAGAAAAAAGAAAAAGGAGGTATGGGATTACCCAACTGGGAATTGCACTATCAAGCTGCAACTTTTTTTTTTTAATAAAAGTTTTATTGACTCCCCTAAAAAGGGGAGGTATTTCGCTTAAAAGAAGAAATGGGAAAGGTAGACAGTGGGAGAAAGAGAAAGCTGAGTGATATATAAACTGGTAAATTAAACTGTTAGTAATGTCCAATTAATCTTCTTGGGCTTCTTCTGTGTGTTGTCAAACTTCTTTTTTTTTTTTAATCCGGTCACATAAAGTTCTCTGTTAGTATGTTAGTAATGTTCCTTTGAGTTTCTGTTAATAAAAAAGCCTCTTCTGGGCACATTCAGAACCGCTTCTTTGCGTGCTGGGTACTTTTAGTGTCGCTGACGTGGAGGAGCTTCCTCTGTTGTCTTCTCCTTCCGGCTTGTTTGATCCTCCTTCGGGTTGCTGTTAACACTCTCAGTTCATGCACTACAAATCCTCTTCCTTACATGCCATTTCAGGAGGTCCCCGGCTTTGAGAATGGTATTAATTTCATTTCGCTTTTATTTCCTTGTTGACTCATATAAGCGCTTGCCAGGCACTCCTCGCTGTCACAGTTCAAACTTCTCCGTTTTACAAAACTCCCGTCGGATTCACAGCCATAACAGTCCAAACATTAAACAGCCGGCTCTCACACACAAGTAAACGCCCAGACGGAAGTCCCTCCCTTCTTCTCTGCTCGCTTTTGCCCAGCTCCGACATCTTTTCTTTTTTGTTTA
>NW_015163840.1:0-10961 GCF_001447785.1 Gekko japonicus | reverse complement strand
AGAATTATTGGTTCCATCAAACATTGTCCAATTCCATCACCTATTTCCCGTTGGGTTAAGACCTGGGGGGTGGTTGTTCCCAGGCAGAGTTCTTTTTTCCTAACAGAACAATACACTTTTCTTTTGGAAGCTATGAAGCAGCAATGTTGTATCTATATAACTGATATGGTTACAGAATTCTTACTGTTCTTCATTCTAGCTAGGTTAACTCACATTAGAAACATGCGCAGTTGTAGCTGGCCAGAAAAGGCGAGGTCATGGGTAGCATAACTGTGTATCAGCATTTCAGCCTTCTTCCCAGCATGCATTCAAACAACAGTCACAAATGAACCAAAGTTAATACCCGAATACATCCATGATGTCAGAATCATATGCATTATGGAAGTGCTAAGCACACCTACCAAGTTAAACCTGTTAGGCAGTGGCAGAGTACCAAGTGGTTCATAAAATGCGTACAACATGCTTTCAGCAGGGTATGATGCCATAGACTCAACCCTCCAAAACAGCCATTTTATCCAGGGGAACTGATCTCTGTTTCCTGGACAACAGGTGTAATTCTGGGTGATCTCCAGTCTTCACCCGGAGGCTAGCAATGGTGGTTCTCGTGGAGGAAATGGCTGGAGGGTGGAGTCTATGACATTACACCAGTCCAAAGTTCCTCCCCTCCTCAAATCCCACCCTCTCCAGGCTCCACCCCTCAAATGCCCAGGAATTTCCCAACCTAGAGTTGGGAAACCCTATTTCCTTCCCACCCAACAGCCAACCTACCTTTATCTGCCTCTCTGTCTTCTGCTTTCCATCTCCACCCCCCAGCCTCTACCTAGGAAAATTACAGTCTTTCTCCACAGTGGGGACCAAAGCAGATTTCATTATTCCCTCCTCTTTTTTATCTGCACAACAACCCTGTGAGGTTGGTTAGGCTGAAATCACGCAGCCAGCTTCCACTGCAAGATGGGGATCTGAACCTTGGTCTTGCAGACCCTACTTTGAAGCTCTGACTGCTGCACCTCACTGCCTTTCCTAGGGTGGCTGCTGATGAATGGTAGCAAGCAGCCGAGGCTAGGTGAGTCATGCAAATCATGGGGGATCTGGCAACCCTAGACTACTGCCAGGCCTAGAGTTGCCAACCTCTAAGTGGGACATGGAGACCCCCCCAGCATTACAACTGGACTCTAGACAGCAGAGGTCTGTCTCCCTGCAGAAAATGGCTGCTTTGGAGGGTGGACTCTGTGGCATTATACCCAGCTGAGGCCTCTCCCTTCCCAAACCCAGCCCTCCTTAAGAGTCCACCACAAAATCTCTAGAAATCCCCCAGCCTGGAACTGGCAACCCTTGTCAGGCCTGGCCCCAAGGCTCCTTCCCTCCCTCCCTCCCCGAAAGGCCAAAATAGGCCTGGAAAGGGCCCTTCCCCCACCCTTTGACTGGCAGAGCCAGTTAGCCCCCAACATTCTAATCTCTCACCATTGATGCCTGAAGCAGATCCCTGCAGAGGCTATTTCACAAGGTTTCGGGGGGAATTCAGCCATCCCTGAAGGGATTTGTTTTAGTTTTTGGATTTTTCTACAAACTCAGGAAGTCTATTGACAATGTAAGAAAAGTTGTTGGGGGAGAGTGAGCCCCCTGTTGGTGGAAATAAGTATCCACACAGAGAAAAAAACTCTTCCTAATAGAGTAAGGATGAATGTGGATCTAAATTTAGTACCGGAAATATACTTATTAAATATTATCCCAGATGACTTGAACCATAACGATAAATATTTACTGAAATAGCAAAGGAATTGCTGGATATACGTGGAAAAGAAGAAACTAAATTTCAAAACAAATGGTTAAGAGTGTATAAGTGGAGGGGGAAAATTTACTATGTACAAGACCTCCAAAAATGAATATAACTGTAAAGAAATGTTTGTGGCTGCATAATGTAAAACGACATAAATAAAGGATTTTTTTTTAAAAGAAGAAGGTCCCAGGTTCAATCCCCGGCATTAGATAGGAGGTGGTGTGAAAGACCTCTGCCTGAGACCCCGGAGAGCCCCTGCCGGACTGAGTAGACAACTGTGACTTCAATGGACCAAGGGTCAGATTCAATAGGAGGCAGCTTCCTGTGTTCCAGAGGCCAGTGCTGTGGCCATCACCCAAGCCAGAGAAGGTGTCCTGGCCTGAGGCAGAAGGAGGGATGGGAGGCCCTCAGAAGGACTCTGGAAGGGGACCGATCCTCATTTCTCTGTTGCCAGCCTTTGCAACACTCCCTTCCCCCCGAATGGGATCCCAGACGTCCGCTCATCCTGTGATCTGGAAGCCGCAATCTCCCTGGGTCACTACTCTTTATACCTGAGCAGCACCCAGTTCAGTGGGTTCATGAGAAGAGAGCACAGAAGCAAAGCAGACCCCCTTTTAAATAAATAAAGGTTAGTTAAGGATTTAAAAATAAAACATCACGGAACAGCAGTGTTGCTGCAGCTCAACAACAGAATAACAAGGAAAGCGAACTGTTCTATGTAATTAGGGTTCCTAAATCCCCCAGGGGGGCGAATTTCCCCACGCTTTTGAGGACCGATTTCTGCCCCTGCGGAATCGGGCCCCGGGGGAAACCCCATCCCCGCGCGCGTGCCACCTGGATGTGACGTACAGATTCCAGGCTCATGCCCGGCGTCTGTACGTCACATCTGGGCAGTGCGCGCGCACACCCTCCAGATGCCGGGCAGGAGCCCCCCGCCGCCAGGTAAGAAACATTTGGCAACCCTATATGTAATACATGCAATACTTGGTGACACCTCTTGTTGCAGCATAAGTATTCCATCTGTAGCCTACATTACTCTACAAAAAACTATTCATCATGATGCAGCAAGAAAATATCAAGACATACTAGCATGGCATAAGCATAAATTTAGCCTGGCTTGTCTACACGTGTATTATACCTAGGGTCAGGTGGTCCTAATGACCCAATCAAGAGTCCTCCTTGATGGAATATTCCAGAGGATGTCAAAACCCTCCTAATCCCCTCTCCCTCCTGGGTACAAAACTGGATACAGGTTCTCATGGTGAACCAATTACTATTAACCAATGACTGCATTCTTGAGTCCGGCCTTGATAAGGATTGTAGCTGCAGGAAGACTCAAGTCACAAACACCTGCAACTAGGACCAAGCCACTTAATAATCACGTAAAACCTTGGGGAAACTAGGATGCTTTGCCACACAGATCTATTCCCCTGATACTAGTTGGAATTTTTACTCTTGAATTTCTTTCCTTCCCCATATAAGAATGATTACTTTCTCTCTCTCTCTCTCTGCAAACAAAGGCAGGCATATGAGAGATACTAAGGTGGAGATAGACAACATCCTAGCATCTAAAGAAAGGCTGAGGATTTCCTCAAGAGGATCGCAAGAACATTGTTCCTTCCCAAATGAGCGGGCTGAAAGTGAGTATCCTTCACGGTTATGTCAAGGGGAAAGGCAAGGAAGTGCCATGGGGGATTTCTGATTCACATCTGAGTGACATTTTGTACAATCATACAGCCCACTGAGGAAGGAGGGAGGGCCTTAAATCTGGAGGCTCAGAAGCTCCTTCTGGGCAAGAGCACAGCTATGGCACTTGAGGGGGTGAGCTATCCTGAAATACTAGATATTCTGGGTAAACGTGGAGGGGTGGTTAAGATCAGCCAAGTTGGACGAGGCCAAAGGGCTGTCAGTCCTTTTCAACTGCAGTCACATAGATGCCTTTGGACCTTACCCAGCCCTCCCAGGTGCTAACAGGATCTCTCTCTTTATTCCAGCAAAGGATTATCAGGAGAATGAAGAGGGTGAGGAACTTCATCAGCAAATACCAGATAAAGTTAAAAATGAAGGCTTGAAAGAAAATGTCAGCAATCAAGGCAAACCGATGAGAAAAAAAGGTGGTCATATGGTTGAGAAGAGAGATGGAAGGCAGCATGATGTACATATTCCAAAGCACAGGATAATGAAGGCAAGTAAATCCATTTGGTGTGAAAAGTACTTCAGAAACAGATCACAGCTCTTTGTACACCAAAGAATACAAAGAGTCGATAAACCTTTTGAGTGCTCAGAGTGTGGAAAGAGATTTAGTGAGAGTGGCAATCTTCAGAAGCATCAGAGAACCCACACAGGGGAGAAACCTTTTGAATGCTCAGAGTGTGGAAAGAGATTCAGTCGGAATGGCAATCTTCAAGTGCATCGAAGAACCCACAGAAGGAAAAAGAATGTAACTGCTTAGCCCTGAAAAGAGCTTTTCTCCTATTTCACACATAAAAGACAATCACAGACCATAGAAAGTATTGAAAAGATATAAACTGCTGTAAGACGCTTGAATCAACACAGAAACCTTACACTAACCGGGATGAAATGTTATAAATACTCAAAATGTGGAAAGAGCTTTATCCATAATCAAAACATTAGAAAGATCCCACAGGGAAGAAAGCAAGGAATGGCAAAGGGCTCTGCTGGATGAAGAATCAGCTAATCTCTCCTTTAGCATCGAGGAGTCCTCTCAGGGAAGGGACCTTCTCAATGCTCAGAGTGTGGTCAGAGGTTGAGGCAATGAATTTCACAGCTCTTTTCTTCCAAATTAGAGGGTGTTTTTTTTTTTTAAGTATCTCTCCATTTATCTCCCTTTCCTTTCTGAAATAGCTTTTATTTGTCATCTGGGGGAAAAAGGCAGGCTAATAAATATTTTAAATACATTTCTATATAAAGCGTTTGTGTTGGGTCCCCCAGGGAACAACTATTTCATTTCCAGGAAGGCGGGGGGGGGGAGATTCCAATTCAAGGCATTAGCAATTCAAGGCTGGCGCCAAGTGGATAAAACTGGGGGGAGGGGAAACCAAAATATAAGAGCTTTCCATTTTCTTTTTGGATCCGTGAAACTGCTCTGCCGGAAAACGCTAGAGTGAAAGCCATCAGCTCTTCACCGTGTGCATTTCTCCATAGAATTCTCCTTATAAGAAGAAGAGAAGAGATTGGATTGGATTTATACCCCGCCCTTCACTACCCAAAGGAGTCTCAGAGCGGCTTACAACCTCCTTTCCCTTCCCCTCCCCACAACAGACACCCTGTGAGGTAGGTGGGGCTGAGAGAACTCTTGACAGAAACTGCTCTTTTTCAAGAACAGCTGTGCCAGAGTTATGGCTTGCCCAAGGTCATCCAGCCAGGTGCAAGTGGAGGAGTGGGGAATCAAACCCGGTTCTCCCAGATTAGAGTCTGCGCACTTAAGCACTACACCAAGCGGCGGCTTGGGCCAGGAGCTGAATCCTACCAATCCCTGGAAGTCAAGCTATTGGAAAAGGGGGCGGGGAGGAGCTCGTGACAAGCTGCCGAAGACAACCAAAGGCACAGTCCACCGGCGCCTGGAAGCTCAAGCAAAGCCCTCCGCTTTTTCGAAGGCGGCCTCGCCATTGCTGCGGTCCTTACCCACAGGGCAGCTGCTTTCTTCCACTCGCTGCCGCTGGCCCAGGAGGAACTGATGCGCTGGAGACTACTGCTGCTGTTGCAGTGGCCCTCGCTTGCTTCGGGGCCTTCGGGCCAGGTGCCGTCCCCGAAGGAGGGGGGCAGGCACAAGAGCAGCAAAGGCCACAGCTTCATGGAGGGTCGGCACAGCCTGCTGCTCTGGGCCGCGGTGGCGTCTCATTTCTCTTTCGCTTTGCTGACCCCCCCTCCCTCCGTCTCCTCCTGTCGCCTGCACGCTGCGCCTGGGGCGGCGTTGACCTTGTTGGGTCATTTAGCCAGTCAAACAGGACTGGCCTGGCACCAAAGGGTGCCCTGGAAAGCCGGAGGGGTGGGGGGCTCACTAGAGGAAAACCTACCACAATGCAGAATCCTGCCCTAAAGCTTCATGACGGCATCGAGCACTGATTTGAATGGATTCTAAATGGAGCCGACAGCATCAGGAGCAGTGTATCCATGAAATCCGTTCAACAAGGGGAGGCTGCTGCTTTCAGGAACATCCTGTGGCCCTCCCCCTTGGCCCCGCAGAGCCTGGAGCGAGCAAGAGATGAGCCGGGCCGGGCGTCCTGCGCTGGCAGCAGCAGATCTCCAGGCGGGGGGGGGGGGAGATCAGTGGGCTTCCCGAGCCAGTTTGCTGTAGTGCTTAGGAGTGCGGACTCTAATCTGGGAGAACCAGGTTTGATTCCTCACTTCTCCACATGCAGCTGCTGGCGTGACTTTGGGTCAGTCACAGTTTTCAGAGCTGTTCTCTCAGGAGCAGTTCTCAAAAGAGCTCTCTCAGCCCCACCTACCTCACAGGGTGTCTGTACTGAAAGAGGAAGGGAAGGAGAGTGTAAGCTGCTTTGTGACTCCTAGCGAAGGGCAGGGTCTAAATCCAATCTCTTCTTCATGCTCAGAGGAGTCTCGCACTCGAGGCCAGAAGAGAGACTCCAGCAGAGGTACCTCTGAGATTCTCAAAATCCCCCGGAACATTCCAGAATCCCAAGCATGGAGGACAAGAGGAAGCCCCCTCTCACCCGGGACACTGTGGCACACGTCAAGCAGGGGTCCCCTAGCCCCATTTCTGGGACCAATAAACTAGATTGAGCCAGAACCACCAGAGGATGATGCTTTTCCAGGGCTGGCCGCAGTCCCGGACTCAGCTGGGGCAGGCTCACACCGCCCCATGCCAGTCAGGAGGCCGTCCGACTGGCATCAAGAACCAGTTTGGTGTCGTGGTTAAGGGCGCGGACCCTGATTTGGGAGAACTGGGTAAGATTCCCCACTCCTACACTTGTACCTGGCTGGATGACCTTGGGCAAGCCATAGTTCTGATAAGGGCTGTTCTTGAAAAAGAGCCGGTTATGTCAAGAGCTCTCTCAGCTTCGCCTACCTCACAGGGTGTCTGTTGTGGGGAGGGGGAGGGGAAGGAGTTTGTAAGCCGCTCTGAGACTCCCTTGGGTAGTGAAGGGCCATGGGGTATAAATCCAATCTCTTCTTCTTCTACCTCACAGGGTGTCTGTTGTGGGGAGGGGAAAGGAAAGGAGTTTGTAAGCTGCTCTGAGACACCTTTGGGTAGTGAAGGGCCATGGGGTAGAAGTCCCATCTCCTCGTCTTCTTCCTGTACCCAGCCAAGTTGGGGGCACCACTGAAACCACCCTTCATGGGCCTACCCCGGCTGGGGGTGCCTGAACATGGAGGTTCACTTTATTGACCCTGTCTGGTAGCCACCATTAGAACTCTCTCCCATGAATCTATGGGATCCCCTTTTAAAACTGCCTGTGCCCATCACTGCATCCTCTGGCAGCGAATTCCACATTTTCATCCCTCCCTGTGTAAGGGACTGTTTCCTTTCCCCCCTCCCGAATCTGCTGCCTGTCAAGTTCATTGGACGCCCTGGAGTTGTAGTCATTTGGGAGAGGGGAAAGAAGTCCTCTTTGTCAACTCTCTCCACCCCCTGCATAATTTTATTATAGACCCCTATCATGTCCATTGTTCCCTCTAAACTGTGGAGTCTGGTGAGCGAAGATTATACTCTTGCCCGGCTGCCGGGCCCCGCCACGAGCAAGCGGAGCAGGGGAGGCGGTGCGTCTGGAGGCGGCGCCATGGGCAGCCTCTCCTTGGGCGACAGCGGAGGAGAGCCCGAGGAAGCCCCCCACGGATCCCCCCCCTCCTTCCAGGACTCCTCTCGTTCCCTCCTCCCAAAGGAAAAAGCCCCCCCCCAGCTCTTTCCGGGGAAGTTTCGCCCCCTTCCCGACCACGTGTCGGGGAGGGCAGCGAATGGCCTCGTTCTCCCCTACACGTGTTTCCTGTCCTGCTCGCCGATGCGCATCGTCGCTGGTCCGACATGGTCCTCGCCTGAGCTCCGCCGACCGGCCTCCCGCGAGTAAGGCAAAGGGGGGGGGGGGGGTTGTGCCTTCCTCCTTCCTGGCTGGGGCGGCCCCGGGGGAAATCCAGCCGAGTTAATTGGGGGGGGGCGTATTTCGGCTGGGCCCCCCCTTCCTTTTGCCGGTGCTCCTTTGTTTGCTTGGGGGAAAGCGCTCCTGGCGCTCCTTTGTTTGCATTGGGGGGAAGCGCTCCTGGCGGGGCCTCGGCTGGAGGAGGGGGACGGGCAGAGGGCAGGGGGGGGGTTGCTGGACGCATAACCGTGAAGCTGCAGACCGCAGAGACCACAGCCCCCCCCCTCCAAAGGGCGGCTTCAGAGAGGGGTGGGCTCCCAGGCCTCAAATGATCCCTACTGACCCCCTCCTTTCCCCAGGCTCCCCCCCCACAGGCCCCAAATCTCCAGGAGTTTCCCGACCTGGACTTGGCAACCCTAGGAGAGGGTGGATACCTTCATAAATGCCCTGAGAAGGGGAGGGGGGATAGTTAAGATTTGGCAACTGCCAGGAGGAAGGTCTGGGTTCAGGGTTCACTCTCCTTGATTAGCAGACACAGGGGTAGCAGTATGGCAATCGTATTTCATACAGAAATACTGCAACAGTGCAACCAATATAAATACAAATAATTGTGTGAACACTGCAGAATAATCACTCCATGATGTTTAATCTTATTATTTTTTCAATCTAGACGTCATGAGAAGAACATACAAGACGTCTTATCAGTTCTGCTGATCAGCCCGATTTGATACACAGGCTATGTGCCGGTTATAAGCTATTCCGAAGTTGCTGGGAATTAGAGATATCCTTTTGGAAGGTGAATGAATAAGTGGAAGCAGAACTGATATTTGTATGAAAAAGAAATATCGAAACGGTTACTCCGGGGAAGTTCGTCCTTCTCTTCTTCATGACGTCTTGTATGTTCTTCTCATGATGTCTAGATTGAAAAAAGAATAAGATTAAACATCATGGAGTGATTATTCTGCAGTGTTCATACAATTATTTGGATTTATATTGGTTGCACTGTTGCAGTATTTCTGTATGTAATTCACTCTCCTTGGGCCAGGTCTTCCCCCTCTGAGTGGTCTGCCTTGCAGGGGGGTTGGTTGGTGGAGAGGAGGGGGGTAGGGCAGTCTGCAGTGGAGCTACCGGAAGGGGGTGGGGGGGCAGAGTTGGGAGATGTCTGAGGAGGGGTCCGGGAGGGTCCCCCGGGAGGTATAGTGCCCCAGAGACCGCCCTGTAAAGCAGCCCTTTTCTGCAGAGGAACTGATCTCTGTCGTCTGGGGGTAAATTTGATTTCTGAGAGAACTCCAGGCCCCGCCTGGGGTTGGCCAACCTAGTAGAGATGCTGCGGGAGGGAGGAGAACTCCTGTTCGTCCAGTCTGGTCTCCCTGGTCAGGGGTAATCCAGGGCAGGCTTCCTAACCTTCAGCCCCCTGTCGAGGCAGCCTCGAAAAACACACACCAACTCCCAGGAAAAACCAAAATATTAGCACATTTCCGTACCAATGCTCTCTCTAAGCTGTGGAGTCTTGTGAGCAAAAATTCTACTTTGTGAGCTACCGGCATTAAAGTTGTGAGGGAGCGATTTGGCTACTTCATAAACTAGTTTGTTCTCAGCTTAGAAGGAACACTGTTCCTTACTATTGTTGATTTATGTGCTTTCAATTACAGACTGTACTTGTGGGCCCTTCCCAGGGTTTTGAGCAATTCATTTTCATACTGCAGCAAATGGAAGGGGTGTGCAAAATAGTTTTCTCCCCAAGTATTTTCCATTTCCCTTTTTCCTTCCTGCTTGATTCTCAAACAGAATATAACTCATTTAAATAAACCAACAAACTCCAGAGTATGTACGTGTTAGACGTACATATTGTATGTCTAATTGGTGCCATTCTGGTATCATTTTTCAACTATTTTAACTTTGGTTTTAAATTGTATATTTTGTTACGTTGTCGAAGGGTATATTTGGTTGTTAACCACTCTGACCTTTTTGAATTGAGAGAAGGGTGGTATATAAATATGAATGATAAATAAATAAATGTAAAATGAGCTACAAATGTTTCCAAGTGTAGCACTCGTTAAAAGGCATGGATTTCTTTCCATCTTCCTAATGCATTTGGGCCTTTGTGTCCATGGATATGAATTAATATGGAGGGAAAAGGAAATACCACTTTACCCAGAGAGTGATTAAAATTTGGCTGTCGTGATGGCCACGGAAATAGAGCATTAAAAGGGGATTAGTGAGACTCTGTCAATGGCTACTGGCCACGGTGTCAGAGGGGAACCTCCACATTCAGAGGCACTAATCCTCTGAATCACAGAGCCGGGAGGCAACATCGGGGGAAGGCCTCGGCCTTTATGCCCTGTTGATGGCTAGAGGGACCATTGGTTTGATCCCGCAGGGCTCTTAAGAAAGTTTAAGGATTTGTCCCTGACTTGGAATTTGTCAATAAATTTTAAGCAAAGCAGATAAAGTAGACATAGAATAGGAACTCTCCCTGAGGCACACAGAAATTTCTGAAACATGAAAGAGATTCCATGCACATGTGCAGGTTTTCCTGAGGAGACACGTTAATGTGGAAAAGATGTTTTTTCTCCCTGAAGCATGAAATGCACTGAGATATGAAAGTAATGCTTCTAATAATAATGACACTAAGTTAGTGGGAGTAGCGCCCAGGGACCCACCAGCACCGTAGCGTAGAGTCTGATCTAGCCACAGTGACCCATTCCTTAGTTACACCTAGACTGGACTATTGCAATGAGCTCTGCTTGGGGCTAGCCTTGGAGAGTATTCAGAAGCTGAAGCTAATGCAGAATGCTGCAGCTAGACTGCTGGTTGGGGCAAACTACTGGGAGCATATCACCCCAATGCTACAGCAATTACACTGGCTATCAATCCGATCCCAAGCCCAATTCAAGTTGTTGGCTTTGTCCTTTAAAGCCCTACATGGCTTGTGACTGGGATATCTGAAGGACCTTCTTCTCCCATATGTTCCTGCCTAAGAACTAAGATCGCAGAAAGAAGCCCTTCTGATTGCCCCACCAACCAAAGAGGCTTGTCTGTTGGGCACATGAGAGAGGGCCTTTTTTTGGCACCCCCACGATCATGGAAAAATCTCCCCTCGTGTGGACCCCCTGAGGGTGGTCTGA
>NW_015163839.1:14743-24094 GCF_001447785.1 Gekko japonicus | reverse complement strand
GACTGTGCGACTGAACAACAACAGGTATAGACATGTAATGGCTTATAAAAGTTAAGAGACAGATATTGCACTCAGAGGCACTTCTGTGCTTCAAGCATTTCATTTGGAAATTATGCCCCTTGATAAAATGTGACAAGTGGGGGGCTTCCGGTTCCTGCTCGTCGACAGAAGGAGCGTTTGTCGTGCGCTCCTCTGTCCCAGGACTTTCTAAGACAATTCTACAGTCTCAAACCATTTCCAGCAGTGAAGGTTTGGCAGGGGGCGTCTCTGGACCTTAGCCCAGTGGGGTGGCGACCCTCGGGTGGAGTGCCAGCTGCCCTGAAGCAAGAAAGTCCCTAACAGCCAGCAGGAGACTCGACGGGACCAGCTAGTCACGCCGGGCAAAGAAGAGCAGAGGAGAAACTTCGGGGAAGCCAGCAGAGTCAACTTGTACCATCAAAGAAAATCCAAGCTAAGTATATTACAGGAGCAACGGGGTTTAGAAGCGGGGAAGACCCCAGAGAGGGGGCCAGGAGGGGAATAAAATAGACCTCAGAAATATCTGCACAGAGGTAAAGGAGGCGGCTAAGTTAAGGACAGTGCAAAACAGCGTTTGGTGGTGGGGTGTGAAGAGGCTAAAATACGGGGCTATACGGAACAGAAAAGCTGCAGTAAACCTTGTTTTTTGTATTTGAAGCTTACCCCTTTAAGAAGAGAAAGCGAGGGGCCAAGGTGACGAGGCAGAAATCGGAGGACCTGGAGAGAAGGAGTTGCGACGCGTGGTGAAAGGCGGGGCTGCAGACGGTGAGCTAGGAGAGCGACACCAGGAGAGAGGCGGGGCATCGGCCGGAGGGAGTCGAGGAGCCGAGGAGCCGAATCGAGGAGTGATCAGCTGGAGACCTGATGGGCCGACAAAGAGTGCGAGAGCGAGCCGAGGGCGTGCCGAAGCAACTAGGAAGGAGCTGATTTGACATGTGCATTGGAAAGAGGCTGGGATCAAAACAAGGAGAGCCTTGAGTCGCGAGTAACTGTGGGTGGGGGAAAGGCGGAGTGAAAAGGAGGGACATAGAAGAGTGACCTAACATTATCAAGAGTGGCTGCGAGCACAGGGAAAAGGAGACCGAAGGGGCAAGGAGGTCTTGTAAGATAGAAAGATAGAAAGAAGTGTGAAGTGCAGGGAATAAGGTGGATAGTAAGAGGAGATAATTCAATTCAAATCTTAAGGCACACAATAATAATAAATAAAATAGCTAGATAAATAAAAATAATAATAAAATAAGAGGGTAAGAACCAAAACAACAAAAGTTAAGGGAAATAATACTAAATACAAGAACACCAAATTCCTTCCTCATAAGATAAATAATTAACCTCATTAAATTAATTAACTGACCCAAATAATTTAATTTAATTAATTTGACTCCAACAATTAACTCAAACAACTAATTCAAATAGACTAATTACTTAATAGTAAATAAACAAACAAAATAAAGAAATAAGTAAGAATAATAAAAACAGGAGTAATATAGGAACAATAATAATAAGATTACTTAGTAATAATTACTAGTCTTATCAATACAACTAAAAAACTATAAATAGGTAAAGAGGTATAGTACAAATAAAGATAAATACATGGCAGCAGGAGGCAGTGGGAGCAGGAAACTTTCGTTAACCTCCCCAGGACAACAGGGCGGTACTAGCCAGCTTAAGTTAACAAATATGAGCAATACACAGACCATGATGAAGGACCTAACAAAGTTAATGCAAGAGAGTGTTGCATCGGCGGTGGCACAGGCAATGAAAACGGTTGAGAATGCGCTTCCAGTACTAATTAAAAACGAACTAGACCCCATATGTTTAAAGATGGATAACCTGGTGGCACAGATTAAAAGCGACACTGAGGAATTAAAAAGACAGGTAGTAGAAAACATGCTGGAAATAAAAAAAAGTCGCGAATAATCAGGGGAAAGTAAAAGAGAGCGTACGAGACTTGGAATTAGATATCCAAGAAATTAAAAGTAAAAATGAGAGATTAGAGGAGTCTCTGATACAATTGGAAATGGAAAAAGCAGATTTGAAAATAAGGTGTCAAAACGTCCCGGAAAATACAGAGAAAAACCTTAAAGAAGTAATGGTTTAAAACTTGGCAGAACAACTAGAGTTGGCCACGGCTGAAGAGCTGGAGACGGGAATAGGGGCAATTTACAGGAGAAACTCAGCGTGGGCAAAAAAGAATAAGAAACCTAGGGAAGTCCACATAAAATTTGACAAAAAGGAATTAAAAGAAATAATTTTTAGGGCAACATTTGACAATAAAGTTAATATCCAAGGGGAGGAACTGGTCTTTTTGAAAGAAATACCATGGAGGGTACGGGAAAAAAGAATGCCTTACATCACATTAACCAACTTGCTGAAAGAAAACAGAATTATGTTCCGCTGGTTAATACCGGAAGGCGTGCTCTTTACATATAATAGTCAAAGACAAAGAATTGACTCCATATTTAAAGCAGAAAACTTTCTTGAAAACTTTGGTGACAATTTAGGCCTGCACAGGGAAGAAGAAGAAGAAGAGGAGGAGGAAGGAGAAGAAGAAGAAGAAAAAGAAGAGGAGGAAGAAGAAGAAGGGGAAGAAGTTCGGGAAGAAGGCAACCACCAAGAGATATATAAAAAGACAGGGGGGGAAAGTAAGCCCAAACCCAATAAATCTACATACCAGATCCAGACCAGATATAAACATAAAAGTAGAGGGAACAAGCACTAAACTCACAGAATGGTATCTAGTAACAAAATCAACATCATTTCAATAAACATAAATGGATTAAATAGTGCTCATAAAAGAAGGAAAACATTCCACCAACTACAAAAAATTAAAGCAGACATTATATGTCTGCAAGAAACTCATATAAAAAAAAGTGATGTCAAACATCTAGAATATAAAAAGTTAGGCAATTCGTTTATAGCTTCTGCAGAGGGAAAAAAAAGAGGTGTGGTGATTTATGTAAAAGACTGTCTGAAGCCCGAATGGATTTGTGGGTCAGAAGATGGTAGAATAGTAGCAATTACAATTACTAGAAATGGGAGAAAGACCCTTATAGTAAATATCTATGCGCCTAACCAAAATCAAGAAGGCTTTTTTCAAAGATTACAAACGGTAGTGAATCAAAAGGTAGTTAATAATATCTGCATAGTGGGTGATTATAACGTCGTATTAGAGCCAGCATTAGACAGGAAAAAAGCTAGGAGGGGATCTAAATTAGGGGGCGTAATACCAAAAAGCTTCATGCAAATAGCGGAGGAACATAATTTAATAGATATATGGAGAACTAGGAATGGACAAAAAAGGGATTTTACTTATTACTCTTCGCGGCATAATACATGGTCTAGGATCGACATGGTATGGGTGTCAGCAGAGATAATAAAAGAGGTGTTAGAGTGTGAACTTTTACCAAACACATTTGCCGACCATAGTCCGGTTCTTTTGACGCTAAAGGATGAGTATAAGAAAAACAGAAGCTCAATAAATATAAAACTGCTCAGAGATGAAAACTGCTCAGAGATGTAAAAGTGATTGCACCGCTTGGAAACAGTGATCATAATGTTGTTGAGTTCAACATTTGTACAAATAGAGAATTGGCCAAAAAGACTCACACAACCATTTTTAACTTTAAAAGGGGTAATTTCTCTGATATGAGGGGACACGTGGGGAGGAAACTGAAAGGAAAAGTAGAAAGGGTCAAAACAATTGGGGAAGCTTGGGATCTATTTAAAACTACGATCCTAGAAGCTCAAAAAATATATATTCCGCAGGTTAGGAAAGGCACAAAAAGGTATAGGAAAAAGCCTGCATGGTTAACAAACAGAGTAATGGAAGCTGTAAAAAGTAAAAAGAATTCCTTTAAACAGTGGAAAGCTAGTCACAGTGAGGCTGATAAAACGGAACACAGGCTATGGCAAATAAAATGCAAGTCTGAGGTCAGGCAGGCAAAAAGGGAATATGAGGAGCATATAGCAAAAAACGTAAAAACCAACAATAAAACTTTCTTCAAATACATTAGAAACAGGAAACCAGCCAGGGAGGCAGTGGGGCCCTTGGACGACCAAGGGGTAAAAGGAGTATTGAAGGATGATAGGGAAATGGCTGAGAAGCTAAATGCATTTTTTGCCTCCGTCTTCACTGTGGAAGATGAGAAGTGCTTGCCCACTCCAGAACCACTGATTTCAGGAGGGGTGTTGAAAGACCTGAGTCAGATTGAGGTGACGAGAGAGGAGGTCCTAAAACTGATAGACAACTTAAAAACTGAAAAATCACCAGGCCCAGATGGCATACATCCGAGAGTTCTGAAAGAACTCAAATGTGAACTTGTAGATCTCCTGACAAAGATATGTAATCTTTCCTTAAAATCTGCCTCCATTCCTGAGGATTGGAAGGTAGCTAATGTCACTCCCATCTTTAAAAAGGGTTCCAGAGGAGATCCGGGAAATTACAGGCCAGTCAGTCTGACGTCGATACCGGGTAAATTGGTGGAAACCATTATTAAGGAAAGAATTAGTAGGCACATAGATGAACAAAACCTATTGAGGCAGACTCAGCACGGTTTCTGTAAGGGAAGATCTTGTCTCACTAACCTGTTAGTGTTCTTTGAGGGGGTGAACAAACATGTGGACAAGGGGGATCCAATAGATATTATTTACCTTGACTTCCAGAAAGCTTTTGATAAAGTTCCTCATCAAAGGCTCCTAAGTAAGCTCAAAAATCATGGGATAGAAGGACAAGTCCTTTTATGGATCAAAAACTGGCTAGTTCATAGAAAACAGAGAGTGAGTGTAGGTGGGCAATTTTCTCAGTGGAGGGTGGTAAGCAGTGGGGTACCGCAGGGATCAGTACTTGGTCCACTGCTTTTTAACTTGTTCATTAATGATTTGGAGATGGGAGTAAGCAGTGAAGTGGCTAAATTTGCGGATGATACAAAGTTGTTCAGGGTGGTGAAAACCAGTGAGGATTGTGAGGCACTCCAAGGGGATCTGTCAAGGATGGGCGAGTGGGCGTCAACATGGCAAATGGGGTTCAATGTGGCCAAGTGCAAGGTGATGCACATTGGAGCCAAAAATCCTAAATATAAATACACATTGATGGGGTCTGAACTGGCAGAGACTGAGCAAGAGAGAGATCTTGGAGTTGTAGTGGATAACTCACTGAAAATGTCGAGACAGTGTGTGACTGCAATAAAGAAGGCCAATGCTATGCTGGGGATTATTAGGAAGGGTATTGAAAACAGATCAGCCAATATAATAATGCCCCTATATAAATCAATGGTGAGACCTCATTTGGAATACTGTGTGCAGTTCTGGGCACCACACCTTAAAAAGGATATTATAGCTTTGGAAAAAGTGCAGAAAAGGGCAACTCGAATGATAAAAGGGTTGGAACACTTTCCCTATGAGGAAAGGTTAAAGCGCTTAGGGCTCTTTAGCTTGGAGAAAAGACGACTGAGGGGTGACATGATCGAGGTTTATAAGATTATGCATGGGAAAGAGCAGGTAAAGAAAGAGGTACTTTTCTCCCTTTCTCACAATACAAGAACTCGTGGGCACTCCATGAAACTGCAGAGCGGTCGGGTTAGAACGGATAAAAGGAAGTACTTCTTCACCCAAAGAGTGATTAACACATGGAATTCACTGCCACAGGAAGTGGTGGGTGCTACAAGCATGGACGGCTTCAAAAGGGAATTAGATAAGCATATGGAGCAGAGGTCCATCAGTGGCTATTAACCACAAGGTATAGATAGGGGCTCTGGGGCAAGTGATGCTCTGTCTTCTTGGTGCTTGGGGGGGTCAACAGTGGGAGGGCTTCTAATGTCCTGGCCCCACTGGTGGACCTCCTGATGGCACTGGTATTTCTGGCCACTGTGTGACACAGAGTGTTGGACTGGATGGGCCTTTGGCCTGATCCAACATTGGCGTCTCTTATGTTCTTATGTTCTTAACTTTGTCCAGAAATGTAAAAAAGAAATAGTGGAATTTTTCAAGATAAATAATAAATCAGACACCCCTAAGGAAATTATATGGGATGCTTTTAAAGCATATATAAGAGGGAGATTTACTAGTCAAAATATATGGAAAAATAAGCAGAAGAAAAAAGAATACGATAATCTAACTCAACAAATTAAAACGCAAGAAACTAATATGAAAAATGCCAGAAGTAGTTGTAATGCCAAAATTAAATTAAATTTTCTCCATCATAAGTTGAACATATTACTAAATTTTGAAATACAACAAAAAATTGAATACACAAAACAATTTTATTTTGAAAATATAAATAAACCTAATAGGTGGCTAGCGTATAAAGTAAGGAAAGAAAGGACAAAACGTACGATAGTTAAACTATGTAATGATAAAAATGAAGAGCAGTTGAACATACAGGAGTTGAAATTAATAGTAGAGAATTTTTATAAAAAACTATACGGATGTGAGCGGCAAGATGAGGAAACAATTAAAAATTACCTGAAGGAAGACAAGAATATATTTAACGAGCAACAGAGAGAGATTCTGAACGAGCCAATAACAATGTTTGAGCTGATGGAATCAATTAAAAAACAGGAAAAAAAATAAGGCGCTAGGCCCAGATGGGATTCCGGCGGAGTTCTATAAAATTTTTGAGGAAGAAATATGTCAAGTGTTTAAAGATATTCTCCAGAGAATAGGGACATTGGAAAGGATTCCGGAGTCATGGAACCATGCTTTATTAACGTTAATACCCAAGTCCAACTCAGATCTAAGTGATGTTAACTATAGACCCATCTCATTGTTAAATGCCGACTACAAAATATTTGCAGGGATTCTGGCAAATAGATTGAAAAGGGTACTTTCACAAATAATACATCAAGACCAGATGGGCTTCCTGCCCAAAAGACAAATGAGGAATAACATACGATCAATTATAGATGTCTTGGAATATTACAAGGAACGCCCGGATAAAGAGGTGGTTCTTAGACGCTGAAAAGGCCTTTGATAACTTGTCATGGGAATTTTTACTCCAAAAATTAAAAAGAGCAGGGTGCGGGTTGTATTTCCATAAAATGGTTAAATCCCTATACTCAACACAATATGCTAAAGTAATAGTGAATGGAGATTTAACTAATAATATAAAAATTCAAAAAGGATCAAGGCAGGGGTGTCCTATGTCACCCCTGCTGTTCATATTCGCTCTAGAATCTCTGACAGATAGGGTAAGGACTAATAATTTGATTGAAGGCCTAAAAATAAAAGAAGAAACATATAAGTTATTAGCATTTGCGGACGATCTAGTGTTTATTCTAGAGAATCAAAAAACATCAATAATACACTTAATGGACACGATTGTAGACTATGGACAAGCAGCCGGACTTAAAATAAATTATAAAAAGTCAAAGATGATATCAAAAAATTGTTTACCTAAAACGTTGCAAGAAATTAAAAAGGTAACGACTATGGAAATGGTTAGGAAAGTTAAATATCTTGGAGTAAACATCACAAATAAAAGTAGTTCACTGGAAGAGGACAACTATAAGGAATTATTGATAGAAATAACAAAAGATTTGTCAAAATGGAAGACCATACCGTTGTCGTTTATGGGGAGAATCGCATTAATCAAAATGAATATACTACCAAGAGTCTTCTTCTTAGCTCAAAGTATACCGATATTAAAAAAACAGAATTTCTTTGAAGAGCTAAATAAAATCACGAGACAGTTTATCTGGCTGCACAAAAAGGCGAGGATTAAATGGAAAACACTGCAGAACAGAAAAGAAGGAGGAGGACTATCTGTACCCAACTGGTATATATATTACCAGGCGGCAGCCCTAGTCTGGATCAGAGAATGGATTACCTTGGAAAATAGGAGGCTACTCTTACTGGAGGGCCATGATCTAGCAATGGGGTGGCACGCATATACATGGTATGGTAAGGATAAAATACATACAAACTTCAATAAACACTGGTTAAGAGGCGCCCTAAATAAAGCCTGGAGTAAAATCAAGGAGAAATTCTATAAGAAAACTCCAAGGTGGGTTTCACCCATGGAGGCATTTACTCAACCGGCCCTATTAACGGCAAATAAAAAACTAACATATCAGACATTACTAAATAAAGAAAATAAATTAATAATAGAGGAGAAGTTGTTAAGAGATAATATAATATCTTGGTGGGAGAAGATAATGTTACAAGACAGATTTAAAAAAGATATGGTGAGAGGCTTTGAAGGTAGTAATAAAGAGCTAGATAAAATTTGGTTGTCCACAAGCGATAAATTAATACAGAAACTGTATCGGTTTCTGTTGGATGACTTTGAAAAAGATGAGGAGGTGAAAAATGTGATGAATAAATGGATGAAAGATATAGGGAAACAGATTGACTTAGAGAGATGGTCTAAAACATGGGACTCGCTCAAGTATATGTGAGCCATTGCCTACAAAGAGAATGTTTATAAAATGATTCATAGATGGCATTGGTCCCCGGAGAAAATAGCCAAATGCTATTCCGGATACTCTAGTTAGTGTTGGAAATGTAAGGCCAGCATAGGGACTTTCTTTCACATGTGGTGGACATGTAGTAGAGTTCAGGAGTACTGGGAAATGGTGAGAAGACTGATACAAGAAAACATGTGCAAAAACTTAGCATTGGATCCGGAGATATACTTGTTAAATATGGTACCTAAGGGGTATGGACAGCAGGACAGATATGTAATAGTATATATTATAACTGCAGCCCGTTTATTACTGGTCAAGAACTGGAAAATAGACATAATACCTAAGAAGGAAGAATTAGTTGCAAAGGTGCTAGATCTAGCATAGATGGACGATCTAAGCCTAAAGTTGCAGAATAGGTATGGAAAAGTGTATAAGAAAAGATGGGTTAAGGTGTATGAATGGATAGAGACATTGAATGTATGAGACTCTACAATATATATTATATATGCATTGGAATGTTAATTACTGTAAAACCAAATAAAAATATTTATATATATATAAAAAAGATAAAATGTGACAAGTTACATGGGTAAGCAACTTTTAGCTAGTGATAGTTTCTTTATGCTTGGTCAATGTAGTGGTTATTGTGTTTCGTTGTATATATTTTGTCTTCTAGAATACAAGGGTACAGTCCCAGTTTAAATCACTGTTGTAACTCAACATATATTGACTACATCTGAATGTATGAAAAAAGCACTCAATGCAGGAGATTCAAGTTTTCATTGTCAAGATCTAGATTTATTTTATTTAAATATCTGTTATTGATGTCCAGTCTTATTAAATGTGGAGCTGCGGTGGCTCAAGTAGTTAAGACACTGAACTGCAGACTGTGGAAGGTCAGTAGTACAGCAGTTCGAGAACCGGGTGCCGC
>NW_015163839.1:14202-14394 GCF_001447785.1 Gekko japonicus | reverse complement strand
AGTAGAAGCCGGACTCTTCGTTAGTATCTATGAACAAATGAATATTTTTGTACAATATCTATGAACAAGTGAACATTTTTGTATTTTTGCATAAGTACATGATTTGTATTCATTGGATGATTCAATATAGAAGCATTTATATATATTTCTTAGCACTTTTTATGGCATAGGCAACGACTTCCCCAGTCTATC
>NW_015163839.1:3768-12929 GCF_001447785.1 Gekko japonicus | reverse complement strand
AAGACCAACGAAGGTTTATTCAAGGTATGAGCTTTCGTGTGCAAGGCACACTTTTTCAAATACATTGGAATGGAAGATGAGGTTCTGAACTTATAGACAAGGATTTAAGAGCAAATTACCATGTAACATGATGATATAGTTTTAAGTTATGCAAAGTGAAAAAACTAGAGGACAAGCTCAACAGTTGTAAAGCAATACATATGTCAAAACAGCAGATAAATGTGTAAAGGTGTTATTTCTAATTGTGGGAAGTAGCCCTCCATGCTTGAGAGGAGACAATTAAGATTCTGTTACTTTCCACAATTAGAAATCAGGGCCCTGCGGGATCTTGTGCAATTTCACAGGACCTGTAAGACGGAGCTCTTCCACCAGGCCTTCAATTAGGAGCCGCCACCGTTACCATCAATGTCCGCAACTAATATCTGTGGTATAAGTCCAGCCTAACCGACACTGCGTTAGAATCTTGGGTGCGATATTATATGGCACGCCGATGTGATTTAATATTAAATTGTTTAACTGGTTTTAATTGTTTTATATGAATTTGGTGCACTATGCCAAATATTGTTAGCCGCCCTGAGCCTGCTCGCGGGGAGGGCGGGATATAAATGTAATAATAAATAAATAAATAAAAGTCCTGAGCTTTCGACACCTATCAAACACATCTCTTCGAAGACACCTTCTCCTCAAAGATTCGACAGTAGATGACTCTTTCTCATACCTTCTTTTACTGTCCAAAGCATGATATAACCAGAGAAAAATTTAGGAGAAAATGGCTACAAAAATATTCAGCCTTCTCTGACGATTTAAGATTAAGATTACTTTTCAACAGTCTTTGTAAATGTTGTATTGTGGACGTGGCAAATTTCTATTATACGGTTGTTTTTAATTCTGAAATTGCGTTTTCCTTTTGCAGAGCATGGCCCATGGGCTGTTAAATAGAATGACATTGAAACTGATTTAACCTTTACAACTATCTTGCAAGATAGGTTAGCCTGAAGCTTTGACTGGCTAAAACACATCCCAAGAGCTTCCAGTCCTACTGTGGATTTGAACTCAGATCCCACCAAGCCATAACCCAATACCCTGGCTTTTGAACTTAACTGACCCACATAATGAATGAGGGCAAAAGGTGCGAATCTCAAGCATCTGGAAGAGGGTATCTTATTTAGAATTTTTTACACGGTTGCCACACTTACTTTTGATACATTGAATGAAGTCCAACTCATCCAAAACCCCACACCACAAGCACAGAAAACATAAAGTCTGGTTTACCTGATACGAATAATAAAAATATCTTTAATGAGCGGTGACTCTTCCTTAGCTCAGTTTTGTTTTCTCTGACTCAGAAAGAAACACCTAATCTGGGGCTGCCAACTGCCTGGAGAAAATTTTATGCAGTCCCTTTAACAAAGGAATTATGGGATGTTATTTATTCTTCCTTAGCTCAGTTTTGTTTTCTCTGACTCAGAAAGAAACACCTAATCTGGGGCTGCCAACTGCCTGGAGAAAATTTTATGCAGTCCCTTTAACAAAGGAATTATGGGATGTTATTTATCTCTTCAGATACCCTTTTCCACACACTCAGCGTCTGCGAATGAGGCTGGATATTTTCCCCCCTTCAGGCCTATCACCAACGCTAATGCTATGCCTCTCCAAAATAAAGTAGGGAGACGGGAAGGACAATTTTCTTGTTATAGAGGCGCTTTCCTATAAGGCCTAAATGTACCTTTCTGTACTGGTAGAGTTTTGTGTTCCACAGAGGAAGAGAATGGTTTGTGTCTCACAGAAAGTGGTGTCTCAGAGTAGCCTTTCACTCTGACGAAAACCAACAGCTAGAAAGGGATAGACAAGACTCTTGGCTGGTCATCACGGCCTGTATTTATATCTAGGCCTAATGAAGTTTTGTCCAGAGTACTTCTGCAAGATCGTGAAATATAAACAGGATGAGTGTCTAAGTAGCAATTTATAACCACAATATTGTTACCAACAGAATCACTGCCAAAATTGGGGCAACAACAGAAACTGCTGCCAGAGGTTTCTGGCAAGGCTTACTGGGAAAGGACTGGGCATAGGAGAATAAGATTTGAGGTACCTTAAGACCAATGCTCCCTCTAGGCTACGGAGTCATGGGAACAAAAATTCTACTTTGTGAGCGAGCGATTTAGCTGCTGCATAAATTAGTTTGCTCTGTAGCCATCCTTCCTGAGCTAAGACAGAAATGTGTGAGCCGGAGGCTAAAAAACGGTGAGCTAGCTCACACTAACTCAGCTTAGAGGGAACATCGCTTAAGGCCCTGGCAAAATACCCTACAGGTAGGCAAGGGGCGGCTTGTAGGAGGAAATGGAAGCATCCCTGAAAGCTATACAGTATTGATCTGCTTTAGCTTAACTCAGCCTGAAAGGGACTTTTGCCAATGAAGAGAAACATTCTCTTGGAAAGTCCCTGAAACATTTTTCCGACAAATACCCCAATGTTCCCAAATAAACATGAGAAAATACGGCTGTTTGGTTTTCACAGAAGGTCCTGGGGTGGGGCGGGGAGAAGTTCTTGGAACAGAATGAAAGGCACACAGAGGCTGCGGTCAGGCAACAAACTTGGCACAGTCTGGGCATACCTCTAAGTGCACTGGTTTAAGTTGGAGTGGGAAGGATCAGTCAGACCGCACACCCTGAGGCAGCGTGCCCGCACACTTGTACTCTGGTCAATAGTCCACATTAGTGCTGTGCCTCAACCATGAAGCGCGCTGTCCAGGTGGCTTTCTTTAAAAATATGGGTGCCCATGTGCATGCGCACATAGCCAACTGGTTAAAAAAAAGTGGAAATCGATCTGACTGTTTGCACTTCCTGACCGGCTTCAGTTCACAACAGAGAAGTTCAGACATCCGGAAATGCGGGGTTAGAGCGCTGACATTTGTAAACAACTGGGGACTGGGAGGATCATGTTGCTGTCTGATCGTGCTCTTTAAACCCGCAAGGGAACCACAATGACATTGGTGCAATCTGCTCGTCTGACCGCAGCCACAGACACCAAAATCTCCAGTCTCTTTGCGTACTGATATGATTCAATAGTTTATTCACATACAGATGCAAACTGAGACTATTTTTTTCCACATAAGCATATACAGATTAATATTATATGACAAACACACTAGGCAGTATTCATAGTTATATGATAAATACATTATGCAGTATTTATACTAGAAGCTTTCATGTTAAGAACATTAGTTTTATACTACGAACATTTCATCAGGAAGAGGAACCAGTAATAGAGAGAGACTGGAATAATTGTTACAAAGGGATAACTGTATGTGGCCATTAACTGGGAATGTGTTAGAAGCTATCATAACTCTCCGAAGCTAATATAACTGTTATAAAGGTCTGGTCTCAAAATGGACTGTTATAGGGATCTGGTTCCAGAGTGGATGGTGGCAGGAACTAGTGTCACCAGAACAGCCAAGTTCAGGAAATCCCCAACTTGATCCGGAGAGCTGAAATGTCCTTGGGAGAAGAAGGCTGATGTGTGCTTCTGCCATGAATAACTAGAGATCAATTGAGCCAGCAACTGGAGATAGAGAGCAATTGCCAGCCAATATAAAACAAGAAGGCTTCTAGATAGATATATATATATAAAAAAGGACTGATTGTTACTTTCAGAAATAAATTAATCGGCTTGCTCCTAGTTTAAATTCTTCAAATGGAACTCGAAGATAATTTGAAGAAAACAGAAAAGAAGTTAAGCTTTAATAATTTGAAAATGGAATCAAATGATAATTTAAAGAAAATTCAAAAGAACTTAAGCTGTAAAAATTTGAAGAAAGTAAAAAAGAGGTAACATTGCATAAAGAGGCTGACACCTTTTAATATAATAGGATTACTCCTGAGGAAGATTGGTGAAATGAGTGTATAACCGGTTGCTCACTGAGAATAATGGACTTTTCCTTGAAAATGTTAGGGTTTCTCCGCTGTCTGGGATCTTTGATGCTGCTGAAGAGAAGCACTCAACCTGAATCTCTTTCCACACTCAGAGCATTCAAAAGTTTTCTCTCCTGTGTGGGTTCTTTGGTGCTTCTGAAGAGTACAACTCTGACTGAATCTCTTTCCACACTCAGAGCATTCAAATGGTTTCTCCCCTGTGTGGATTCTTCAGTGGTTCCAAAGTGTACCACTCTGACTGAATCTCTTTTCACACTGAGAGCATTCAAAAGGTTTCGCCCCTGTGTGGGTTCTTTGGTGCTTTTGAAGAGTACCACTCTGACTGAATCTCTTTCCACACTCAAAACATTCAAATGATTTCTCCTCCGTGTGGGTTCTTTGGTGCTGCTGAAGAGTACAACTCCGACTGAATCTCTTTCCACACTCTGAGCATTCAAATGGTTTCTCCCCTGTGTGGACCCTTTGGTGCACTTGAAGATGGTTCCTCTGACTGAATCTCTTTCCACACTCAGAGCATTCAAAAGGTTTCTCCCCTGTGTGGACCCTTTGGTGTAGCTCAAGAAGGGCACTCAACCTGAATCTCTTTCCACACTCAGAGCATTCAAATGTTTTCTCTCCTGTGTGGGTTCTTTCGTGCTTCTGAAGACTACAATTCCGACTGAATCTCTTTCCACACTCAGAGCATTCAAATGGTTTCTCCCCTGTATGGACCCTTTGGTGGTTCCTAAGTGTACCACTCTGACTGAATCTCTTTTCACACTGAGAGCATTCAAAAGGTTTCTCCCCTGTGTTGGTTCTTTGGTGCTTTTGAAGAGTACCACTCTGACCGAATCTCTTTCCACACTCAAAACATTCAAATGATTTCTCCTCCGTGTGGGTTCTTTGGTGCTGCTGAAGAGTACAACTCCGTCTGAATCTCTTTCCACACTCAGAGCATTCAAAAGGTTTCTCCCCTGTGTGGACCCTTTGGTGCACTTGAAGATGGTTCCTCTGACTGAATCTCTTTCCACACTCAGAGCATTCAAAAGGTTTCTCCCCTGTGTGGACCCTTTGGTGCAGCTGAAGAAGGGCACTCAACCTGAATCTCTTTCCACACTCAGAGCATTCAAAAGGTTTCTCCCCTGTGTGGGTTCTTTGGTGCTTCTGAACACCGCTGCTCTGACTGAATCTCTTTCCACACTCTGAGCATTCAAATGGTTTCTCCCCCGTGTGGATTCTTCGGTGCTGCTGAAGAGTACCACTCTGACTGAATTTCTTTCCACATTCAGAGCATTTAAAAGGTTTCTCCCCCATGTGGATTCTTCGGTGCTGCTGAAGAGTACCACTCTCACTGAATTTCTTTCCACACTCAAAGCATTCAAAAGGTTTCTCCCCTGTGTGGATTCTTCGGTAGTTCTAAAGATGGCACCTCACACTGAATCTCTTTCCACACACAGAGCATTCAAATGGTTTCTCCCCTGTGTGGGTTCCTTGGTGGTTCTTAAGAGTGCCACTCTCACTGAATCTCTTTCCACACTCTGAGCATTCAAATGGTTTCTCCCCCGTGTGGGTTCTTTCGTGGTTCTGAAGATGAAACCTCACACTGAATCTTTTTCCTCACTCATAGCATTCAAATTGTTTCTCTCCTGTGTGGGTTCTTTGGTGCTGCTGCTGATGACTGCTCTGACTGAATCTCTTTCCACACTCTGAGCATTCAAATGGTTTCTCCCCTGTGTGGACCCTTTGGTGCACTTGAAGATGGTTCCTCTGACTGAATCTCTTTCCACACTCAGAACATTCAAATGGTTTCTCCCCCATGTGGGTTCTTTTGTGGTTCTGAAGAGTGCCACTCTCACTGAATCTCTTTCCACACTCAGAGCATTCAAATGCTTTCTCCCCCGTGTGGGTTCTTTGGTGCTGCAGAAAATTGCCACTCTGACTGAATCTCTTTCCACACTCTGAGCATTCAAAAGGTTTCTCTCCTCTGTGTATTCTTTGGTGCACCAGGAGCTTTGATCTAATTCTGAAATTAATTGCCTTCATTATCCTATCCTTTGGAAAATGTACATTACACTGTGTTCCGTCTCTGTTTTCAATCATCTGGCTGCCTTTGTTTTTCTTAGGTCTGCCTCGTTTCTTGATGTTGTCTTTCAGGTCTTCCTTTTCAACTCTTTCTGGCATTTGTGGATGAAGTTCCTCACCCTCCTCATTCCTCTTATTATTTTCTGCTAGAATAAAGAGAGAGATCCTGTTAGCATTTGGGATGGCCGGTAAGTCTAATGACTGCATTAGAAAAGGATTGCTGGCCCTTTAGCCTTCTTCACATTTCCCCAGAAAACCTAGTATTAAAGGATACCTCACCCTCTCAAGAGCCTACTGAGATACAGGAATATAAAAATCTACGCCACGTGGAAAAGAATGGAAGGAATGAAGACAGGAAGAAAATTGTATTCAGTGTTATTGCAATGTGTAAAATGTGTAAGAAGCTTGTTACTAGATAGTTCTAGGTAGTTACTTGACCAGGGGTATAAATGATGTTTTGACTTGGAATGTGTGAATCTTTTTCCACACTCAGAGCATTCAAATGATTTCTCATCCGTGTGGGTTCTTTGGTGGTTCTGAAGACGGCACCTCACACTGAATCTGTTTCCACACTCACAATTTCTCCTTATAAGAAAATAGATTTTTCAGTCTTGATTATAGATTAATATAAAAAGGAGTAATGAAATGATGAGTCTTGAGAGTTCATATGAATATGAGTCATTTAAGGATAGAAATATGAGGGAAAATGATATGCATTAAGCTTTGTTATAAACTAATAGATGTAAACTGTCCATTGCCATGTTATAGGTTAAAGGTTATTGATTGTTTCCAAAGATGGATAGATTAATTTAGCAGGATATATGAGTTAATTCTTTATTAACAGAACTTAGGTTCTTTTTCTGATTCCTTTTCTTTGTTTTGAAATGCCAGAGTTGATTTGGAAAGTGAGAAATTGTATGAAGGGGCGAAATGGAGAGAATAATTACCTAAATTAGAGTAGAGGAAAGGGGGTGACAAATTAATTGAATTAATTAATTCCACATTAATTGGGTTTAGGGATGGTTTAAGGAAACAAAGGAATTGTAGTAACTGAAGTAGTAGCTGAAATAAGGAGTTTTTGTTTGTCAAGAAAAGGATTGCTGGCCCTTTAGCCTTCTCCAGCTTGGCGGAACTTAACCCCCCCTCCACATTTCCCCAGAAAACCTAATATTTAAGGATACCTCACCCTCTCAAGAGCCAAAGCTTAGTCAGAAGGAGTTTCCGAGACTCCAGATTTCAAGGCCACCAGAAGGCCTCCCTTCTTCCTAACACAGCAGGCTTTATGATTCTACCAAGCCCAAAGTTGTCCAGAAGTGAATCAAAAATCCCCCTGGTTATTCCTTGTCTGTTCCCTTGACATAACCGTAGGGATACTCACTCTCAGCCAGCTCACTTGGGAAGGAAATATGCTTTTGGGATCCTCTTGAGGAGCTTTCCAGCCTTTTTTTGGATTCAAGTCCATTGTCTGTTTCCATCGTAGTCTCTCTTATACCTTGTGTTTCTTTCACAGAGAGAGGAAGAGAGAGAGAGAGAGAGAAAGTGATCATTCTTATCTGGGGAAGGAAAGAAATTCAAGAGTAGATATTTTTCTGGAAGAAGAAGAGGAAGAGGAGATTGGATTTATACACCGCCCTTCACTACTCAAAGGAGTCTCAGAGCGGCTTACAAACTCCTTTCCCTTCCCCTCCCCACAACAGACACCCTGTGAGGTAGGTGGGCTGAGAGAGCTCTGACAGAAACTGCTCTTTTTCCAGAACAGCTCTCATCAGAGCTACTGCTTGCCCAAGGTCATCCAGCCAGGTGCAAGTGGAGGAATGGGGAATCAAACCCAGTTCTCCCAGATTAGAGTCCACACACTTAACCACTACACCAAACTGGAAGGAAGAAAGGTCACAATCCCTAACAGTATAAGGGGAATGCATCTGTGAGGCAAAACACCCTAGTTCCCCCAAGGGGTTAAGGTGGCCTGTCTGACTTGCAGGTGTTCCTTATTCGAGTCTCCATGCAGCTCACATCCTTAATTTTTCAAGCCAGACTCTAGAATGTGGTCATTGGTTAATCGTGACAACCTATATTCAGTTGTATAACCAGGAGGGAGGGGGGATTAGGAGGGTGCTGACAGCCTCTGGAAAAGGCAGGACCCTTCATTGGGTCGTTAGGACCACCTAAGGTGGCGGGGAGTCGTGTTGGTCTGAATTCACAGAATAAAGTTAGAGTCCAATGGCACCTTTGAAACCAACGACCCCAGAGAGGCAAAAAGTGTAATGCAGAGGGAAACTAGGCTGACTCCGTGATCATGCCATGCTGTTACACCTTGCTAGTTTCTTGCTGAATACAGCCTTCCCCTGGCCTCCCAGCTCTGGCATTCCTTTGGAGGTCTCCCTTCCAAGTATTTGCCAGAGTCAACCCTCTTAACTGATGAGATCTGATGAGAAAGGGC
The DNA here is from genome assembly GCF_001447785.1 of Gekko japonicus. NCBI lineage: Eukaryota > Metazoa > Chordata > Lepidosauria > Squamata > Gekkonidae > Gekko > Gekko japonicus. The sequence continues at coordinate 4,495 of NW_015163839.1, read as the reverse complement.
TCGCCTGGACTACCCAGGTCAGGGCGACAGGTAGCTTTCCTTGATTTTCTTTTGCTAAGCAGCAGAAACTGGGCTGTTTAGAGCCGTCTTATTTTTAAATCCTTAAGAAAGCTTGATATGTTTTAAAGGGGGTAATGCTTTACTTATGTGCCCTCTGCTCGTGAACCCACTGAACGAAGTGCTGGTTAGGTACAAAGAGTTGTGACCCGGGGGAGACCCAGGCTTTGGTTCTTGACAGGGTCATTTCCAGATCACAGGCAGACTGGATGTTTGTAACCCCATCCAGGGGGTCGATGTGTTGTAAAGGTGGCAACAGAAAAATGAGGATCTGGCCCCTTCCAGAGTCTTTCTGAGGGCCTCTCATCCCGCCTTTGCCTCAGGTGCAGAGACACCTTCTCTGGCTCGGGTAACAGCCACAACAACGGCCTCAGTGGCCCCTGGGCAAGGACGCACACATGAACACAGGAAGCGGCTCTCCAGGGTCTCAGGCAGAGCTCTTTCACATCACCTCCTACCTGATCCTTTTAACTGGAGATGCTGCCAGGGTTTCAACCGGGGACCTTCCGCATGCCAAAGAAGATGTTCTGCCAGTGAGCCACAACCCCGCCCCAAATAGCAGGACAGGCCTCAGAATGGTGCATTTTGACCCCAAAAGAAAAAGCAGATTCCCTCCTCAGAGATAATGCCAGGTAGAGACTGCACCCTGGAAATGAGTAGTCTGGGAAGG
>NW_015163839.1:0-1254 GCF_001447785.1 Gekko japonicus | reverse complement strand
AGTTGTTCAGGGTGGTGAAAACCAGTGAGGATTGTGAGGCACTCCAAAGGGATCTGTCAAAGATGGGCAAGTGGCCGTCAACATGGCAAATGGGGTTCAATGTGGCCAAGTGCAAGGTGATGCACATTGGAGCCAAAAATCCTAAATATAAATACACGTTGATGGGGTCTGAACTGGCAGAGACTGATCAAGAGAGAGATCTTGGAGTTGTAGTAGATAACTCCCTGAAAATGTCGAGACAGTGTGTGACTGCAATAAAGAAGGCCAATGCTATGCTGGGGATTATTAGGAAGGGTATTGAGAACAGATCAGCCAATATCATAATGCCCCTATATAAATCAATGGTGCAACCTCATTTGGAATACTGTGTGCAATTCTGGTCACCACACCTTAAAAAGGATATTATAGCTTTGGAAAAAGTGCAGAAAAGGGCAACTCGAATGATAAAAGGGTTGGAACACTTTCCCTATGAGGAAAGGTTATGTCACTTAGGGCTCTTTAGCTTGGAGAAATGATGACTGAGGGGTGACATGATTGAGGTTTATAAGATTATGCATGGGAAAGAGCAGGTTGAGAAAGAGGTACTTTTGGGCTTCTGGTCGGAGAAAATGGCGATTTGACGCACTCTGGGATTGTCCAGGGTGGACGGTGGCTCTTTTGACAGCTTGGGCAAGTTAATGCCCAAGGCATGCTTCCCCTAGGCAGGGGGAAAGACTGACAAGCATCAAGACCCCAGCAGGAGTTGAGATCGGTGTGATCAAGGCTCGGAAGAGGCTTGTATCACACTTTGATCTCTTCCCGCAGAACGGGCACGGCATTCAGCACTTAAAGAGCCAACCGGGCTGAGTATTCAGCATAAAGTCATCATTTCCCGACTTCTAAAAAGGAGAGAAGAAATTTGGACTGAAGGAGGCAGTGTGAAAACCTAAGATAAACAATCAAGGTAATAAAATCGTTTTGCTTACCGGAAAGAAGTTGTAGCTGACTTTTAAACTAAGAGGATAAGCGTTTATGCCTTGCTAAAGTGAATCGGAAAATCTCGGAGCTGAAAAGAGCTTTTAAAAAGTGGAAAAATAAAAAGATAGACTTAGTTTAACATTCCTGCGGTTAAGAAAGACAAAGGATTGTAATAGCAAACGAAACTGATACTCCTGATCGCGAGACTGTGTTGGCTTCCAAGTGTGCTGGCAAGGAGAGGAAATGAGTTGGGAGCCAGAGCGGACTGCGGAGAACCTACAAGCAACCGGAAGAAGA
>NW_015163838.1:494-23315 GCF_001447785.1 Gekko japonicus | reverse complement strand
TTGGTGATCCGGGGAAGTCAGCACAGATTGGTCCCCAATAGGTCCTGCCAGATTAACCCCATTTCCTTCTTTGATCGAGTGATGAGCTTACTGGATCAAGGGAATGCTGTTGATGTTGTTTACTGGAATTTCAGTAAAGCTTCTGAATGGGCTCCCCATGATGTTCTGATGGGTAAACTAGAGGACTGTGGACTGGACTCTAGGATAGTTGAATGGACAGGGAACTGCGTTGTCAATGGCATTCCATTTGAAGGGAGGGGGGTGTCCAGCAGTGTTCCCTCTAAGCTGAGTTAGTGTGAGCTAGCTCAAAGTTTTTTAGCCTCCAGTTCACAGATTTTTGTCTTAGCTCAGGAAGGAGGGCTCCAGAGCAAACTATTTTATAGAGTAGCCAAATCACTCACGACTTTAATGCCAGCAGCTCACAAAGTAGAATTTTTGCTCACAAGACTGCACAGCTTAGAGGGAACATTGGTGTCCAGTGGGGTGTCACAGGGCTTGGTTCTGGGCCTGGTACTTTTCGATATTTTTATAAATGACCTGGATGAGTGCGTGGAGGGGATACTCATTAAATTTGCAGATGACCCCAGATAACAGAGAGAGAACTCAACAAGATCTGGACACGCTGGAAAATTGGGCGGATGTGAACGAGATGCAATTTAACAAGGCTAAGTGCAGAGTTCTACAGCTGGGTAACAAAAATGAGGAACACGCACTCTGGATGTGGGATACACTTCTGGGTAGCAGTGTGTGTGAACAATATCTTGGGGTACGGGTGGACCGAAAGTTAAATATGAGCAGCCAGAGTGATGAGGCGACAATAAAGGCTAATGCGATCTTGGGGTGTATCAATAGATGCATAACATCCAAATCACAAGATGTCAGAGTCCCACTGTACACTGCATCGGTCAGGATGCACCTGGAGTACTGTGTGTCGTTCTGGAGGCCTCACTTCAGAAAGGACATGGTCGACCATCAGCCGCTGACCTTAGCCTCTGTACTTTTAAATTTATATATAAATGATATTGTAGCAAGACTAACCAACCTGGAATTTGTTCCACCAACATTAGGTCAACAAAGATGATCACTACTACTATATGCAGATGATATGGTCCTAGTTTCTCTAACCAGGATTGAATTAAAGAGGCTTTTGGATAACTTGGGGGACTACTGTACAGAAGAAAAGCTTACCATCAACTACTCAAAAACTAAAGTAGTGGTCTTTCGAAAAAAGCCTAAAAAGTATTCTTGGAGTATACAAGGTACTCCAATAGAACAGAGTAAAATAACTTGATTCACTTGGGGGTTCTGGCCAAACCTCCCTGTGTGCATGTGTGAATTCAGCTGTACTCTAGACCGCACCACAAACTCCCCTGCAATATCACATATTACAAAGCAAACTGCATAGCATGTAGCAAGTTGTTTTGGTCCTGAAAGAAATCTCATTATTTCCCCGGCTGCAATTTGAACAGTACTGATATAGTTTGAAGGGTATGATAAGAAGGATATAGAGCTAAGAAATCTGGAGTCACCTGTGCACTCACTGGGCCTTGTACTGAATATATTTTCCTCATATGTTTCCCCATGAGCACTTTGGTCTGGGACGCAACATCTCCTGGCAATACCAGGTCCCAGAGAGGCCAGGCTGGCCGCTACCAGGACCAGGGCTTTCTCGGTGGCGGATCCTACCTGGTGGAATGAGCTCCCGGTGGAGATCCGGGCCCTGCGGGACCTTGTACAGTTCCGCAGGGCCTGTAAGACGGAGCTCTTCCACCAGGCGTATGAGTAGGAGCCGCCACTACCATCACTATTGTCCATCTTAACCTGGCCCTGGAAGAGGGTACATCCAGAGCAGATGATGCTGAGGAACAGAGCAGTGGAAATAGAGCAGTGAAATACGCCATCTTGGGAAATAACATCTAGAGAACTTTATTTAGTAATTGGTTAATGTGATTTTATCTGTATTGTAGTGATCTTAAATGATTTTAAATATGTTTTTATATTGGCGCATGCCTCTTTGTAAGCCGCCCTGAGCCCGCGTTGCGGGGAGGACGGGGTATAAACTGAATAAAATAATAAATAAATAAATAAGGATGTGGACAGAATGGAGCGGGTGCAGAGGAGAGTGACGAGGATCACTGGGGGCTTAGAGACAAGGCCCTGTGAGGAAAGGCTGAGGGACATGGGAATGTTCAGTCTGGAGAAGAAGAGGTTGAATACTGTGTGCAGTTCTGGTCACCACACCTTAAAAAGGATATTATAGCTTTGGAAAAAGTGCAGAAAAGGGCAACTCGAATGATAAAAGGGTTGGAACACTTTCCCTATGAGGAAAGGTTAAAGCGCTTAGGGCTCTTTAGCTTGGAGAAACGACGACTGAGGGGTGACATGATTGAGGTTTATAAGATTATGCATGGGATAGAGCAGGTAGAGAAAGAGGTACTTTTCTCCCTTTCTCACAATACAAGAACCCGTGGGCACTCAATGAAATTGCTGAGCGGTCGGGTTAGAACGGATCAAAGGAAGTACTTCTTCACCCAAAGAGTGATTAACACATGGAATTCACTGCCACAGGAAGTGGTGGCGGCTACAGGCATGGACGGCTTCAAAAGGGAATTAGATAAGCATGTTTAGCCGAGGTCCATCAGTGGCTATTAGCCACAAGGTATAGATAGGGACTCTGGGGCAAGTGATGCTCTGTCTTCTTGGTGCTTGGGGGGGGGGGTCAACAGTGGGAGGGCTTCTAATGTCCTGGCCCCACTGGTGGACCTCCTGATGGCACCTGGTATTTTTGGCCACTGTGTGACATGGAGTGTTGGACTGGATGGGCCTTTGGCCTGATCCAACATTGGCATCTCTTATGTTCTTATGTTCTTAGGAAGGTACTACGGGAGATTACGGAAAAAAATTTAACAGTAAGAGTTGTGCAACAGTGGGATCAGCTGCCTACGGAGGTGGTGAGCTCCCCCTCCCTGGCAGTCTGTAAGCAGCGGCTGGAGAAACACTCATCAGGGACATTCTAAGCTGGTCCTGCATTGAGCAGAGGGTTGGACTAGGTGGCCTGTCTGGCCCCTTCCAACTCTGTGATTCCATGATCCTATGACAAGAAAGAACGGTTAACTTTTCTTGTTTTTCTGTTGCTGAGCTGCAGGAACTGTGCTATATGATGTGTTATTTTTAAATCCTTAATAAAACTTTATCTATACTAAAGGGATTTGCTTAACTTCTGTGCACTCTCTTTGTGGATGTGTTCTAAAGGCTGGCAACAGAGAAAGAAGGAAATCTGGCCCCTTCCAGAGTCTTTCTGAGGGCCTCTCATTCCCTTTGCCTCAGGCTGGTACACCTTCTCTGGCTTGGGTGATGACAACAACACTGGCCTCGGTTGCCCCTGGGAAAGAACACACACATGAACACAGGGAGCTGCATCACAGTGAATCAGACCCTTGGTCCACTGAAGTCAATCTGGTTTACTCAGTCCTGCAGCTGCTCTCCAGGGTCTCAGGCAGAGGTCCTTCCACCACTTCCTGCTTGAACCTTTTAACTGGAAATGGTGGGGATTGAACCTGGGACCTTCTGCATGCCAAGCAGATGCTCTGCCAGTGAGCCACAGCCCTGCTCCAAGTCGGGGGACAGGCCTCAGAACGGTGTACTGGTATTCAGTATTTTGATTCATGCCTCATCACAATGGCAGCAACTTGCACCTTTGACTCTTATGAAAGATCCTCACCCAGAAAGGCCACATTCCCATAGTTCTCCGACGTAACTTCCCTGTACAGAGCTCTTTGTCCCGGATCCAGGAGCGCCCACTCTGCCTCAGTGAAACCGATGGATACTTCCTCCAAGGAAAAGGGACACTGGAAGAAAAAACAGATCCACTCGTCAGGGATCACGCCAGGCAGAGATTGCACACTGGAAGGGAGGAGTCTGGGTAAGTACAGGATGAAAGACTTTATATGGGGGGGAAAACAGCATTCAGAGGGTCTCTCAGGGAGACACCTTGTAGAAACTGCAGGAGCAAAAGCCTTCCCTGAGAAAGGAGAGGGGACCCAGGCTGTTCCCTGCTCATCTCCCCTACCTGGACTGGAGGTGCAGCAGCCATTTCCACACCTCTGAAAAGAAGATGGCTCAACAGCATCTCTTCACTGCCTGTTACTGAGAGAAAGGAGGAAGGAAAAGTGTTTTTTTCTTTGTTCCACATTTGTGAAATCTTATCCCGCGTACACACTCAACAAGTTTTAAAACACTTTTTACTACATTCTGGGAGAGGCAGAAAAGAAGCACTCTTTACCCAAAATGGCAGTCTCCTAATAACTGGGGGAAATTATCTTTAACACAGACACAGCAAGAGGAAGGTAACTGGGATCTCCACCAATGTTTACAAGGATTTTTCTCTTAGAGAACTCTTGAAATAATCCATGCCCAAGTAGTAAAAAACATCTCCAAGCTCCTTAATTTCTACTTCTCTGTTTAAGCACTCTACCACACTGTTATAGTCCATTTGCCTGTCATAACCCAGAATCCAAGAAATTATAAAGGATCCAGCAATTAGAGTGGCACAAGATACAAAAAGACAGATATTGCTGTGTATGTTCATCAAATTTTCAATTTTCCAAGTTGTATTTTGTTTTTCAGATACATCAAACAACTCAATAAGAACAAAGTCTTCAGAAGAGAAGAAGAAAGAAGGACGGACCTTCCCGGCTTTCTGTAGTCCGTTTCGAACAATATCTTTCTCAGATGTCCTATAGAACAATAAATATGAGGGGTAACAACTCCATAAACACAATTCCTCAATTTGCTAATTTAACAATAAAGATGTTGTCTATAGTGTTCTTACAATTCCAATCTTGACTGTATATGTGGTGTTTACAAAAGTTCTAGAAATATAAATACACAAAATTTCTTTAGGCTTTTTACATTAGTCCATCTTGTTTTATATGGAGACCGGTAGACAATAGAGCTATGAGCAGCTGTTTCTGGTGAGTCTAATATATCTATGTATTTACAATACAGATATTTTTGCTGTTATGACTTTTATAAAACAAGATGTTTTATAAGAACACTATAGACAACATGAATTGTATGTATAATTATTCATCTTTATTGTTAAATTAGCCAATTGAGGAATTGTGTTTATGGAGTTGTTACCCCTCATATTTATTGTTCTATAGGACATCTGAGAAAGATATTGTTCGAAACGGACTACAGAAAGCCCGGGAAGGTCTGTCCTTCTTCTTCTTCTCTTCTGAAGACTTTGTTCTTATTGAATTGTTTGATGTATCTGAAAAACAAAATACAACTTGGAAAATTGAAAATTTGATGAACATACACAGCAATATCTGTCTTTTTGTATCTTGTGCCACTCTAATTGCTGGATCCTTTATAATTTCTTCTAAGACACACATACAAACATTGAAAAACAAACATTGAAAAACACACAAGCTAGCTAAGAGGAAGTCAGGAAAGGGCAGCGAGAAAGCGACTTCAGGGAGGTGATAGTTACCAATCTAGAAGAACAAGGTCTGTGGAAGCAGCAGTGAAATGGCCAGTGTTTCACGGAGTAGAGGAGAAGGGCCATACACGTGAGGGGTTTATGTACAGGTACCAGAACACACACACACGTAATAGCTGTTCAAAAATATTTACTATCAAGTTTAAGAGATTCTAAGTATTGCATAGATGGTGTTTACCCCTGATACGACTACACAGAATAAATCCTACTATTAGTAAACCATGTTGGGAAAACTGTGGTCAAGTCAGGGATTTCATACACGGCTGGTGGCATTGTCCACTGATTAGGAAGTTTTGGAAAGATACCTAGGAACAAATATATATAATCACTGGAAAGAACGTACCTGACAAACCAGAAACAATCCTGCTGGATGCATGGTCTGATCCGTCTGGAAATAAATCAAAAACAATATTAATAATAATATAAAATATTAATATGTACATTAATAGCAATAGCCAGAATTACAATCGCACAAAACTGGAAAGAGAAAACAGGTCCTACTTTGGCAAGGTGGCAAAAAAAAAATCTGGGAACGCTTTATTAATAGGCGGGTAATAGTGCTAGAAATATTAATATATAATATAATATGTATTAATATATAATATAAATATGTATTAAAATATAGATTTTTACCAAAAAACATGTTATGCAATCTGGCACCCAATATTTGTGTATCTGATAGAAGGGGGAGTGGTGCCGAGAAATAAACAGTACCAGAATTTATTACATTTCTAAATATACTGTGAACATACGTAGAATATAGTTACAAATATATCGTTACTTGTTGTATGTTATTGCAAAAGCGTATGTTATCTTAAGTTATAGTGTAAGTACAGTTATTTGTATAGTTGCTTCTTTACAGGTTTTGCGAAAATAAAAAATATTAATTAAAAAAACCCCACATGACACTGCATCTGCTCCAAGACCCTCCCCAAAGCTCCTGGGGGTGCCAGTCCACAGCCTGCCATCCCTCCTCCAGCATCCTGTTTCCCACAGTGGCCCACCAGATGCCCCAATAAGCATGGGGCATAGCAGCCAAATTTCCCCATGACTCCTGGCCCCCAGGAACTGGTTTCCAGAGCTCTGCTGCCCCTGGAGATGGCAGCTCCCTTTATTCAGCAGATTGAATAGCTCTGCCCAGGTTTGTCTACCTTTTCCTTTTGAGCCACCTGGACTTCCCTTTATGGAAGGAAGCTGAGATGTGAATATTTTAATTAATGGGAGGAACTGCCTTCGATGAGTTTGTCTAATTCCGCTCCAAGAGACGTCACATTTAGTGGACATTGAGTGTCACAAATTAACTCTGTGTTGTGTGAAGAAGTATTTAATTATTTCCCTGTCCTGAAGTCTCAACCCATCAAACTCATGGGGATGCCCCAAACACATCCAGGCATATAGAGACCTTACCACAGGAGAAGGCATCTTGGGCATGCTCCTGGGCCTGGGCCCTCTGTCCTTGCTCCAAGGAATCTCCTTCCGCCTCAGGGAATGTCGCTTCTGTCTTCAGGGGTGGTGCCCACATCTGAAACAGCAGTGAGGGAGAGGGATAAGAGATGGAATGGAAAAGAGACCAAGGAATGGATCCTGCTGCCCCACTCCCAGACTCTGCACCCTTCCACCAGCAGTCCTAATGAGTTACCTGAAGAAGAAATTCTCTACTAGAAGAGGCTACTTAAGGAGGCCATGAAATCTCCCATCTGGATGATTAACATTTGGACAGATGTCTGGCAGGGAACTTTTACGATAAGGCCAAACTGGCTAATTAATAGGAAACAAAGTAAGTAGAAATGTCCAATTTTCTCAGTGGAGGGTGGTAAGCAGTGGGGTACCGCAGGGATCAGTACTCAGTCCCGTGCTCTTTAACTTATTCATTAATGATTTGGAGTTGGGAGTAAGCAGTGAAGTGGCTAAATTTGCAGATGATATGAAGTTGTTCAGGGTGGTGAAAACCAGGGAGGATTGTGAGGCACTCCAAAGGGATCTGACGAGGATGGGCAAGTGGGCGTCAACATGGCAAATGGGGCTCAATGTGGCCAAGTGCAAGGTGATGCACATTGGAGCCAAAAATCCTAATTATAAATACATGTTGATGGGGTCCAAACTGGCAGAGACTGACCAAGAGAGAGATCTTGGAGTCGTAGTAGATAACTCACTGAAAATGTCAAGACAGTGTGTGACTGCAATAAAAAAGGCCAATGCGACGCTGGGGATTATTAGGAAGGGTATTGAAAACAGATCAGCCAAGATCATAATGCCCCCATATAAATCAGTGGTGCGACCTCATTTGGAATACTGTGTACAGTTCTGGTCACCACACCTTAAAAAGGATATTACAGCTTTGGAAAAAGTGCAGAAAAGGGCAACTCAAATGATAAAAGGGTTGAAACACTTTCCCTATGAGGAAATTGCTGAGCGGTCGGGTTAGAATGGATAAAAGGAAGTACTTCTTCACCCAACACATGGAATTCACTGCCAAAGGAGGAGGTGGTGGTGGCTATAAGCATGGATGGCTTTAAGAGGATATTAGATAAGTATATGGAGCAGAGGTCCATCAGTGGCTATTAGCCACAAGGTATAAATAGGGACTCTGGGGCAAGTGATGTTCTGTATTCTTGGTGCTGGGGCAGGGACAAGTGGGAGGGCTTCTAGTGTCCTGGCCCAACTGGTGGACCTCCTGATGGCCCCTGGTATTTTTGGCCACTGTGTGACAGAGTGTTGGACTGGATGGGCCTTTGGCATGATCCAACATTGGTTTCTCATATGTTCTTATGTACGCCAGATATCATTGGTAGAGTTGGACATACCTGGAGGGAATTCCCTCACCTGTTCTGCCTGCCTAAGGAGGAAACCTTCGGCCAGGGCCACCGCCTGGGAACTGGTCTCCGGTTCACATCCTCTGACCCAGCACTGCATTTCCTGAGGCAGGATAGTCAGGAACTGCTCCAGGATCACCAGGTCCAGGATCTGCTTCTTGGTGCTCCTTTCTGGCTTCAGCCACTGGCTGCAAAGTCCATGGAGCTGGCTGCAAACCTCTCGGGGCCCATCCGCCTCATGGTAGCGGAACTGGCGGAAGCGTCGGCAATGTGCATCTGAGACTGCAGTGAGTTGATAACGGACATCTTGCACTGGGCTTTCCCAGAATTCACCACCACTCCCAGCTTGGGTGGGATGGGGGCCTTTCCTTCCTGTCTCGCCAGTTCCAGGTCCTTCCGGGTTCTCCTCTTCCATCTCTTTCCCCTTCTCTTGGGTGACCTCTGACTGTGGAAAGATGACTTTAGTCACCTGGCTACGAATAGAGGCTTCTCTCTGGGGGGAAGGAGAGACACAGACAGGAACATGGAAAATCAAAGAGAATGGAGACACACCACTGAACATCACAAACCTTCATAAGTTCAGGAGGCACAAGAGAATTGCCCTGGTGGATCAGAACAAAAGGGCTCCTTGTGGTCTGTAGACCAGGGTTAAGATCATGTTTCTATATTACAAACCAGGCTATTTGAGATATGCCTCCGTGGTTCTTTGGGAAGGTTAAGTGTCTCTATTTGGCTCTTTATGGATGTAAAGAAGCTTAGCCTCTTAGGCTAATTCTTATGTTACCCCCCAAAAGGTGTCCCCCTTTACCATTGTACACATCTCTTCAGCAGGCCTAAAGCGTTAGGCAAGAGCTCTGTCCAAGCATCCAGCTGTGGGGAAGGTCTTGGCCCCCAGACTCCTCCAGCTGCTGAAGGAAACCTTGAAACAATGCACAATGGCAGTAACGGGTCTCTCGGAAAGGACATTATTTCACCTTAAACTAATCACTTCCCCACCTGGCCTGACCTTCCTTGACCTGTTTATGATAAATTATGAAACCACTTAACAGCGTTCATCCATGCCCGCCAACGTCCCCGTCCAGCCACAGAGGGTCATCAAACACTCATTAGACACATTCATACACAATATCACGAGTTTCCCCAGGTCTTTGTCTATTCCTGGGAACAGCATTCATCCCTTCCCCAAAGCATTGTTTTACCTCTAGCCAATCTGATCAGGTATTGTTTCAGGAGGCAGCTGCGTCACCATGCCCTCACGTAGCAATTTGTGCTACAACTGGACACGCTCTGCCCCCTGCAGTGTGTGTGTTTCTCAGGCGCCCACTTTCTATCACACCCCCAAGCACGTTTGGATTCCTTCCGTCTTTGCAGCTTGAAGCGATGATTCATTTCACAGCCTCTTCTCTTTTGGACTGATAACCATGATTCCCCCCCAAATCCTCCTTTTATTCTGGCTCCTTCCTGTATTTTCCTTTGCCTGTGTGTGTGTTTTTGAGCAGACATTCTATTTCTGTATTTTTTATTTTTTTATTCCCTCTTTTAATACACAAGCCCTTTCTTGTTTAAGGTACAGTGTGGTTTATTTCTGAGAATTTCTCTAAGGGAAAAATCCCCATAAGTTCTCGTAGAGATGATGGATCTTGGCCTAGCTTGACTAGGCCTCCAACAGCCTTATAGCAAAGACCCCCAAAAGCACAGAGGATTTGACTAACTTATTCGTGTCTGCTGCAAGAACGGGAGGTTACTGATTAAGCTTTTAGCCATTAGCTGTTATGCCTAGCCGACTCTTAACTATGCATCCTAATTGACGTGCACCTGTGGAATACATCCATAGAAGTTAAAGTTACTTGAAAGGATTGGTATCCAGGGAACCCAGGTGTGCTTGGGGGGGACACTAAATCGGGAAACTTGCATTAGCCTTTGATAACATAAAAGCACAGGAACTTGGCACAGGTGAAATGTCAAGTCCCCAGAATAGATCTTAAGGACACGTATCTGTAGGAAATAACCATACAAGGAATACGCCTCCGTTTGTTGAAACTGTATATTAAGCGCGCGGATGTAACTTCATGTTCTTCGGAAAAACCCCTTGCAAGTTTTTCCTGCTTTTGCTAGCAATAAAGCTTTAACTGAAATCTTCTGGGTTTCTGGCTCCCTTGTGTTTCCTAATCAGGATACAGGTACACGAGGTCTCTATTGAGGTAACAGAGATTTCACTAGTTACTCTCCTCCAGCAAAGCTCTGTCTCCTTTAAAAGGAGGCACACACCCTTTCTGGGAAACAAAGGGGCAGGAATGTGTCTGTGTGGAAAATGAGCAGCTGAGATGAGGAGAGAAAGGAAGACAGGCTGAGATTTGGCGCAAGACTGCTGAGGCACAGAAACGCTCCCTCTGGGCATCTGATGTGGGGTGGTGGACTTCCTACTCTGAGGGAATTCCTCTGGCTTCCACCCTTGCTCAACTCTGCCAGGATATTTGTTATTAAAGCAAACAGTACCAAGACACCAGGAGGCTCCGGGGCTCTCTTCTTCCAAGTGGAACCAACCCAAGTAAACAGGATCCCTGGGAATGTCTTTCCCCTTGAAGAAGCAGGGCGGAGGTAACACGTCTTTCATCCAGAGAAGAATCACAGTTTTCTCCTGACACCATATTTGAGCTCACCCTGAGAGAAGGACCATTTTCTAGAGGGCAGCCTCTCTTGGGAACATGTCTAAGCCCAGTCCTTAAACAACTTTTGATGGCTATTAAACGTGTCAGGAGATATGCCCACCCAAGGGCTGCTGGGATGAAGAGGAGCCAGAGGAGACAACAAACTCTGTCGAATGCACAAGGTTGCCAACTCCAGGATTGGGAAATTCCTGGGGATTTAGGGCTGGAGCATGGGGTAGGCAGGGTAGAATGGCACAGAGTCCACCCTCCAAAGCAGCCATTTCTGAACACAAACTGATCTCTGTAGTCTGGAGATGAGTTTTAATTTGAGACTATCTCTAGGCTTTTCCTGGATACTAGCATCCCTTCATCAGGGAGATGGTAGATGGGGGTGGGGGAACCAGCCAAAATGCTTGGCATTTGAGCCAGCCAATCAGCATGAATTAATCACCACTTTTGATCCCATCTGTGACTCCTTACTAGACCTCCTAGCCAACAAAAGACAATCTTTCTACTCTTGCTGGCATCTTCTTTAGCGGAACCTGAGCCCACCGTTTGTGTGTCCTTGTGTTTCTCTCTGCTGCATTCCCTGGGGGTCTGTACTTCTCTCTCCTGGCAAAAGGATGCCGTTCCTCCCACCCAAACCCGCGTGCAGGAGGGAGAACTTGGCATTGTGTTACGGCTGTGGAGTGAAGGGGTAAGGGGAACACTGTTGGAGCAGCCGTGTTCCTTCCCAGTGCATCCACTTTGGAAAATACTGCTGTGGGTGGGTACTGGGTACTCAAACCCACACATGTGGCACACCCTGCTGTGTTTATTCCAGCGGTCCTGTCGCTCACACCACGAATCCTCACAGTGATGTATGCCTGATCCTCAGTGTAATGTATGTGCCATTTGACCCTCCTGGCCGTGTGTCTGTGGGAGGCTGATACCAAGGGGTGTGGCCACATCATATGCTCTGCCCCTCTCTGTTGGGTCTTCCTCTTTTCCTGCTGCCTTCCATTTTCCCAGAGTTATTTGTTCATTCCAGTGACTTTTGTCTTCTCATCAGGTGACCAAAGTACGGTAGCCTCAGTCATTTTAGCTTCTAGGGGGAGTTACACATGGATTTAGGGAGATGCTAATCCTAGAGGGGTAGCCATGTTAGTCCACTGCAGCAATGTTAAAGAAGAGTGCCACCTTAAAGGCTAGAAGGACTTTTGTCAGGGCATACCATCATTCAATACGCTAGAGTAAAACGGAGCTCTTCCGCCAGGCTTTCAAGTAGGAGCCGCCGCCACTACTATTCCACCACCGCCTCCTTCATATCCGCACTTTGACCATCGGTGGAGCGGGTATTATCGGGGGTGTAATGTACTCCCCCATGACCACGTGCGCGACCGTTGGGCCATGCGGTCAGGCCGAACAGCAGAGCTTCGCTCCCCTGAGAACAATAGCTGAGCGGATCCTAGCCCGCACCTATCAGAGGGCCAGGTCCGCGGCCGAGAGCCTATGGGACTCTCGGCCACTGTAAATAGCCTATAGAGAAGTAGGGGTGTGTTTTGGTGGTGGGTTTTCTGGGCATAAATACCGGCCTGCGAGCCAACAGTCCCTTGTCTTGTTCTATCCTAATAAAAGTACTTTGCTGAAATCACTCAACGTTTCTCAGTACTTTTCAGGGGGCGTGAGACGTTCCTGGCGGATGACAGTGCTGTCGGGACGTATATTGTTGTTCTGGCATAAATAATTCCAGAACCTCATCTTGAAATTCATGGTTAAGCAATTTTTGGAGCACCGCTATTTTTTTAGTGAATTGTATATATTGTATTTTATATTGTTCTTCTATTGTCTTATTGTTTTAACCTTGGCATTAATGCCTCTTGTGAGCCTTCGGGGAGGGCGGGATATAAATTCAAAGATAAATAAATAAATAAGTAAAATAAAGTATCTGTGCATCTGGATGTTGGATGTATGCTACGGTGTATCCTATGAAGCGATCTCCGATTTACGCATTTAGCTGCCTTCTGCAGAATGGCACCATCAGTCCCTCAGGTTCAGTATTGTCTCCTCAGACTGGCAGCACCTCTCCACAGTCTCAGGCAGAGGACTCTCACTTAACCTAGCACCTGATCCTTTTAATTAGAGATTCCAGAGACTGAACCTGGGACCTTCTTTTAAATAAATTTATGTACAATCTTTAAATTTATTTAAAAGTTTCTTTATAAGTTTTTCAAAGGTATTATTAAAACTGTATTCAAAAGTGTATGTATTATTTACAAGTGTATGTTTTACATAAGAGTTCAGCCTTTAGCAATCTGGTCAATGTTTTACACCTTTAAGAGAGGAGTATATAACATGCAGCTGCATGGAATCAATTAGAATTGTTTTTGAGACTTTTGAGTTCCAGCATGAGAGGTGGAGAGCATTATCAGTTTGTTACTAAAAAGAAGGCTTCCTAGCCAGACAGAAAAGATGACTGAGATGCTACTCCCATCCTGAGAGCAACTGAGCCAGCTACATGAGAGAGAGAGCAATTGCCAGCCAATTTGAATATAAGAAGGCTTCTAGCCAGATAAAAATAGTGGACTGGCTGCTGCTACTAGAAATTAAACTGGCTTGCTCCTAATGGAACTGGAAGCAAGTTTAAATTATTCAAGTTAAAAATCATTTTAAAATTATTACAATGTTCTATTCTATTCAGCTGCATGTCTCTTTCCTATCTCAGTAACAATGTTTGTTTCAGGACATTTTGTAAAAGAATTTCAGCTGCAATATTTGCAAGACAGTAAAGAAGAAGTTAGACTGCATTTAAAAGAAGTTAAGCTGCATCAAGAGGTTTACACCTTCAAACCTGGGCGTTGGCAGCCATGGAGTACCATACCCGCCCACTGTAAAAGTAACAGACAAGCACAGCAGAAAGCCAATGGGAAAGATGCTGAGAGGAGTGAGAGCCAATCAGGAAGCAGGGAGCTCTAAGTCCCAGCCTCTGTGCTCTGAGGGAAAGTTTGGAGGGAAAGCGCTGCCCCTTTCTGGGTTTCCTTCTTTAGGTGTCTGTCTTAAACAACAGTGATTTGCTTTCTGAATACATCCCCCTCCCGGACAGTAAAATTATCCTATATCTATGTCATATACGTGCCTTTTAATCTTAATTTCTTCAACTAACGACAGCTCTTTGGCTGCTACTTACTGCCCCCCCCACACACACACACCTTAGGGTTGCGTTCCTGGGCTGCAAGGCAACATTTCATTTGCTACAGCTTCAACTAGCTTGTGAGAGAGAAGATTTTATTGTATTTAGCCATAGGCCATTACAAACCACAGACAGAGAAGAACACAATAAAACATAAAAATTGTATAAAATAAGATACAGTCCAACTTTATAAATCCATAAAACCGAGGTTATGAACAGGTAATTAATTCACAACATACCCACTAAAATCGGTATTAGCTAAGAGCAGCGTTGGCCCGTATTTTCCTTGCAGCCAAGGCTACTGTCTGTCTGGGCAGACTCCCACAAGCTATGGGGCCACTGCTGAGGGGTCACACGAGGGGCCCCGACTGACATGCAGTAGGTTTCCCCTCCATCCCTCACTGTCAGCTCTCCTCTGGCGTTATGGCAGCACCACTGAGGCAGTGGCCAGCAACCAGCTCTCTGGGAACTATCTAGAATGGGAAAGGGCCATGATGACTCAGCAGCAGAGCCTCCGGCCCCAGGTTCACTCCTCCGCTTCTCTGGTTAAAAGGATCCAGTAGGAAGTGATGTGAAGGGCCTCTGCCAGAGACCCTGGACAGCAGGTGCCAGCAGGGCCAGACAATACTCACCCTGAGGGACCAAAGGTCTGATTCACTGGAAGGCACCTTCAAGTCTGTTTATGTGTGGAAGGCAATTAAAAGGGAGGGGAACTGTCAAGCAACCATGCTGTTTTAGATCCATTACACTTTCAACAAAGATAACAGGATATGTTATCCAACAGGGCTTTTAAACATAGGTTATCACAGGGCTGTAGTGTAACAAAATGGTTCTGAAAGGTACCTGGGCCCTCTGCCCTTGCTCCAAGGAAGTTTCTTCCATCCCAGGGAATGTCACTTCCTTCTTCATGGATGGTGCCCACATCTGAAAAAGCAGTGAGGGAGAGGGGTAAGAGATGGAATGGAAATGAGACCAAGGAATGGAACCTGTCCCACTCCCAGACTCTGCACCGTTCCCTCAGCAGACCTGGGGAGTTATCTGGAGGGATAAGAAATTTTCTAATAGAAGTGGCTGCAAAAAGAGGCCATGAAATCCCCCATTTCGATGAGTAACACTTGGACAAATGACTGGCAGGGAACCATTAGGATAAGGCCAGATACCACTGCTTGAATTGGACATACCTGGAGGAAATCCCCTCACCTGCTCTGCCTGCCTCTTCTCCTCAGCCTGACTCAGGAGGAAACCTTCAGCCAGGGACACCGCCTGGGAACTGGTCTCGGGCCCACATCCTCTGACCCAGCCCTGCATTTGCTGAGGCAGGATGACCAGGAACTGCTCCAGGATCACCAGGTCCAGAATCTGCTTCTTGGTGCTCCTCTCCGGCTTCAACCAGTGGCTGCAAAGTCCATGGAGCTGACTGCAAACCTCTTGGGGCCCATCCGTCTCATGGTAGCGGAATTGCCGGAAGCGTTGGCAATGTACATCTGAGATTGCAGGGAGCTGACCATGGATATCTGGCACCGGCCTTTCAAAGAATTCAACACCACTCCCAGTTTGGGTGGGATGGGGGCCTTTCCTTGCTGTCTTACCAGTTCCAGCTCCTCCTGGGTTCTCCTCTTCCATCTTTTCCCACTTATTTTGGGTCACCTCTGATTGTGGAAAAATGCCTTTAGTCACTTGGCCATGAAGAGAGGCTTCTCTCTGGGGGGAAGGAGAGACACAGACAGGAACATGGAAAATCAAAGAGAACAGAGACACACCAATGAACATCAGAAACTTTCATAGGCTCAGAAGACATACAAGAATTGCCCTGGTGGATCAGAACAAAAGGGCTTCTTGTGGTTTGTAGACCAGGCTTAAGATTGTACAAACCAAGTTATTTGAGATATGCCTCCGTGGCTCCTTGGGAAAGTTAAGTGTCTCTGTTTGGCTCTTTAAGGATGTTAACGAGCTTAGCCCCTCCTTACATTGGCTCAGTCCGTCCAAGGGGCTAATTATTAAGGTACACCCAATAAGGACAAGAGGGACCGGTGACCCCTTTGCTATTGTACATATATCTTCAAGAGGTCTGAAGTGTTTAATGAAGTGTTTAGCAGGAACTCTTTCCGAGCGCCCAGCTGAGGGGAAGGGGCAGCAATGTGTTCATGTGAAGAGGGATCAGGTCAGATGGGGAGAGAAAGGAAGACAGGCTGAGATTTGGCTCCAGAATGTGGAGACGCAGAAACACTCCCTCTGGGCATCTGATGTGGGGTAGTGGGCCTGCTACTCTGTGGGAATTCCTCTGGCTTCCACACGTGCTCAGCTCTGCCAGGATATTGGTCATTAAAGCTAAGAGTACCAGGACACCAGGAGGCCGCGGGGGCTTTCTTCTTCCACGAGGAACCAACCTTAGTAAACAGGATCCCTGGGAATTTCTTTCCCCTTGAAGAAGCAGGGCGGAGGTAACAAATTTTCTCCTTGCCCAATATTCAAACTCACCCTGACAGAAGGACCGTTATCCAGAGTCCAGCCTCTTTTGGGAACAAGCCTAAGCCCAGCCCTTGAGCAACTCTGGATGGCTACTAAGTGTAGATCAGAAGATACGCCCACCCAACTATGTCTTCTTGGGAATGTTTATGGAGAAATTCAATGAGAATTTCAACATGTAATAATTTAAAAGAAAATTGCTATAAAATGATGTATAGATGGTATATGACGCCCAAAAAGATTGCCATTATGAGTGATACTATGTCTAACAAATGTTGGAAATGTAAAAAAGCAGAAGGTTCCTTTTATCATATGTGGTGGACTTGTGATAGAGCTGTGAACTTTTGGACGGAGGTCCATAATGAAATGCAGAAATTTTTGAAATGTTCTTTTAAAAAAGAACCAGAAGTACTACTTTTGGGTCTTAAAATGGAAGAAGTGAATGTAACAAAGAGAACATTGTTATGGTACTTGATTACAACAGCCAGAATGACATATGCTCAATGTTGGAAGCAAGAAGGAATACCTGAACTATGGGAATGAATAAGGAAGCTACTCTTTATGGCTGAAATTGATAAAATGACAAGAAAGTTGAACAATAAAGAAGATGCAGAATTTTTTTGCTGATTGGAAGGACTTTAAAGGATATATAGAGAAACACTGAGATGTTAAAAATATACTTTTTTGCTTTAGTAATTATTAAGAATAGACTTTAGAAGTGTTGGAAAGAAATTGTTATCGAATAAGTTACCTACGAGACTGAAAAAACATAAGACAGCAAAAGAAATTGTGAACTTTTAAATAATGTCAAACTGAAGGGAAAGATTAAGAGAGGAAATGTGGTGGGGGTGGGAACGCTGCGGGAAGTCTGGAGAAAGGGTGGGAGGGGAAGGGGAAAAGGGATGTATTAAGAAATGGTGAAATGGTTAATTTTGGACTTGTTTTATGTCCTGTTAATAAAAATTTGTTTTAAAAAAGAAGATACGCCCACCCAAGTGCTGCTAGGATGAAGAGGAGCCGGAGGAGACAGCAAACTCTGCCGAATGCACAAGGTTGCCAACTCCAGGTGGCGAGCTTCCTGGAAATCTGGGGCTGGGACCTGGGGCAGGCAGGGTATAATGGCACAGAGTCCACCCTCCAAAGCAGCCATGTCCTGAACACAGACTGACCTCTGTAGTCTGGAGCTCAGTTGTAACTTGAGACGATCTCCAGGCTCTTCGTGGGCACTGGATCCAGGACTGATTTCTGAAAGATTTTCCTCCCCTCTGCTGGGCAGGCCTTGGACGCCAGCTGGCAGCCCCAGCCCCACCCTGGGAAGGCATCTGGGTCTCCGGATGGGGCTGCGCTGGATTCCAATGCAGGCAGGAGTTCCCTTCCCCCACGCCCCGTTTTTACTCTCCGAACCCAAAGAAAGCCTGCTTTTTGTTTGTTTGTTTGCAGTTCAGAATGACCAGCGACAGAATGTCAGGTTCACACTTTAGAAAAGAGTAAGAGTCCAGCAGCAGCTTAAAGACTAACGAAATTTGTGGCAAGGGCAGCAGCTTTCATGAGTTGCTGCTCACTTTGCCAGGTACAGCTGGAAGAACGATATCTTAGAGAGTGGGGTGACTTCATATTTGAGGACAAAGGGACTCCCATTCTAGCTGACTCTGAAGAAGTGAGCAGTGACTCCTGAAAGCTTCTACCCTGCCACAAATTTTGTTTGTTTTTTACGGCGAACTGAAGGTGAACTCTATGAACTTAGGAAGATTATGAGAAGGAGGACAGGAAGGGTTCAATCCAGTGTTTCCTCTAAACTGAGTTAGTGTGAGCTAGCTCACAGTATTTTAGACTCAGGCTCAGATTTTTGTCTTAGCTCAGGAAAGATGGCTCCAGAGCAAACCAACTGATGTAGGAGCCAAACTGCTCGCTCACAACTTTAGTACCAGTAGCTCACAAAGCAGAATTTTTGCTCACAAGACTCCACAGCCTAGAGGGAACATTGGTTGCATGACTGCTCAGTTCTCATGGCCCTTTCTTACATGCCCAGGGAAATGTTGGTCACCACTTTGGGGTCAGGAAGTAATTGTTCTCCAGGCCAGTTTGGCTAGGGATCATAGAGGTTTCCCCCCATATTCTGGGCACGGAACAGGGGTCACTGGGGGTGTGGGGGGGGAGGTATTCTTGAATTTCCTACATTGTGCAGGGGGTTGGACTAGATGACCCTGGAGGCCCCTTCCAACTCTATGATTCTAAGGGGCTAGTGGGCTCTTGCTCTTTTCTACTTCTACAGACTTGTAGCACGGAGAACAGAAAGTTTTAGCCCAAGCACAGACCACCAGACAAACAGGTAGGAGAAGCTGGCGTTTATTGACGTCAAGGCTCAGCAAGCTCTAAAGGCTTCCAAAGGCTGAACGCCCCAACGCGCCGTTTCCAAGCCTCTTATACATTTTTCAGGTTATACGTCATTCACAGGCAGAGCATAAGCTTTAAAAAATCTTCCCTGTACACACAACTTGTTGCTGTAACAGAAGAACTCGTCTTCTAACAGAAACCTCCTCTTTTCCTGTCCCAAACGCATCCTGTTTTGCTTGCTTAGTTTCTAACCAGGCGGGTGGTTTCCGCTGGAGTACGACTGCAGCTCCGTTGCCCTGGTTACCAGGCCGATTTTAACCTCAGACCTAGCTTCTTGCAGGAGGACCTTTATGGGGAATTTATCTAGAAGGTGAGAGAGGAAGCCTCTTGGGGGGGGGGGGGTTGGCAACTGCTTTATTCCTGAGACTTTGTGCAGGACAGTCCTACGGCTGATTAGGCAGTTGGTTCCCTTCCTCGAACGCAATGACCTTGCAACAGTGATCCACGCAATGGTCACCTCGAGATTAGACTACTGCAACGCTCTCTACATGGGGCTGCCCTTGTCCCAGATCCAGAGGCTGCAGCTAGTGCAGAATGCCACGGCCAGGCTGTTGTTGGGTCTCTCTATACGGGACCACATCCAGCCTGTGCTGAGGACACTGCACTGGCTGCCCATAGCCTACCGGATTCGGTTCAAGGTGCTGGTGCAAACCTTTAAAGCCCTACATGGTCAGGGGCCTGCCTACTTGAGGGACCGCCTCTCCCCATATGTGCCCCAGAGAGCACTGCGGTCAGAGTTGCAATATCGCCTGACCCTCCCTGGTCCGAAAGAAGCCAGGCTGGATGTCACCAGAACCAGGGCTTTCTCAGTGGCGGCCCCAACTTGGTGGAATGAGCTCCTGGAGAACATCAGAAGAGAAGAAGAAGAAGAAGAGATTGGGTTTATACCCCGCCCTTCACTCGGAGTCTCAGAGCGGCTTACAATCTCCTTTCCCTCCCCCTCCCCACAACAGACACCCTGTGAGGTGGGTGGGGCTGAGAGAACTCTGACACAAACTGCTCTTTTCCAAGGACAGCTGTGCCAGAGCTTGTGACTGACCCAAGGTCACATCAGCAGGTGCAAGTGGAGGAGTGGGGAATCAAACCCGGCTCTCCCAGACTAGAGTCCGCACACTTAACCACTACACCAAACTGTGGGAGCTTTTACAGTTCCGCAGGGCCTGTAAAACGGAGCTCTTCCACCGGGCTTTCGACTAGGGGCTGCCACTGATGAGTGTGCCCTGGAACATCGTCTGGTCTGAAATTTTAGAACACCCTCGGGCCTGAGATCCGCTGGACGCTACCCCCTGTCGTTGGATAGGATTCAGAT
The DNA here is from genome assembly GCF_001447785.1 of Gekko japonicus. Classification (NCBI taxonomy): domain Eukaryota; kingdom Metazoa; phylum Chordata; class Lepidosauria; order Squamata; family Gekkonidae; genus Gekko; species Gekko japonicus. The sequence continues at coordinate 3,010 of NW_015163838.1, read as the reverse complement.
TACAGCCATTTCTGTCGGGTTAATTACAACTGGTGATGTTTTAACTGGTATGGTATTTATGAATTGTTTTAACTTGGTTGTTCATGCCATTTTAATGTCGTTAGCCGCCTTGAGCCAGATGTCTGGAAAGGCGGGATATAAATATAAACAAAAAATAAATATGTTAGTGGATTTTAACTGCTTCAGACTAACACAGCTACCCATCCTGATCTAGATTCCTACACTTCACCTTTCCTGTACTGGAAAACATTAACCCCCCCTCCCCAAATTCCGCACAGAGTGGCACAAAACTGCTGCCTCACAGGGGTATCAACCTCCGGGTGGGGCCTGAAGCCAGACTCCTGCAGCAATCAGTCCCCAACAGCTTCCATTCAGAGAACTTATTCAGCCGCTGGACCACTGAGCGCATGCAGAACATCTTAAGCAGTTCGTGCTAGAACGGGAAAAGCCCCGCACAAAGCAACCAGATGTGCATTGTTCCAAGTGGTCCCCTAATGGCCCGGAGCCAACCAGGGAAGAGCCCGCCAAAGTTCACGGCTTCGGCTTCCCAGGCGTTGGAGGCGAAACACTCGGGCTGCATAGATCACAGAAACACTGAAGACACCGCAGACTTGGAAGCTGGCATCCCAGAGCCTCCCCCCCCCTCGTGGCAGCAGCTGGGACGGGGGGACTGGCCGAGCCGGCCAACCTAGCAGTTCAAAAGCAAGAAATTGCAAGGAGAAAAAAAAGGGGGGCCCCCGGGGGGGGGGGGGGGGGGGCATCGTCGCCTTGCGGGGAGGACTGGAGGGCATTGCGCCCGTCTAAGGTTCCCGTCCCCAAAATGGGCCTCCCCGCGAAAGGTCCGGGAATTGGCCACCCCCCACTTACCACCGTGGCCCAGATCGAGCCCAGCCAGCCTCCTTCCCTCCTTCCCTCGAGCTCAAAGCTTCTCCCCCGACGACTCACGCAGAAGAAAACCTATCCAGCCGCAGCGAGGCTCTCCCCGGCTGCTGCTCCTCTGGAAGCCCTCCCCTTTCTCTTACCCGATTCAAATCCAAACCCCGCCCCGCCCCCCAAAAAAGGAAAACGCCCCGTCCTTGCTCGGCTGTGGGTTTAACCCTTTCAGTGCTGCAGAGGAAGGGGGAAGAGGAAACGCCTCCTGCCCCTAGACTTTACAATTTGGGGGGGGGGGAGGCTGTGGCTGGGCCAGAGGCATTGCTAAGTCATTAAAAGAACTGGGACCCAATGGCATCATAGGGAAGAGCTAGTGACATCACAGGCCATTGTCACTATCTATGGAGGTAGACCCATGTGGGATTTAGGGGTGGGCTCCCCGGAAATTTAGGGAGGCCTGGGAACAGCCCTAGCAATGCCCCTGGGCTGGGCTAACTCCAGGAACAGTTGCCTTCTTAGCACACTGCTTAGAAACTTAGAAAGCCCCCCCCCACACACCCCACACTGGAAAAAGAACATAATATCAGGCCATACCACATTGCAATAAAGTCCCTACAACTGTATACAGAAATACTGAGCTTCCCTACCATTTGCCACAACTAGCCCACCACACAACCAGGATCAAGACTCCTAAGTGGACCAACAGACAGGCATACACTCATTTGAGAAATGGAGTATTACATTACAACACCTCTGGAACATTACAGATCAGTAGAGGCAGCACTGCACAGTGGTCAGAGTTGCAGACTGATGTGGGGAGACCTAGGTTTGTATTCTTACTCTGCTGGCTGAGTGACCCCGGGCCAAATCTCCCCTTCTCTACCTAACCTACCCCACAGGGTTGTTGTGAGGATGAAATGGAGACTCATGGGCAGGGTCCCCAGCTTCCCTGGTAGGAACACTATGTTAAGAAATCTCTCACAATTATGCAGCCATAGCAGGCAGGAGGGAAGGAGGCAAATACCTCCAGCGCCAGGCACTCGTAGAGGAAGAGTCAAACTTTGGGGACTTACCGGTGCACCAGAGGGCCAAGGCAGCAGGAGGCAAGAAGCCTGGGAGAGCTGGGCTCCTCCATGCCTGGCAGAAGATGAGGTGCAGAGGCGAGAGATGGGCAAGCAGAAGAGGCACTCAGCCAGCCGCACAAGCTGCGTGCAAAGAAACCCCCGCCACCCCAAGCTTCAGGGCTGCCTCGTTAAGGGAGTGCGGAGGCCAGACTCCAAATGAGAAAAAGCAAGCTCAGGGTTCAGCCCCATTATATCCTATGGGCCATTCCTATCCCCTGCATTGTTCTCTATGGTGGGGAAAAAGTTACTTTTTCCCCACCATAGAGAAGAATGGAGGGGATAGGGGCAACCTGTTTGGGGCCCCGTAGAATTGGACCCCCCTGGTCCAATGTTCTTCAAACTTGGTTGGTATCTTGGGGAGAGGTTCCAGCAGCTACCCTGTGAGTTTGGAGACTCTCCCTCAAACCCCTCCCCTCCAGCCCCCAGAATATACCCTACGTTTTTGCCATTGACTTCAATGGCCCATAGGATATAATGGAGCCAAAATTGAAAGGAGGGGAAGGCAGGGCCGAGGGCTCA
>NW_015163838.1:0-375 GCF_001447785.1 Gekko japonicus | reverse complement strand
TCCCCCCCCCCCCACGGGAGTCGCAGCTGCCAACGAGATATAGCAGCCCGGCCACAACTTTTTAAAGAGCCCCTGAGGATTTCTGGGGGAGTCCCAGCGGCAATGCCCTGTGACTGGGTGCCGGCTTGGGAAAGCAACGGGTGGGCAGGGCTTCTGGGAAATTTTGGGAAGGGCTGGCGCCCCGGAGCCCCCCCTGAACTTTACATCGGTGCACAGACAGCCCCCAGTCTAAAACAGCTCCTCACCCACTATAGTACAACGTCTAATGTGAACATGGACGCTGGTACCAGGGCTTGCAAGAAACCCAGATTGCAACTCTGCTGCCGGCTGCCGCAGACACCCAGAAAACACAATCACTGGACCTGACAACATATT
>NW_015163837.1:21258-23704 GCF_001447785.1 Gekko japonicus | reverse complement strand
AGAAGCAATAATGTCATTGATAGAAGAGAGGGCGTTAAAATTCAAAAAAAAGAAGAAGAAAGAAATAACAAGGGAAATAGTAGCTGGTTTGCAAATACTAGCTTTTCCATGGAGGTCACTTTATATTGCTCCATGAGTGTTACCATGTAGTAAGTTCATAGCATTGCCAACCGTTCTGGAGAAAAATGCCCTGTCCCTTTCATAGGGTTTTAATGCAGAGCCTTTCATAGCATGGAAATGACTAACTTCTCATGAAGCCTCTGTTAGTGGGACAATAATTTTTTCTCTAAGCCCATTGGCAACCCTACAAGTAATTTTCACCATGTCACACCACAACTAACTAGCTTAAAGCGGTAAATTTGTATTCACTTCAAAAAAGATGTGGACAGAATGGAGCGGGTGCAGAGGAGAGTGACAAAGATGATCAGGGGAGCTGGAGACCAAGCCTTATGAGGAAAGGCTGAGGGACTTGGGAATATTCAGTCTGGAGAAGAGGGGGTTCAGGGGGGACATGATTGCTCTCTGTAAGTATTTGAAGGGCTGTCACTTAGAGAAAGGCAGGGAGCTGTTCCTGTTGGCAGGAGAGGATAGGACTTGGAATAAAGTGTTTAAATTGAGGGTGGGAAGGTTCCAGCAGAATATTCGGAGAAACCTTTTTATAGTAAGAGTTGTGCAATAGTGGAATCAGCTACTTAGGAAGGTGGTGAGCTCCCCCTCACTGGCAGTCTTTAAGCAGAGGCTGGACAAACACTTGTTCAGGATGCTCTAGGCTGATCCTGCATTGAGCAGGGGATTGGACTAGATGGCCTGTGGGGCCCTTCCAGCTCTGTGATTCTATAATTCTATGATCTGGGAGACACAGGTTTGAATCATTATACTGCTGTAGACACTTGTTGGGTGACCGTGGGCCAGTCACACACTCTTAGCCTAATCTACCTCACAGCGTTGTTGTGTAGGTAAAATGGAAAAGAGGAGGGAGATGTAAGTAAGCTACTTTGGGTCCTCACTGGGGGGAATGGCAAAACATAAATGAAGAAAAATAGAAATAAAAAATGAAAGATAACAGGATATCAAATACCAAGCTGATTCACAGTTGTTTTTTTGTAATGTAGTTTTAAAAGCACATACTTGTAATAAAACATTTTATCAAAGAAACATTGGACTCTTTGGATGAATATATGAGAGGAAAGTTCTCATTTCAGTGAAGATTCATGACTACTCATTTTGATGAAATGTAAACTGATTCTCTAATCCTTAAGATGAAAACACTTGCCAGTATACCCTTTGGAAAAGCCACCACTCTGACCCAACAATTTGATCTATCTGAGGTGCACAGAAAGTTATCTAGCTGCCATGCCTTTCTTATTTGACCTAATTAGATGGGCCACTTTACATAGATCTTCCCCTTCAACTGGTGGATAAACATGTTCACAACAACAAATGTACCAAGTGCTTGCTAGAGTGTTTATAAAGTGGTGGGTTGGAATGCAGATGTGTAGAGTGAGAGTTATTAGGGAGTATTATATTTATACTAGGAATAAGGCCCATTGTGGAAATAAATACAACGAGATCTAGAAAGAGGCTCTAGGAGAGTGCTCCAGCTTTGGGCAAACGGTGTCAATTTGCTGTGGTGACCTCAGCAGGGTATAATGTCCTGTTTTCTCCAGATGAACTGATCTCTGCTACCTGACGAGCAGTTGTAATTTTGAGTGATCTCCAGCCCTCACCTGGAGATTGGCAACAATTGTTACCCAGGACAAAATGGCTGGTTTGGAGGGTGGAGTCTATGGCATTCTACCTGTCTGAGGTCCCACACCTCTTCAAACCCCACCCTCTCCAGGCTCCACCCCTCAAATCCCCAGGAATTTGCCAGCCTGGAGTTGACAACCCCATTTCATTTCCAGATAACTATTAACCTACTATTATCTGACCCTTTGAGCTGACTTTTGCCCTCCCTTCTGCAGAGCAGTTGTAATTCTGAGTGGTCTCCAGCCCTCACCTGGAGATTGGCAACAATGGTTCCCCATGAGGGACTGGCTAGTTTGGAGAGTGGAGTCTATGGCATTGTTCCTGTCTGAGCTCCCACCCCTCCTCAAACCTCACCCTCTTCAGGCTCCATCCCTCAAATCTCCAGGAATCCCATCTGGAGTTGGCAACCCTATCAGGACTGGCCCCAATGTGTTTTTCCCCAAAGGCCAAAATAGGTGACAGAACCAAGTTTAGTTGCCTACCAACAGGCACTGAGGGGAAAGTAGGGTTTCCAGCTCTAAGGAGGGAGATACCTGGAGATTTGGGGGGTGGATCCTGTGGAGGGCAGCATTGGGGGGTGGCAGAAGGACTCAGCAGGTATAGTCATAGCAGCCATTTTCTCCAGGGGAACTGATCTCGGTCATCCGAAGAGCAATTGTAACAGCAGGAGATCTCCAGGTCCCACCTAGAGATTGGC
>NW_015163837.1:6045-20468 GCF_001447785.1 Gekko japonicus | reverse complement strand
CTGTAAGGTAGGTTAGGCAGAAAGTCTGTGGCTGGTCTGAAATCACCCAGGCAGCTTCCATAGGGATGCTCCTGCTAAACAGGAGCAAGCAGCCAGGGCTAGTGATGCCATGCCAGTCTGGAGGCATGAAGTCACCCTGAGAGTGCTTGCAGGCCTAGGGTTGCCATTGCCAACAAAGACAAATTGATGCAAAGCAGGATGGAAAAGTCTCCACATCTCTATTTTGCCTTAAATTGGTTTTGATGCCAGCAGAGTGAGAAAATGCCAGACGCTCTGGGTGGGTGCCCCATGGTAAATGCACCAACGAATTCCTAAACATTTTCCAAAACACTACTCTGTCGATAAATCGTTTTCTACACTCACAGCGTCCCCTGCCAGAATGCAACACATCCAGTGTTCCCTCTAAGCTGAATTAGTGTGAGCTAGCTCACAGTTTTTTAGCCTCCAGCTCACAGATTTTTGTCTTAGCTCAGGAAGGATGTCTCCAGAGCAAACTAATTCATGCAGCAGCCAAATTGCTCGCTCACATCTTTAATACCAGGAGCTCACCAAGTAGAATTTTTGCTCACAGGACTCCAGAGCTTAGAGGGAGCCTTGAACACATCCCCAGCACTTTGAATTTGCACCAGAGCTTAAAGAGCTCTCCAGCTGTCACCTGGAGATTGGCAACAGCTTGTTTGGAGGGTGAAGTCTATGGTGTATCTGTCTGAGGTCCCCCTCTTCCTCCTCCTCCTCCTCAGACCCCACCCTCAGCAGGCTTCATCCCTAAAATTGATGGCACATTGTATTATATGCAGATGACAGCCAGTGATGCATGTGTAAGATGTGTAAGATGTAAACTGATCTAGGTGACAGGCAAGACTGTCATGTGACAGGGTCACCAGATGCAGATTGCACTAAGTTGCATCAGCTCAATTAACTGTCACCATGAGTTGGCAAAATGACTCTGATTGGTGCTAGTAATGTATATAAGGAATGTAGTCCTATAGTCAGTGTTCCACACCTGTGGGAGAGTGTTCTGCGAAGCCCCTTGTTGGTCAGTTCTGTGAATCTGGGAAAAGGCATGGTGACTGGACTAAGTGTATATATCTGTAAATAAAAGCCACTGTATATAGCTCCTATACAGCAACCTGAACTCTTTATTATTCGGACGCTTCGCGCATGCCATCAGGGTTATGGGCCCAGAGTTGCGCTAAGGAGCTGGTGTACAGTTGGTGTAGACTGCACTGAGCTGTGAAAGTTTGCCAGGACCAAATTGGTGAGCTTCAGCGTGCATGTCTTCGGCAGAGGAAGAGGACATCTTCCAGGCAGAGATACAGTCTATGGGCGACAGCTCATCCCAGTCCAGCTCGGAGGAGGCGGAGGAGATAGAGGACGTTGTCCAGCCGCAGATAACAAGCGGAACCGGTGAGCTTAACAACATGGCCTTGGCTCCGGCAGCCGTGTTTGTTGAAAAGTTGAATTACACCAATTACACTGTCTGGGCTCAGCGCATGAAACATTTCCTTGTTAAGGAAGGGCTGTGGACATTTGTTTCAGCACCCCAGCAGCTCCCACGCCAGAGGAAAACACACTAATTGAAAAGGCACTGGCTTTCATAGTCTCGAGCGTGTCAGACTCTCAGTTAGTTTATGTATCTGGCAAGACCTCAGCAAAATTGGCTTGGGACAATTTGGCCAATATTTATGTACAGGCTCTATCATGGTTTTGATGAAGAAACTGTACAGCACTACAATGGCAGAAGGAGATGATTTGAGAGAGCACCTTAACTCTCTCACCGAGTGCTTTCAACTCTTAGAGCAGAGAGGAAAGACAATCAGCCCGGAAGATCAAATGTATGTGCTTTTGTGCTCGCTACCGGCTTCATATGATTCAATATTAGCAGCACTAGAAAGCATGAAACCTGAAGACCTATCCCTTGACTACGTAACCGGCAGGTTATTTCAGATGCAAGAGAGGGTCCGGCAGAGAGCGTTGGCAGACGGCCATCCTGGGAAAAATGCCAATAAGTCCGGGACGGCAGCCAACTATTCCGGGAAGCAAGCCAACCACAGCAGGTGTTCGACCAGTCTGCAGTACACGAGTCAGAGAGAGGAGGAAAAGGCTTCTTCGCTTCTACATGTGAAGGCACGCAGATGTTTTTTATGTGGTCAAACTGGTCACCTCAAAAGATTTTGCCCGCGGAAGAAGGAAAAGGCCACCAGCGTTCTCAAGGACGGAGGCGGTGTCAAGCCTCAGCATGTGGCCACCCATCAAGGGTCAGGGTCTTCTGAACGGTCTTCTGAATGGGTCTTCTGAACGGGACAAATGGGTCCTCGATTCTGGCGCATCACAGAACTTTACACGGGACGCAGGCTTGCTGACTGACCCTCAGCCAGCCAGCCCAGCACACGTGAGTTTGGCTGATGGCGCACCAGCATCAGCAAATGTCCAAGGAACAATTTATTTTCATTGTTTAAAATATGCTTTTGAACATGTAATGTGTGTACCTAGTCTCCAGCATAATCTGCTAAGTATTAGTGAATTAACTAAGGCAGGGTTCAAGGTAACATTTAATGAACACCAGTGTGAGATACAAAAAGCAGATAAGGTCCTTGCCACTGGAAAGGTGGAGAATGGTGTATATATTCTTGATAACATAACAGGGCAAGTGAAAACTGTAATTAGCAATCAAGCATTGCATGATGAATGTATCCACATGTACCATAGAAGGCTGGGGCACATGTCATTTTCAACATTAGCAAAAACATTTGCATGTCTAGGGCATGATAAGTTGAAGAAATGCCAGATGTATCTAGACTGTGATATATGTAAACAAAGTAAATCCCACACACACCCAGTAGCTAAGGTCAGTCAACGGTCCACTGACAGACCTTTGGCTTTAGTCCACGCAGACGTAATTGGGCCTTACCCAAACAGTATCTCGGGTAAAAGGTACGGGTTATTGATTGTGGACGACCATTCAAGGTTCTGCTGGTCGTTCCCCATGCAAAAAAAGTCTGAGGTGTGTGAATTGATTAAAACATGGGCAAAAAAGGTGCAGAAGCAGTTGGGAACAGAAATTCTGCAGCTTCAAACAGATTTTGGAGGGGAATTTATGTCCACTGATTTACAAAAATGGTTACAGGCACAGGGCATTGAACACAGAGTGGCGAACATCGCTTGCCCGAGCGAAAATGGCTTAGTAGAAAGGCATGCAGGAATTATACAAACTGTAATGCACTCTATGTTGTTGGATTCTGGTTTGCCCAAATCTTTTTGGGCAGAGTGCCTGAGATGCGCTACATATAATGTCAACAGGGTCTGGTGTAAAACAATTGAAGACATTCCCTATAGGGCTCTCTATGGCAAAAATCCCTCTTTGCAACACCTAAGGATATACGGGACAAAGGCATGGGTGCACATACCTTTGAAGCAAAGGAGAAAGGGAGGTCCCAGGGCACAAAAATTAACTTTCATTGGTTACCAAACTGGCATGAAAGCATACCGTTTTGTAAACGCCCAGAATATGTTGGTATTTAGCAGGTCTGCAAACTTTTGCGAGAATGCCAACTGGTCCCACATTCATGCAAATGAAACTCCCCAGCAGATCATGTTGCCTGTTACTGATAGTGCAGGGGAAAAAGAGGTGAAGCAGGAAGGTGCCATTTCTGCACCGCAAGATACCGAGGGTGTCTAGTAGAACAACAAAAGGAATACCTCCTCAAAGATATGGGATAAATAATGTGTTTGTTAAAGTTCCCGAAACATACACTGAAGTGCTATCTCTTGAAGCTACGCAACGCAAAGCGTGGGAGACAGCCATGAAGGCTGAGTATGAGTCTCTAAAAACACACAAGGTATTTACGCCTACTGAGTTGCCTAGGGAACAAAAGGCAATAGGTTGTCGTTGGCTCTATAAATTAAAACACAAGCCGAATGGTGAATGCCCCTCTTCCTCCTCCTCCTCAGACCCCACCCTCAGCAGGCTTCATCCCTAAAATATCCTGGAAGTTTCCAACCCGGAGTTGGCAACCCTATGTCCTTTCCAGGCAACCACTCCTCTCCCCTGTACGATCCGCACAACAACCCTGTGAGGTATGTTAAGGTTGAAAGTCTGTGAATGGTCCATAATCCTCCAGGCAGCTTTTATAACATGAACCTGGGACCTGCACACCATCCTCTGAAGCGCTCTCAGGTACATATCTGTGGCAGTAATGGGGTGACTGCTGGCACCTTTTCCTATCATTTTTTGCCTTGTGGTATTCTGCTTGTGGTGTGATCTGTCTTTTTTGTGGTGTGGCATGATTGTGTTATTGGGTTTGTTTCCTTTCAAGGGGAAGTGATGTGTTGTGAGTGAGGACATATTTTACCTCAGAATACACCAGGTCCCATATGCAACTGACAGTTCCAACTGTCTTGTGGGGGGGAGTTTGAGGTATGGAATGGAGTGAAGTCCAATCAGCTTCCATATGCAAATGACCTTGAAATGCTGGCCCAATCAGAGAAGAGTGGCCTAGGCTGCAGTGGGTGGAAGAGAACTCAGGCCGCCGGCAGCCGCTAACTTGCCTCCCCCTCCACACGCACCAGGAACACCCCCACCCGAAGACACAGGCATAGGCAGCTCGGCTGCCGCTCTGTCCTGGGGTTTCCCGCACAATTACATCCCCTTACCTGGGTCCCCTTGTGTCTACCAGCGACTCTTTGGGGCTTCTCCGGCTGAAGCGGCCCAGCTGTAGAAGCCCCGTCTCTGCGCTCAGTCTGCAGATAGTCCTCTCCTGTCAGAGGCCCAGAGCAGACTGAGCAGAAGATGCTGGCCGGGGCTGTCGTGGGTGGGACTACACAAAGCAGCCAGCCAACCCAGCCAGCGTCTTCTGACTGACAGTTCTTGCGCCCAAACACTGTAGGTGTGCATTGGAACGTTGGACCCCACTATGGCTTTATATAAGGGGAGAGATAACTAAATGGACAGAAAGCATCTTAGTGCAATGGCATCTGTCTGATTGTGCTGAATGTTTACACTATCAGAATACAGGCGAGTGAAGTTGACTGTAATCTGATATTCTCCGTAACTGGATGGTGAAACATTGTATGTCCCTCTGTCCATTGCACACATTTCTTTCTTTGTGCTTAGCACGGTCAACCTCTTGCTCCCACAGTTTCAGAATTCTTGCCAGTTTAACTTAGAATTGGATTCTTATGCTCTCCATGATACTTGCTAGCTCTTCTGCAGCCATTCTGGCTTGTGGAAGGAGGAAATAGTAGCTACTGCGCCTAAGAGATGGAATGTGATCAGGGGTCATTTCCTGCAGGAGCGCACAGGAGCAGAGCTCCAGCAGTAAAGAGCCCAGGGGGCAGGCACATGCAACAAGCCCCACCCCCTGCTCCCAGCAGCCCTCAGTCAGAGCAAGAAGCAGCCAGGTAAGTTGCAGAGCTCCCCCCACCCCCCCAGTCCAAAACAGTCCAGTGGCACCAGTGGCACCTTTAAGACTAAGTTTTATTCAGCTCTGGCTCATCCATTTCTGAGTATGCAGTTATGAGCATGCTTAGAAATTATTAGCCTTTCTAGCAAATGCTACTTTCAGTATCTTTCAAGATTATGCTTATAATTCTTACTTGCATATGCAAATCTTTAAGGTGCTACTGGACTTTTGCTCTTTTCTACTGCTACAGACAGACTAACTCAGCTACCCATCTTGATATATTTCCATGGTTTTACAAGCTTGTGACTATGCAGCTGTCACAAGCACAGAACACAAACCAAGTGCATAATTGAAGCAATTAAGCACACTCTACAAAGCACGTCACATGTATAAGCAAGCACAGATGTATGCAGCATATTTTTAAGAGAGGGAAAAAACATCTATGTGACAGGAGAGAAAAATAATTACACAGATGAGAACTGCTGGAGCTGGGAGCAAGAGAATTCAATGCAAACACAAAACTGATCATTCACAAAAAGGGAACTCCCTTTTTCCATTCCAATTCCCAAATCCCTACCCATTTTGCATAATAATAGATGCTTTCCTAATATAGCCCCTTTCCTCGATGTCTGAGATTTTTTTGTTCATTTGTGGGAAAGGAACCTGTTTCTTGTAAACAAAAATATTTCTGTATTATTCATTGAGGTGGCATTAGGCCAGCCAACGATGGTAGACAATTCTACATAGCAACTCAGAGGGAGCTCAAGAAATTCTGTATAGGAGCTCAGAGGAAAGGGTGGCTCAAATCTGCAAGTGACAGGAATGTTTTCCAATCAGCAGAGTCACATACAGTTCTTATCACCAAAGAACCTCATGCAGATAGGACAGTCTTTCCAAAGTGGTGTTCATGCCACTTACACTGCTGGATTGTGGGGCTGGTGGGTAGCTTTGGGTCTAATTTTATGCAAGCTTAGTGGGTCCTGTTTGCTTGCTTGTTGGCTACTCCTGCTTGACATGGGGCCAATATTTTGTTTACATAATCTGTTCAGTGGCCTTGTATGGCTGCAGACTAAGTCACCTGTCGCCCATATCATGTCAATCCTTGAAAAAGAATCGTGTCTGTTTGAAAAAAAAGTAAAGTCCTTAGTTGTAGGATTCCATTTCCTCCATACATCTTCTAGTTTCTCCTGCTTGACCAAATTGAAAAAAACTTTTCGTAACTTCCCTATTTTTTAATCTGGCTTTTTCGATTTCCTGTCTACTTTATTGTTCACTGTGCCATTAAAATCTCCCATTAGTACAATTTGATCATAGGTCACCTGATCCCGTTCCTGAACCAAGTCCTCAAAGAATTTCTCCTTCGCTCCATTAGGGGCATATACGTTCACAATCAAAGTCTTCTTTTGTTCCATATTCATTTCCATCGCAATATATCTCCCATCTTTATCTTTAAAATTTTCTTTGGGTTCAAATTCTTTTTTAATATAAATCACAGTCCCCCTGTGTTTTTTCCCTGCAGATGAATGAAATTCTTCCCCTAAATATTTGGCAACTAGATATTTAAAGTCTTGTTTTTGAATATGAGTTTCTTGCAGACAAATTACATTACATTTCTGTTTCCCCAACCAATGTTTCACGATTTTTCTTTTATTGGGTGAATTAAGTCCATTTACATTCCAAGGTATAATTTTGTAATCCATCATGATGCTCAGTTACTTATCACCCAATTCCTTTTCATTGTCCGCCAAAAATCTGAGCATCTGTTCTGTGGTCTTGATTGTATGTCTCTGACTTTGGAAAGTGAAACTTAATCCTTGTGGTATTTCCCATCTGTATCGAACATTCACTTGTCTCAGTTTGTCAGTGAGCTTCTTGTATTTCTTTCTATCTAAAATAATTGCTCTTGGTAGCTCTTTCATTACTATTATTTTCTTTCCATCCATTTCCAAAGGATCATTGAATTGCTTCTTCAGTATCACCTTCTTCATTTGCTTTGTTAGTAGTTGTACAATCACATCTCTTGGCAGATTCTTCTGTTGAGCATACGCAGTTCACTCTATATATCAGATCAAAGCAAAAGTCTATGTCATCTGTATCCACTTTTAGATAATCAGCAAGTTATTTGATCACTCTGTTACGAAGGTCATCGTCCTCTTTCTCATCCACACCTCTCAATCTAAGGTGCGTCTGCATAGCTCTATAGTCCATCATTGTCTCTATCCGCTTATTTTCTTTCACCACCGTTTCCACCTTTAGATTTACCTCTTGTGTTTTTTGATCTACTTCAGCAGACTTTTGTGCTAGACTTTGAAACTCTTTTTTAATCTTTTCCACATCTTTTTTGGGACCTGCTACTTCTGATATCACCGACTCTTTATTCTCTTCCATCTGTTTCCCCATTTGTATTCCCAAGTCCTGAATCGCATCTCTCATCCTTTTCTCCATAGCTTCCATTGCTGTTTGCCATTCTTTGGGTTTAGAAGCCATTCTTGGAGCCTTTGGGGTTGTGAATGACGCCGCTCTTGGTCTCTGCCTTAGATCCGTTGTTAACTCTTGTTAAACCTATTCTGACTTAAAATAAAAATCCACTTTCACAGTTCAATAGCCTTCAATGCGCTTAACAGAAACGCCCTATTTTCGCTCTTCCAAACCTTAAATCCAAGCCATAAATTCAGTTTTAAAAGTTAGTCCTCCTCAAAATGTCGGGAGTTTTTTCTCTATGATTTTATAGTATAGAGTAGGCTCTTCCTGGAAACTTCCTGTCCGTCACTTATTCGCTGCCATTTTCTACCTTCCGGTGTTGCTCCTTCTTTGGTCCCCCGCTTCTTCCAGTCTGTCCCTTCAGCTCCGGTCTTGTTCCGGTCCTCCAAGGTCCCGTCGATACACAGTCCTGTGCCCCTTCTGCTATTTCCTCTCTGTCACTTCCGGCACCCTCCTTTTCAGTCTCCTTCAGTTCTCCTCGTGAAATCTAACATGAGTTTCTGTTTCTAATCTCTCATGTCGCCACAGGAATGTTAAAAAACATCTCTTTTTGCTTATTTTCGCTTCAAATATCAACTTTTTTCCCGTTCAAATTTGCTTGATCATTTTTAAAATATGTTAGCGCTTATTCGGATATGTCCACTTCTGCTTCCCGTCTTTTCCCGGTAAGTAAAATTGTTTTGTTACCTTGCTTGTTTACTCTGGTCTCCGCACTCTCAGTCGTTCCAGATTTTCCCCCTTTAGTCCATGAGATCAGGAAATGGCAATTTTAAGCTGAATTAGCTCGGTGAGCTCCTTAAGTGCTGTATGCTACGCCCGTTTCGGGAGAGGGGATCAAAGTGTAAACAAGCCTCCTCCAAGACTCGATCACACCAATCTCAACTCTCTCTTGGGTCCTGATGTTTGCCAGACTTTACCCCTGCCTGGGGTAAGTTGCGTTGGGCCGATAGCTGCCCAAACTGTCAGAAGGAGCCCCCGTCCACCCTGCATGATCGCAAGGTGCGTCAGATTGCCATTTCTGCCCAACCGCACCCTTACTAATTTTGAGGGGTTTTTGAGTAAATATATTCTTTATTGTTTTGAATGATAAGATATTACATATAGTGGAAAAATAACGAAATGTCTAGAAAAGTTGCAGTTTTATAAAATTTATTGATAATACATTATGATTGTATACATTCTTTGATAATATACAATATCTCACAATTATATACAATTTTTAGACATTTATATTGGGTTTAATTCTTGCACAGTGTGTTTCTATCAGTGAAGTGATGCATCCAACAACTGATCTATAACAATTGTGTACATGAGAGATTTTTTTACAATTGCTTTATACAGGGCTACTCAATAAAACAATAATAATTCAAGAACATAAGAACATATGAGAAGGCAATGCTGGATCAGGCTAAAGGCCCATCCAGTCCAACACTCTGTCACACAGTGGCCAAAAATACCAGGTGCCATTAGGAGGTCCACCAATGGGGCAAGGACACCAGGAGTCCTCCCCCTGTTGCCCTGAATACATGCATTACACATAAATTACACATAAAACCTGAACATGAATACATGCATTGTCTTTCTTTTCCTGTTCCAAAATTCTTACTGAGGAGTGAAAAGAATTCAAAAACTTTAGACAGAACCAAATATGCATACAGTCCTCAAGAAAAACATTCATGAGAGGCAACAAAAATTTAACCCATGGACAAGACTTAGGGAGTTCACTTTCAAGAGCAACTGGATTTTTTATATTCCTCTAGTGCTGTGTATGTGAGAAAATTCTGAAATAAAAACATACTATTTCAAATTTTATCTTATCTGTGCCCCTGTGTATAAATATGAAATCTTCCTCCAAAATGATACCATTGTAAATATAGGGCCATAAAAGGAAAGAAGGAAGGGGGAAAGTAGGGTAGAGGAAGACATTTTCTTCACCTCAGCTTAAGTTCTCAGCTCAGCTCTAGACTTAACATTTTCCAAGCAGCATCAAATCATACCAGTCTTTTCAAAATAAGCAGTATTTATAGCTAATCAAGTGTGATTTCTTGTATCTTTTAAAATGAAAAATCTTCCATCCTAAAGAAGCCTTGTTGGAAGAAGCAGAGTAGTCGACTCTCTTATTCTTAGAGCCCCAGGCATGCTTGGTTGTACTTACATTACTCCTTCTATTCTGTGCAGGGCTGGTGCCAGGTTCTTCTGCACACTAGGTGAGGCTACCTTTCCCCCCCCCACTGCTAAAATGAGCAAACTGAGGCGATGGTACTTTGGTCACATTCTGGGAAGAGAAGAGTCACTGGAGAAGCCAAAAATGCTATGAATAGTTGAAGGCGACAGGAAAAGAGGTTGATTCAATCGAAGAAGCCAGAGCCCTCTGTTTGAAAGACCTGAGCAAGGCTGTTAAGAAGGACAGGAGTCTGGTCTATCGATAGAATTTTACCTCTTGTTTGAAGAACAAATCGCACTGACTTTTAAGGATGTATGTAATATGATGAGATAACAGGGTTCAATCCCAGATACAGGGAAAGAAGCACTGATCTCCTTGATTCATAAACAGAACTCAGATGAAAAAGAAATGAAAAATTATAAACCGATTTCACTCTTTAATGTGGATTATAAGATTTACACATCAATTTTGGCACAGAGGCTGAAAAAAGTATTAGTGGAAACAATAAACAGAGATCAATTGGGTTTTTTACCTAAAAGACAAATGAGGCATAATCTGAGAATTTTGTTGAATGTACTTGAATATTATGAATTGCATCATGAGAAGCAGATGGCGATAATCTTTCTGGACGCAGAGAAAGCATTTGATAATGTTAACTGGATTTTTATGATGGAAACGTTACATATGTTAGAAGCAGGAGAAAACTTTACTACTATGATTCAAGCAATATATAAGGAACAGAAAGCAAGAGTTATAGTTAATGGAGAACTTTCAAATAGCTTTGAGATGCAGAAAGGTACAAGACAAGGTTGCCCTTTATCCCCACTTTTGTTTATTATGGTACTGGAAGTCATGAATGAAGCCATAAGAAGGGAGAGTAAAATAACTGGACTTCAACTAAAGAAAGAACATTTCAAAATCTTAGCCTTTGCAGATGATGTGGCACTTATATTGGAAAATCCAGTGGAAACAGCAGGGGCTTTGATGGAAAAGATCAAAGAGTATGGAGCAATGTCAGGTTTCAAAATAAATGCAGAAAAAACAAAAATCATAACTAAGCATATGGGGGATAAACAAAAAGAAAAACTACAAGAAATTACGGAATGCCAGATAGTAAAGAAAGCAAAGTATCTAGGAATAACGGTTACAAGTAAATGCAGTACACTCTATGAAGACAATTATAAAGTCTTATTACAAGCAACTAAACAAGATTTGGATAAATGGAGAAATCTGCAACTTTCTATGATGGGAAGAATAGCTACAATAAAAATGAACATTTTACCAAGATTGATGTTTTTATTTCAAATTATCCCGATATTGCAAAACCAAAATTTGTTCAAAGACTTAGACCAACTAACATCTAAATTTATATGGCAAGGGGAAAGGGCAAGAATAAGTCTGAAAATACTACATGATACAAAGGAAAGAGGAGGATTTGGTGTTTCAAATTGGCTACTGTATTATAGAGCAGCAGCCCTGGTATGGATCAAAGAATGGATTACACTAGAAGATAAGAGACTTTTGAAAATTGAAGGCCATGACCTACTGTTAGGATGGAATGCTTTTATGTGGTATGAAAAAGCAGGCTCCCAAAAATACTTCAAGCAGCATTGGCTGAGAGCAGCACTACTAAAGGTCTGGGACTCTATACCAAAAGATCGAGACTAATAATACCTTTAGAGGCATTTACTTTACCAAATGTTTATGCAGGAGAAGAACCGTTAAGATACCAGGACATTTTGTACAAAAAAGACAACCTTAAATTACCAGAACAGTTATCCTGGTGGAAGAAAGCAAAATTGGAATCGATATATTTAAAGGACAAGAAGCTTGGATTCAACAATAAAATAACTGAGTTGGAATAAACTATATTAACAGCAGAAAATAAAGTGCTAAGGAAATTATATAAAATTTTATTAAATGATATGATGACAGATGAAAACAGTGCTTCGGCTGGGTCCCTCCCTCCCTCCAGCAGTGGGAGGAGCAGAGGAAGTTGCTGCCGCTGCCAGGGCCCCAGTTTGGAGGAGGAGGAGGGTGGCCGATGGGAGAGTGTGGGGTCCCGGGAGGCGTCCAGCTGCTGCTATGCACTTGCGATCAGGGCTACTGTGAGAGCACCTGGCGGTGGCTGCTGGGCCCACTGATGGCCCCGGGAGCGGGAGAAGAGGTGGCGGTAGGGGACCCAAGTGCTGCTGGGGCCAGGCTGGGGGCTGCAGCCAACCTCCCTCTTCTTCCTCCCGGTGGGCTTCTTGCTGCGAAGGGGCGCCTCAGTGCAGAGCCGCAACTGCTGCAGCTGGAGCCTGCTCATGAAAGCTGCCCAGTGAGCGAGCAAGGGGGGCGGCAGTGGGGTGGCCGCATCGAGGACACACACCTCCTGCCATTCCCATGGCCCTCTTCACAAAACACAGGTAACGTACGCACCAGCTGCTGGGTGCCTCATAGCTGCTGGGCAGGGCCAGGTTTCCCCTCTTTCTCCCTTCTGTCATGGTGCACGCTCTCTGGGGGAAGGCGGATAATCAGACAGAGCCCGGTGTGAGTTCATATCGGCAGGCCAATGGCGCCCCCTGAAGGCAGTGCCCTAAGGCAACGAAAAGATAAAGCTAGTAAAATAGACAATGGGATTAGAAACGTAATAAATAGATAATTGAAGAATAGAAAATGGAATATAAGCCTCCTGTTATATGTTCTATGTTTGTTAGTGGTAGTTATGCATTGTCTGTTTTCAGGTATGTTTGTAGTGTATAATGGAAAAAATAATAATAAAAATGTACCTTCAGGTATTAAAAAAAAGAAAAAAGGACAGGAGTCGCATAAGTTCTGGGCTGCAAGAGAGAGGCTGGGCGACTGGGGATGGCCGGGAATTTCACCAGGAAAAAACCGGGGATTTCACCAGGAAAGAACCGGGGGAGGTAGGGGAGAAAAGGGGCATGCTTCATGCAAATTGCCTGAACTCCACAGGGAAACGGTTGGCAGAAAGGTGCGCTGTCCCTGGCCACAGGAAGGGGAGAGCTCCTTTGTTAGGATCCTCCTGGGCCTGCAAAGGCCTCTGCCATCCTCCCTGCTCTCCAGGCCTTCCCACTGTAGCCATGCATGCAGAGGTTTTGGCTGTAGTGGGCGTGGCCAACTCTGAAGCCAGCCGGAACTCCATTCCTGTGCGTTCCTGCCAAAAATAGCCCTGGGTCCTAGCCACAAAGAGCTTACAATCTAAATATGATCTGAGGAGAAGAGAAAAGGTGTGTGTGTGTGGGAGCAACAGAATAAACTAGGAACCAAAGATATACAAAGATAGTGTTTTAGGTCTATATGTTGAGGGAAGTGGGATTGCATTTCCTGGCATCAGGTCCCATCCAGAATTAAGGATGCTGGGCCTTCTACCCACTTATGAGAATTCACTCCAAGTGGGTCTAGTGCCTTAGCGTGTACAAATATAACATGTATAGACTCCAAGCCTGTGATTAGGAATGTTCAGACAGCAACAGTCCTTAGAATAAGTGTCATAAGTGGGCGATGGGCCCCATGCTCTGTCCTGCTCCTTCCCTATGTGTGTTGCCCTATGTACAGCTACCTATAGAGGACATTTCAGTCTTCCTTAACAGTCTTCTTCAAAACATGGAGGAATTCTCAGAGGAAAGCTATCTGGCTCTAAGCCTGTATAGAAGAATGGATAGAATGTCCCAGAAAAACTGTCAGTGAAAGTGTACAACTTAATTTTCCTGTGGACATCATAAAAACTTAGACTTTTGTCAGATATATTTAGAAATATACCTATTTTTGTAGGTTTTTCATTCACTTTCACACTCAAGCGGCTTTCCTGAGCCCAATATTGGTTCCCATCTTCAAATTTTATGACCCAGTAACCATCCTGAGGGGACAGTTTGATTAACCCTTGTCTACAAATGGAGTCAGAGGCAACGCCTAAGGCCCAGTTATTTTTCTCTCCAACCTCCACTTCCCAGTAATATTTCCCTTTGGAAAATCCTTTTTTTGCCAGGATGAATATATGGAAGTCAAATCTCTTCTTGCTCTCAGAAACATGTGAAACATTTCCTGTGTCTTTCACACATTTTCCATCTTTATACACTTCCAGTCTTGAGTGAGCTGTCCCAGGGTCAAACACCACATCTTCTGCAAAGGAAATGAAAGAGCTTAATTAGAAGGCACAAAGGGCAGATATTAATATCTGGAGATTTGTTATGTATTGAAAACCATGTTAAGCTTTGGACTCAAACAAGATTGTAAATAGACCAATCAGCATCAGGGCTGTGTTAAGCCATTTCCAAGCGGCAGGTCTGAAGGTTAAAAAAACAAAGTGCCACTTGGGAGAACCCAAAGTGGATTTTTGGGGTTTCTTAATCGATGCTGATGGAGTACACCCT
>NW_015163837.1:0-4320 GCF_001447785.1 Gekko japonicus | reverse complement strand
ATAGAGGACATTTCAGTCTTCCTCAACAGTCTTCTTCAAAATATGGAGGAATTCTCAGAGGGAGGCTATCTGGCTCTAAGCCTGTATAGAAGAATGGATAGAATGTCCCAGAAAAACTGTCAGTGAAAGTGTACAACTTAATTTTCCTGTGGACATCATAAAAACTTAGACTTTTGTCAGATATATTTAGAAATATACCTATTTTTGTAGGTTTTTCATTCACTTTCACACTCAAGCGGCTTTCCTGAGCCCAATATTGGTTCCCATCTTCAAATTTTATGACCCAGTAACCATCCTGAGGGGACAGTTTGATTAACCCTTGTCTACAAATGGAGTCAGAGGCAACGCCTAAGGCCCAGTTATTTTTCTCTCCAACCTCCACTTCCCAGTAATGTTTCCCTTTGGAAAATCTATTTTTTGCCAGGATGAATATATGGGAGTCAAATCTCTTCTTGCTCTCAGAAACATGTGAAACATTTCCTGTGTCTTTCACACATTTTCCATCTTTATACACTTCCAGTCTTGAGTGAGCTGTCTCAGGGTCAAATACCACATCTTCTGCAAAGGAAATGAAAGAGCTTAATTAGAAGGGACAAAGGGCAGATATTAATATCTGGAGATTAATTAAAATTTAAGTCATGGTCTTCTCTGATAGTAGAGGTAAGTTCAGATGGTTCATGGATGGTCATCTTCTGGAGGAAGTTCAGTTCTGTAAGTCTTTGGGGCTTATTTTTAATTCTTCTGGTATACATCTGCATTATGCACCAGTGGAATCTGAAAAATCTGCTCAAATCTGATTTTTAAAAAATATCAATGGTGTCTTAATTATTTATGGTGTACCTGTTGGTTGGGGTTGGCTGCAATCTAAACACAGAGAGGACACAGGCTTCTTCAACTTGTAACAGTGTCAGTTGTGAGATATGAAGTGAGGCTTTTAGTTAGCAGCTACTGAAAGGGTTGCAGCCGTAACTTTTTGGCTTGCTATCTGACAGAGAGATGTCAGAAGTTGCCCCACCTCCATGTTGTTTTCCTGTTTTTTGCTATTTCTTTTTAAAAAGGTTACTCTTACCTTTGTGGCAACGGGCATCTGAGAATTCTATGAATAAAGGAAAGAATAAAGACACAAAGATATAATAGAATTAGCTCTGTTTAGAGAGTAACCAGCAATGCTTGCCCAAGAAGTCCCAAAATCATTGTGTTTCTGGCAGAGTTCTGTGCATCGGCCTTTGCCTTGCAAGTTGGAGGTCAACTTGGGAGTGGGTCAGTCATTCTGTCTCAGCCATATCTAACTCACAGAGTTGTTGTGAGGATCAACTGGAGGAGAGGAGAAGGAAGTAAGCCACTTTGAGTCCCCATTAGGGGTACAGATATGTGACAGTGGTTATAAATCTAATTTTGCCTTCATCTTGCCAACAAGATGTTTCTTCATTCAATATTACTGAAACAGCAGGAGGCTTAACTGCTCTTGCAATATTTGAAGTACTATCAAATATGGTGAGCATAGGGAGCTACAGGGATGGTGAGTGAAGTAAGCAGGGGTAGAGCCTATGGTTACCAAATCAGGGTTGGGAAATTCCTGGAGATTTGGGGGTGGCACCTTAAGAGAGTTGAGTTTGGGTTCGGGAGGTAACTCAGCAGGGTATAATACCAGAGAGTCCACCCTCCTTAGCAGTCATTTTCTTGGGCGGAACTGATCTCTGCAGTGTAGAGTTTCATTATTATTTCTGGAGGTTGGGAACCCTAGGAGAATCCCTGGTTTTAAATAAATGATGCTGTAAAAGGCCACAAGTAACTCACCTTTTTCTGTCTCTAGTCTTTCTGAAAAAAAGGAATTACATTTGTTTGAAAAATAAGCAACCAACAATGCTGGCCCAAGAAGTCCAAAACCCATTTTGGCTTGGCAGAGATCCATGCGCCAGCTGTGCCTAGCAAGCTGGATGTCAGTCTGGGAGTGGGACCACATTTGTGAAGTCCTCATCTGTGCACTGATTGTTCTGGAATCAGTGCCTCAGGAACACGGGAAAATTGAGGAAAGATAGGTCCAGCAAAAGAGATACTTGACATTCAACCACCTTTCCCACAATCAAAACAATTCTAACCACAGTTACGTGGATGGAACTTGGGGCTGTAGCAGCTTTCCTCTCAGAGGTCCTGCTTTTCATATTGTGCTGGTGAAAAATCTAGATGCAGAAATGACACAGACTGTTCTCATATATTATAAGATTCTCATCTTCGTCTATATCTTTCAAAAGCTCATCTAGAAAGTCCCCTCACCATAAAATAAACGCCCAGGCCAAACCGCTGGACCTAGAGACACCAAATTTGGGGAGAGCGCTCCCACCATGGCATAGGTGCTTGCTAAGAAGGGATTTTTAGAAGTTTGACCCCTAAGTGGGTGAAAATGGCTCCTAGAAATGTTCTCTATCTCCCCATAAACATCCATAACCTATGTGGCCTGCTCCAGAGTGAGCTCATTAAGCAGTATATATGTCTCAAAAGGGGGAATATATGCTCCCCCACTGATTCCTATGCAGCTGGATTTACAGAACTTAAATACCGTAGCGAAGCACGGGTAGCTGGCTAGTCTATTATAAGGCCTTTGGCCAGATGCAGCATTGGCTTCCCTTATGTTCTTATGTTCTCTTATAATAAAGGGATCCATCCATGTGTGGTATCCAATACTCCTCAGAAATCAAGGTAGAAGTTTCCAAACTGGCCACCAGCTTCAGGATCATCATAGGAGTTGCAGTGCAAGCATAAAGGGACTTGGAACATCCTAGCCTGCATAATGTCCAGAAATGCCCCCCTTCCACTTTTGGAGCTGGAAGCTCTGGTTGTCTCTGGCAGGTACAACTCATCGGAAAATAAAGCCAGACATTTGAAAATTGGCCATCAAGTTCAGAATGATGATGGGAGTTGCAGAGCCAAAAATGAAGGGAATTGGGAAATTCTGGCCTGGATTCTGTGCAGAAGCCCCCTAATGTAGGGACAGGGCCAAGGCGAGCGGTAATCAGAGATAAAGCTAGGGACCTCAAAATTGGCCACCAACTTCAGGATGATTGTGGTAGATGCAGGGAGCCAAACAAAGTGAATCAGAACACTGTGGCCCATGTGATCACCAGAAATCAACCCTAAAATTGCAATAGAAGGAAAGGGTGTTTGTCACAGGCAAATCTCATCAGAAAACAAAGGTAGGGATTTCAACATTGGTGACCAGCTTCAGAATGCTGGTGGGAGCTGCAGTACCAAAGGTGAAGAGTATTGGAACATCTTTGCCCCAGTTATTTCAACAAACCACTATCCCCCTTGCTCTTTCCAATTGAAGATAAGGTTTATGGAAGGCATAACTTATCAGAAAATACCTGAAGGACAGCCTTTCCCTGTATGTTCCCCAGAGAGCACTGAGGCCAGGGTCGCAAAATCATTTGGCCCTCCCTGGACCGAAAGACGGCAGACTGGCCTCTACCAGGGCTAGGGCCTTTTCAGTGGCAGCTCCACACTGGTGGAATGAGCTTCTGGAAGACATCAGAGCCCTGCGGGACCTCTTACAGTTCTGCAGGGCCTGTAAAACAGAGCTCTTCCACTAGGCCTTCGATTAGGAGCCGCCACTAACAACATCAACAACACTAACATTACTAACTGATGTGTTAAGGCCCTTTAGGCTAACACCAACAGCCGGCTATGCTGGATACTGACAGAGGCCATTCTCTGGAACATCCTATCATGGTCACTGGGACACTACTGCCACCAGCCCTGTATTTTGCACTATGATCTGGTATGTTTGTACTTTATAAGGTTGTACTGTATAAGCACTTGTGTTTTAATTTATTTTTAACCTTTTAATGTATGCTGCCCTGAGCCTGCTTTGGCAGGGAGGGCGGGATTAAAATAAATAAATAAATATAGAAGTTCAAAACTAGCCACCAGCTTCAGGATGATGGTAGGAGTTGCAGTGCCAAAAATGACAGGAATCCTGGCACAGATCAGCTCTGCAACATCCCATTGCTATTTGCAGTGAAATCAAAGGTTTACTCATGATCTCATGAGAAGGCTGGAAGGTGCAAAAAACACTGACTGGGAGAGTGGACAATAATTCCTCTGAGACAATATGACAGGAGTTTGTCATATTAGGATCAAGGTCAGGCCCGTAGCTAATGCAGGGCCCAGAGGGCCCAGTCCCCTAGCATTTTTTATGGGCCCCCTCCATGCTGGGCTCCCTCCCCCACTTGTGGCAGATTGAGGGCAAGCAACAGGCTCTCTTGGAGCATGCCACAAGCAGCCTCTGAAGCAGATACGTTAGAAACAGGAAACCAGCCAGGG
>NW_015163836.1:4066-23876 GCF_001447785.1 Gekko japonicus | reverse complement strand
GGCAGTCTCTGGAAGCCTAATATTAAAATAACGGCTGAGCCACATGGACTGTCTGCAAACCATTGAACTTAAGAATTACTTGGGATTGATCCATTGGGGGGGGGGAATGCAATCTGCACAGGACAGGCTTTAAAAAACTGCCCAAATCATGACCAGTGTGCAGTATCAAATTAGAGAAACACAAAGAGAGAACCATGCAAATTTGCAAGGAATGCCAGGAAGCATTATTATGCAGCTAGACTAGGGCAAGGACAAAAATACCCCCCTCCATTTTTTTTTTCAATTTAGTGGCAAAAGACTAAAAAAGCTCTCCAGAGCTTCTGCCACAGGACTTCCCCCCCCCCCCATACAAATTGCAGCCCTGTGCAAAGTGTGGTGGAGTTGCAGCCGATTTTGCACAGGCACAAGCACACACAAAGAAGTTGCCCATGATCACAGCTTGCAATGCCAGTGTCAGTGGGTTCTACCAAGCTTTCTTTACACTCCACATGTTCTGCCATATTATGAGATCATGTGACTTTCCCATTTTTCACAGTGGCCGATAATACAACAGAGAATCCCCTAGTGCTTGGCAATATGGTAAACAGGGCTTTCCAACTGCTTGTCAGTCTCAGAAAAGGTCTGGTCTGTTTCAACAGTCACTAAAATGCATGCACAAACCTGAACCATGAGGATTTAAACAGAAGGTGCTTGCTAGAGGATACTGAACAGCTGCAATAGGGCAACTGCCTTTTTAAAAAACCTTTGGATGCCACCCCCTCCCCACATCACTAGTGACGTTCCACCCCAATTTAGAAAAGTATATTTTTTAAATTGTAGCTGCAGAATAAATATACTGGAGGAAAAAGAATGGTGTGCAGGACAGGCACAGAATCCAAAGTCAAGATTAAAGACTTACTGCTCTGAAAATCTGTAGTAAGATGTGCATGCACTCCAAAGGGATCTGTCAAGGATGGGCGAGTGGGCGTCAACATAGTAAATGGGGTTCAATGTGGCCAAGTGCAAGGTGATGCACATTGGAGCCAAAAATCCTAAATATAAATACACATTGATGGGGTCTGAACTGGCAGAGACTGATCAAGAGAGAGATCTTGGAGTTGTAGTGGATAACTCACTGAAAATGTCGAGACAGTGTGTGACTGCAATAAAGAAGGCCAATGCTATGCTGGGGATTATTAGGAAGGGTATTGAAAACAGATCAGCCAATATCATAATGCCCCTATATAAATCAATGGTGAGACCTCATTTGGAATACTGTGTGCAGTTCTGGTCACCACACCTTAAAAAGGATATTATAGCTTTGGAAAAAATGCAGAAAAGGGCAACTCGAATGATAAAAGGGTTGGAACACTTTCCCTATGAGGAAAGGTTAAAGCGCTTAGGGCTCTTTAGCTTGGAGAAAAGACGACTGAGTGGTGACATGATCGAGGTTTATAAGATTATGCATGGGAAAGAGCAGGTAGAGAAAGAGGTACTTTTCTCCCTTTCTCACAATACAAGAACTCGTGGGCACGCCATGAAACTGCAGAGCGGTCGGGTTAGAACAGATAAAAGGAAGTACTTCTTCACCCAAAGAGTGATTAACACATGGAATTCACTGCCACAGGAAGTGGTGGCAGCTACAAGCATGGACGGCTTCAAAAGGGAATTAGATAAGCATATGGAGCAGACGTCCGTCAGTGGATATTAGCCACAAGGTATAGATAGGGGCTTTGGGTCAAGTGATGCTCTGTCTTCTTGGTGCTTGGGGGGGTTCAATGGGAGGGCTTCAAATGCTGGACCTCCTGATGGCACTGGTATTTCTGGCCACTGTGTGACACAGAGTGTTGGACTGGATGGGCCTTTGGTCTGATCCAACATTGGCGTCTCTTATGTTCTTATGTTCTAATGGGCCTTAATGTCTGTATGAGTGGAATTTTCTGGGGTAAAAATGAAACAAAATATATCTTTATGCTATCATTTCTATAGTTCTTTTATGGAAGGAGATACACATTGCTCCT
The DNA here is from genome assembly GCF_001447785.1 of Gekko japonicus. NCBI lineage: Eukaryota > Metazoa > Chordata > Lepidosauria > Squamata > Gekkonidae > Gekko > Gekko japonicus. The sequence continues at coordinate 21,876 of NW_015163836.1, read as the reverse complement.
TACAAATGAGGGTATCTGAATTATATTGGGTGGATCCAATCATCCCCCAAAGCTCCTTCCTCCAACTCTACCTAACAATGGCCCCACCCACCTTCTGAAAATCTTGGTGCCCTGTGCCCATGGGCACCATATTGGGGAACAATATTGTTGCTCTGATCTATTATTTCTATTATTCAGTGCCCTTCCTGCCAGGGAATACCACAGTCAAAATATTTGACACAAAGAATTCAAATGCAGTAACAAGACATTTTGTGAAAACTTGTAAAGGCCAAACAAAGAGCCATGCATCCTTGCAATAGGACTAATATTTCTTTAGAGGCATTATGGAATGAAGATTGATCAGCGACTTTAGTCATGAAAGAGTCAGCTCAAGAGAAGAGGAAAAGGTCAGAGCATTTGACGAAGTCAGGATATTCTTTCTGAACTCCTCAGAGAATAGTAAACTTGCCTGGTACTTGACACAAATATGTCTATCAGTTTATCAGCTATACTAAGAAAAGTAAAATAGAAGCAGCTAACTGACCTTTACCTTCAATGCCAAACACAATAATAGAAAACATGACCTAGCTTCCATCACTTGTTTATTATAATAATCATTATCACCACCACCACCACCACTACTACTACCTACTACAGACCTTAAGAAAGTTGCATTCCAATTCTTATCTATGAGACCTGGAGACAGAATTAATACCTTTTTTTAGGACCAAACAAAATTTTCACAAATAGTGAAGGATAGTGAACAAAGCCACCCTATTTGGGGGGTGGAGCCTGTGAAGGACAGAATTTGGGGAAGGGAGGGACCTCAGCTGGGTATATTGCCATAGACTCCACCCTCCAAAACACCCATTTTCTCTAAAGGAACTGATCCCTGTCTTCTAGAGATCAGTTGTAATTCCAGGAGATCTGCAGGCTTCACCTGGAGTTTGGCAACCTTACCATCTCCCCACATTCTTTCTTTTCTAGAATGTTCCTTGCAGTATTAAGGCATGTGTTATGAGTAACTTTATGCTCATAAAGTATGAGTTCAGTGGCCCCTTTAAAACCAACAAAGTTTTATTCAAGGTATGAAATTTCATATGCATGCACACTTTCTCAGATGCATTGAAATGGAAGGTAACAGTTGACGATAGATAGATTGATGATAGATAGATAGATAGTGAACAGTAAATTAGCATACAGCATAATGACAATGTTTTAACAAATGCAAAAACTAACTAAGCTCCCGGCAACCCGACAACGCCGCTGGTTGCCGGGGGCTGCTTTGCCGCCCTGAGGAAGCCAGGCAGCAACAGAGCCATGACACCTGGTGTTGTGACATAGGCAGGGGGCAGAGACGGCCTGGATAAATGGCCGGGCTCCACTCCCACCCGATGACAGTTGCTCCGATGTGCTCTGAAGGAAGCTCTGAGCACACAGAGTGTGAAGCTACGGTCTACCTGTGGGCCCAAAGACGTTGTAGCATTGAGGCCCGAGGCAGAGCAGTTCTTGGTGGTGGCAGCACCATGTTCCTGGCAGCAGCGGTAATGCTGCGTACTCTGGTGGCAACATCCCCTCTGCGGCAGTGGTGTCCCTGCAGCAGTGGCGGCAGTCTGATCTGCCTCTGCGGCTGAAGTGTAGAGGCTGTGGCGGTGGCCTGATCCTCAGGACCATCGCCACAGACCAATCTGCAGGACTGGGAGGCTCACAGCTTCAAGGCGGCTCTCCTGAGCGCCTCACTGTTTTTGTTTAAAACAAACAAGCAGAACACAAACACACAAAGACATGCCCCCCTTTTTAGGTTGGGGGGAAGATTAGAGGGCCTGGGGTGTGGGTGGCTGCAGTTGGTGAGGCTGCTTAGTGCCACCCCCCATAAGGTGCCCCCATGCTATTTATCACCCCCCCACCGCTGCCCTGTACTTGTTTGTAGTAGCTGGGAGTTAGGGGATGCCTCCTTGGAGGATGTGCCCCCCCTTTTCTGGTTTACATAAGGTTGGAGGCCAATTCCTCCAGGCAGCCATTTTAGAGGAATTAATTTGGCAGCCATTTTTTTAGTTGGTGCAGCAGTAGCCATTTTACAGGGACTTCAGTGGCCATTTTGGGTATGACAGGCTTGCAGTTTGAATTAAACAACAAAACACATAATCAGGTACCTGGTCCTTCACCCATTTGATCGCAAAGGCAAAGTCCCACTGTATCTAGGTGGCCTTAAATATTTGAGTGGGTGAGGTGGGGCGGTGCACGTCATTAAGAACTGCACGCTGGTAGTCAAATAAGGTGGTGTGGAGGCATCTGCCTGTCTCCACCTGCATACAGTTGAAAGCCAGTTTACAGGATAGCCATTTTAGAGTTGTTATTCTGGCAGCCATGTTATGTGGTTTAGAGGCCGTCAGTTTGTGGAACGGAATGGCGTCTTGGAACAGCCAAGGCTAGTTAAAAGGGGAAGGACCTGCCCTAAAGTCCATAGGCAGTGGGTGAAGGGCGGGTGAATTTGTTGTTTAAATCCAATCTCAAGGGCCTGCCCTAAAGTCCATAGGCAGCGGGTGAAGGGCAGGTATAAATCCAATCTCCTCCCTGCTTCCCTCCTTCCTTCCTTCCTTCATCTACTGTTGCTGGCATGGTTTTTAAGCCTGGATTTATAGGGGAACTGATCTCTGTAATAACTGCCTTGAGGGCATTTTAGGAGGGGATGTGTCTCAGTGAGAGATCATCTGCTTGGCATGCAGTGGGTCCCAGGTTCAATCTGCAGCATTTTTAGTTGAAGGATTTGGCAGTAGGTGATATGACAAACCTCTGCTTATGATCTGGAGAGCCATTGCCCGTCTGAGTAGACAATACTCAGTTCAGCAAGCTTGGAAGCGTAGATTGCTATCCAAAGGGCTATTCCTTATTTGAAATAAATGAATAAAGATAAAATAAATACATAAAAATTGATTACCTACTTAATGCAGCAAGACTTTATATTCCATAGCATTTTACATGGTTTTATTCAGAGAAAAATATTATAAATTGCCAGTTCCTCAGATTAAAATATTTGACCCTAAAGTAATGGGATGTATTTCTGGTGTAGTGATTAAGAGCAGCAGACTCTAATCTAGGGAACCAGGTTTGATTCCACATTCCTCCATATGATGACAGCTGGGTGACCTTGGGTCAGTTGTTCTTTCAGTGCTCTCTCAGAGCTGTTCTCTCAAGAGCTGTTCTGTCAAGAGCGGTTCTCTCAGGGCTCTCTCAGTGCCACCTACCTTTAGGGGTGCCTTTTGTGGGGAGAGGAAGGGAAGGAGATTGTAGGCCACTCTGAGTGAGGAGCGGGGTATAAATCTGGTCTCTTCTCTGAATACTATAGAAGCCTTTAATGGTATCTAAGGGTAAACTATGAATAGAAACATAATTTGAGGTGTGGGAGTGCAGCAAATGGGAACAGCTACTTGAAACTGGGTAGCTCAATTAAGCACTTAGTGTGTGGAGGTGAAATCAAGTGTAATCTGAATGGAAAAGAACTGAACTTCTAAGGGTTTCCTTCTGTGAAGGAATCCGTATCAGCAACATGTGACTTTGACAGTGTGAATGCACGCTGAGTTGGCAAACTGGGTTAGTCTTTGTCTTGTGTTAGGATTCATAATATCCATTGCAATACATCATTAGTACCTTATGTTTTCTGTTTTAGCAGTGATACGGTGCGACTTGCCAATCTGATGCTGTGATCTGAGAATCTGACAGCTGGCACGTTGTTACATGTCATTGGTTTGGTCCTAATGAGCATTCTTCACAGGTTTAATAGTGCATTTGTCTTTAAGGGAGGGCCAGTGAGTTGCCATGGTCTAGATGAGTGGTGTTGGTTATGACAGGCTGTGGGAGGTGCTGGCTGCGATGTGGCGGTGCAGCCATGGCAATAGGAAATGAGGCAGATGGCTTCCAGGGAGGTTCCAGTGGGGGCAAGGGTTAAGCAGGATCCATCAGAGGATCAACAGGGCTTGGGAGGCCAGACAGCTGTTCTGTCCACACACTTGGGAGGAATGAAACTACTTCTAGACCTGGCAGTCCATCCTTACTTACATATAGGTAAATAGGTGCCACTGGAGCCATCTTCACATTATGGCGAGTGAGCACATGGCGAGTGAGCACGTATGTGCATACATCGGATGGTAAGAAGGAGCTAATGCACATTTCGGTGTGCTTGTCCTGGTCTTTAGGATAGGAACCCGGTTTCTATTAAGAAATGATAGGTACTGTGCACTCTTCAGGGTAAGGTTCTTTAGAATAAATGAATAAATAAAATACCAAACAAACAAACAAAATTAAATTATACAGGTTTTTAAAGTGACACCACATTGTAAATTGGCAATATCACATTTTTAAAGCCAAACTCACTGGTTGGTTATGATGGTTCTTAGTGGTTATTAAAGAGCTGGATAAATTGAATACCTAGAAGCCTTTCAAAATACCTTATTGGGGTGGTCTCTTGACTTTTAAAACAATGGATGCCTCCCTGTTCGGATCTGCTTGCAATTGTTGGAAAGTTCTTTAAGAATGCCAAGGCACTAAGAGAATTGAGCCAGATCTCCTTTAGTGTTGTTTCAATTGACAATCTAGGAAATCTGGGACTAGATCAGAGATGCTCTCTTCTGATACAGACTTTAGCCAGTGATAATTCCAGGCCTCAGTTTCCTATCTTTCAGGGTGCAGGGTTGCCAGAAGATCCAAAGGAAAAAGTCTTGTCTGTTTAATAGAGACTTAATGCATGGAAATGTGCAGCTGTAGTTTTTCATGGCATGGAGGTAAATAACATCACTGGATAATTAACATCCCTTTAAAGGGAGTGGGCTTCCTTTGCTACCCAGGAATATAAATAAGCTATCTCATTTTATCAGTGCAGACATAAGCCCTATGAACTTTGGGCAGTGCCTTGCAGATCACAATGACTGTGCAAATGCAAACATTGCTGTGTCAGTGTAGTGGAATTACTAAAGCATTCTATGAAGGTATTGGGGAAAGGGAGCTCTAGAGGACCAGAGGCAACCCATTTATCTGACAGTGAAATAAGGGTCAATTTTTGCAACCTGGGGTGTTGCTGCACTTCAAGTTATTAAGACAGTTAAGGCTTTAGGCATGTGGATGGAACTTAGTTGATCAGGCACCCCTTTGCAGCGGCTAAAGCCCGGGCTTTGGGCAAGTTAGGCTTTTCCCAGGGTGAAGTTTGGAGCTCACTCTTCTCGGTTCAGTATTGCTTCCACTGCAGCTGCCCTGGGCTATGTGTTCCCTTGCCATATGGTAGTGTCAGTGGGACCTTGTTCAGATCAGGACTTTTGTCCAGTCACTTCACTCCATTTTGGGGGGGTGGCATTGTGGATCAGTGAGCTAGTGGCGGGCTTTTGCCTAGCGTTAGAAGAATGGAATTGCAAAGTTTAAAGTTATCAATTGATTTTTCTTTCAGGTGCTGCTGGCCGCAGGGCGAGATGAAGACTCAATGTATGTGGCCACAGTATTGTATTTTGGGCCACTCACCGGGCCAGGAGGGCACCCTGGCTGTGAAGGCCCTTGTGCTATGAGCTGAAGTAGACCTTGCGATGATAAGAGCAAGATGGCCCAGAGTGCAGATAGTCTGGCTGGCAAGGCCCTTTTTTGACAAGCTGAGGCTGACCTTGCAATGATAAGAGCAAGATGGCCTGGAGTGCAGATAGTCTGGTTGGCTGTTCTCCCTCGCCATGAAGGGCAAGACCCTGGTGTTGCAAGTGGAGACTGACTTTGCGATGATAAGAGCAAGGTGGCTCAGTAGTGTGGTAGTTGGGTCAGTTATTCTGCCCCCCCAGATATGGTGCAATTTGGAGACCCCCACTAGATGTAAAGCCAACCACTAGATGAGGAAGGACATGGAGGGTGGTTGAGTTCCAGGACCTGTATAGGGCTGACGGGGTGCACCTATCAGACAAGGGCAATGGGTTATTTTTGCAGAACTTGCGGCAAGGGATTAGGTCAGCCTTGGACTTTTAGTGGGGAGCAAAGACCAAAGCAGAGGCTTGGTCTTGGCTGTGGCAGGTTTGTGCGGTGGAAAAACTGAAACCGGTGAGCACCTTATGGTATTTTCTCCATTAGGCAACAGGGGATCATCAGGAACTGCCTTCAGATTTCTAAGGTCAGGGGTGGGGAACAGTGATCACCTCTGGGAACCTCTTAGGGTATGCTCCTCTCTGCAAGTTGTCAGGCTTCAGGGGTAGGCACTCCTAGGTGGCTACCAGTTTGCTGGGCTGCTGGTCATGAGCCAGACTGATGGCTCAAGATTGGAGCTGGGTGACCCGCCCGAGAAAAGGGCAAGGAGGTTGGTCAGGGGCGTGACACCTGCCTTGCCTGTTCCATGCTCACTTAGCTGGTCCCTTGCTGCAATGCTATGTTAAATACTTAATAAAGTGGCCCTTGTTTACTTCCAAACTGTTGTCTGTCTCGTTATTCCGACTGGGGGGGGGCATAGAATTATAACAAGTTAGATTTGTTTGGATTTAGTCACAAATTAGCACAAGCAGCAGCAAGGTGATGTGTTTTCTTTTTAAGTAAATCTGTTTCTGAGGAAGTATATTGGCCTCCAACGTTAAGTAGCTAGCTGAACATTTCCATACCCTACATCCTACAGTCGCACTCATGAACAAGTTTATATCTTAAAATGAAACACATTTTGTTTATTTGCCTGGATTAAAAATTTGTGAGAGCTCATCATGCAAATAAAAAAGAAAGAAAAGAAACTGCTACATAAAATCAGCTCAAGTCACAGTGATCTTTTCTGAAATGTCTTTAGCTGCGTACGAGTAATTCTACTCCGGCAGGGACTTGGCGGCAATTTTGTGTCTCACAACCCTAATGGAAGCATTTGAGGAGCAACAAAGGCCTTGATCTCCCAGTGCACTGAATACCTCCAATGCTCTCTGGAATAACTGAGAACTGACAATGCTCAGGCGTGTCTTGCATGAGGTCTTCTGCACTTACTGAGCACTAAAATAGAAGTTATAAATAGAAGGGATCATATGTAATGACCCAGCCATTTCACGAAAAATGATTCTTAGTTGCACTTTGCCAGATATTTAGGCTACTTCAAAAAGATGTGCAAATTTTGCCCTTTGGAGCAAGTATTAATTTCACGTTTATTTAATTTGGAACTTTGTACATGTGCTAGAACACTATACAAAGATCTGGAATTATTTTATTTATTGTCAAAAGAAGCTTTCATTTAGGATTTTCACTCCACAGAAGTGAGATCAGACAATACAAGGTTTCCAGACCTGTTATGTCGTTTTGCAGTATGCAGTGAAAAGCCAGTTGCTATCAAAACTGACAGGGAAAAAAATGAAAGATAAAACACAGGCCAAGTCTTGTTGTAACTGGAATCAAAGTGAGCTTTCCTACCAGTGCAAGTTGAGAGCAGTTTTGGATTCTAGATTAAGGATACAATATCTGTCATATTTCTTGTGTGGCACATCTATTCCCCCCCTCCACAAATATTATTTTTATAATTTTAAATTCTATTTTGTAATGCTTAATAATGGTATGGGCTTTTTAAGATAAAAAAAGCAAGGAAGCCCCAAACCAAATAAGCAAACTAGTTTAATTTTGCTTAATTCTGTACAGCTACTTGTTGAAGATCCCTGCACACCTACCACCATGTAGGCATACTAAAGACTTTTTTGGGGGGGAAAGACTGGTTTTCAACTGCCCAGTTCCCCAGTCCCCCCTTTTTATGGTAGGTTCCCACTCTTTCTTAATTAGATCTTTTCCTTCTTCTTTCCTCTTACATGTTATCGTAATATTTCTGCAGCTGAGGCTACAATCCTAAGAACGTTTTCCTGGGAGTAAGCCCCATTGTATAAAATGATGCTTAGTTTTGAGTAGACCTGCTTAAGTGCTCTCTGATTTTATCCCCCCTTCCCATTATTCTGCAACAATTATTCTTTCACTCTGGTTAACTGTGCTGCATTTTTATAGCTATTGGGACTGTATTATGAATTTCTAAAGAGTTTTTTCAGCTGTATCAAAAAGGCAGTCTGACCTGCTGCACTCTGCCTCACAGCTTGATGTACAGGAATCAACAGTCAAAGCCTTTTCATAGTATGGAGATAAGCATTATAACAAGCTAATGTCTGCACATTAAGGTACTGTAGAGAGCCCAGGGAAGAAGCTGGTATAAATAGTAGTCCTTTCTCTAGTATTCTAATAGAAAATCCATTTTAACATAAAGTAAGGTTAGATATTAGACAGTCTTAGTTCAAATCCCATTAAGAATAATGGGCTCTAAAAAAGATGAAACATCACATAGGGGCAAAAATGTTGCATTGATTCTTGTTTAGAGATCCTGCTGCTGTGATCCACTCCTGGTTTCCTAAATGCTGGCTATAACTTCAAAGTTCAGAATTTATTAAAATTTTTGCTATAAGTCCATAATTCTGAATCTGTGACAGTAGTAAAGGAGTACACCTTTTATATTAATTAGGTAATGTGCATATTTAGGCTACATACCCCTGCTCCATCACCAGAAGTGATGTGGCTAACCCCACCCCACTGTGTTGTCACTGGATGTTGACATCACCAGATGCTGTGCCTTCTGGGATCACTGGAGATCCTTTCTCCAATGCTGCCCACTGCAAGTCATTATACTTCCACCTCCTGCATCCCATCCCAGAAATGGGGCAACCACCACTGAATATTGTCAAGTATGGCTATATGACCCTTCTATCAACATGCCCAGTCAGCTCTGACCAATAGGAACTGGTCTTAGACAATTAGTAGTTAGTGTTAGGAAATAAGCCATTTTGTGCTAGCAGACATACTTTACGGCTCTTGGTAAGAACATGGACACTCATGTGAGGCGTGTGGAGGTTAAAATCCCAACAGTGGCTAAGATGTAGGCTGCGGTCAGACTACAGGCTTGGTGCAGTCTGGCTGCCTTATACCAAGTCAGGCCGTTGGTTCATCTAAGTCGGCATTCTTTGCTTTGATTGGCAGTAGCTTTCCAAGGTTTCTTGCAGAGGCATTTACCTGCACCAAGTTTGAGATTGAACTAACAATCCTAGGGATTGAAACTGGGAGCTTCTCTATGAAAAGGAGGGGAAAGGGAGCAGAGAAGAGAGCACATTGTAGAAGGCAGGCTAATGAGAGCAGACCAGTGGGACTAAATCCAACTGGTGGTAAGGAGATTGAGATAGAATAGAAGAGCTGCAAAAATTGCTTGTTAGAGAATAGGCACTGGCTAAAAAAAAGGGAACAAGGCACTCAAGCAACCCAGCAAGAGCGTGAGAGGCTGTTGTCTTCAGTGTTCTAAAAGAGGATGAGACATCACTTCTAAAGTTCACACCAGGTCAATTTGGGAAACAGCGAGGTAGAAGATATTTTCAGATGGAAACTGGAAAAATTAGGGACATGTTAAATTTTGAAATGTTCTGGATTGATTGTGTTTATGAAAAATAGCAGTCACTTTGAAATAGGAGGGCTGAAGGGGGGGGGAGATCAGAGCCACATAAAACACAGCCAGAATGAGCCCAGGAAGGGGAACACCAAATTTTGGAGTTAAGGCTGAAGTAGTATTTGGATCCTTAGCAGTTCTATCATAAGGGCACCAGAAAAAGGGGCACTGTGATTGCACATTTATTGTGTTCCCAATGTACTGCAAAGCGAATAGAACATGGGGGAACAGGAGGCATGCTTAGCAAGTGACTATCAGGACAGAGTCCATAAGGAGGTCTAAACTGTGCCTCAGACCCAATGAACTCTAGTTAGGGATAATATTTCTTGTTTCTGAGATTTACTCGAGTGAAGACACAGGAAGTCATGGGAAGCAACAGAAGACACACACACACACACAAATGCACACACAACGTTAATAGTTGTGTCACTTATATTTATACCTTCTTTTTCACCACACCGGGAGATTTCTTACAAAGATCTTTGCTAGTCTCACGCAGAAGAACTGCAATCATATTATGAGACAGTTTTCATTATGAAGTTTATGATAAATAACAGATATTTGGCCATAAAAGATATTGATTCTTTGTCATCTGAAATGGCAACAAAGATTTCTGGAGTGAGGAAAAACAAGACTTTTGGGAATTTCAATCTATGTGTTCCCAGCATTGCTTTGACTGTTTATAAGTTTACATTCATAATATTCTGTCTCACTACACACCGTTCTGAGAGACACAGTGGAGATCATGCAAAATGATTCTTCTGAAACCACCTGTTAGGGCTACAAAGAGCATTCTCAATGAGTACAAAGTGATCCCTTGAAGCCAGATACCATCACCCAGATATTTCCAGTGCTAGAAGTCCCTCATCTATATTTTAAAATCTCTACTCTTAGAAGCGTACAGATTTATTTTCCCTCAGTTTGGAGTGAGGATATACTGTTTTCAGAATGCCTGATATTTCTTTGTGCAGTCCAATATAAATTCATGGCGAGTATGTGCCATATCTGAGCAGAAACTCAACCTGGAAACAGTAATGGAAAAGCTCCTGGTGCCTCATTATATACAGCCAATAGAGAAATTCAGGTATTTCTCCCTTGGGGCTATATGACCTGTCAAATGCACTAAAATGGTAAAACTCATTCCGTAACTCTGTTGTGTTGATCTATGGAGAAGGAAAAAAGTCCTTTATTTTAAAAGTTGATCTTTTTTTTCTTTTGTCTTGGGGAAAAAAACCCTTAATTCCACCAATATTTCCATGTCATTTGTCGTCCATTGTATATCTTTAAATTGGCATAGTGTGCTTTCCTTTGCGATGACTGCATTCTATTCTAAATACATGTTTCTGAAGTAACCTTCAGCATCTTTCTTTACACTCAGACCTCCTCATTATCCCCAAAGAAAGAGCAGCAACAGGATTCACAGGCAGTCATGGGACCAATTTAATTCAAAAGTGCTATGCACATATACCTTTTTTGGGAGCATTTAGCATTTCTAACCTCAAATTTAATCAACAGTGCCACCAGGTGGCTATATCAAAACCACCGCATAGAATTCTAGGATTGAAACTTTCTTTGTTTTTTGGGGAATATTAGTTGTACTGCAGAAATTAGAAAATTAAATTTCATTCACAAACATGGTAGCTGCTGAATGATGCTCTCTCACATGGCATGTGTTATTGTTGAAAAAGCCTTTTTGTCTGTGTATTCAACTGGACAGTAGAAAAATGTGTACAAATGTGTACAAAGCTATTTTTTATTCTCCAGAAACTATGAAGTCTTTACCATTGCTAGCCTTTACTCAGTCAGTCTGGCAGCTTCCATGAGCTTTTCTTTGCCTCAAGGCTTGGTAGCTTTCCTCAGCTGTGTCCTGTGAACTAGCTGGTGAAATGCTCATTTCCCTGGAACATTAAAATTAGCATCTGTGGACTTCTGCAGACCTTTGGGCAGTGATAAGTATCCAGCATTGGGGGGGGGGCATTTTTCTTGATTTATGTGTCATTCACTAAACTATTGAACAGATCATTTTTCCATACCAAGCATGCAAATCTTGACATGGTGTCTTCTTCTACTCTGCACAGGAAACAGGGAGTTGTGTGAAAGGGGAAGGATGCTCCCTCAAATCACTGCTGTCATAGACTTCTCCATTAGGGGAAGACATTGTACAGATAAGGGATCACCTTTTCTGAAATGTACAAATGCAATGGAAATAGGGTCTTACTTGTATATGCAGATGTTTGTTGAGGTAGATGTTTGCTGAGGGGGATGTGGTTTCAAGAAGTAAGTGTTGTGTTGTGAGGTAGATGTTGTTTCATGAGTTAGGTGTTGAGTGAGGGAGCGCACCCGCACCCAGCAGAGGCAGCCATCCTCTCACCTAAGCACTAAAGGTGCAATTTGCAGGCTGGATCACCCATAGAAGAGGAGGAATGGGGTAGACACAGGTGGACAACAGGAGACCTGGATCTTACCATGTGAGGTCCAGAGAGGGGTAGCCTAGCAGTGGGAGGTTGGCCCAGAAGAATGCCAACTCGTCCACCCTGTCCAGTTCCAGGCGGGAGCACTGGAGGCTGAGAATGTCTCCCAGGTAGGAAAACACCCACTTACTCTGGACCCTGGTAGGAGGCAGGAGAAGAGACTCATGGCCATGCAAGAGAAGTCAGGACAGATGGCAGCTTTGTGTGACCAGTACTCCAGGGGCTTGGTGGAGGAGGGCTCAGGAGACTTGGCAAGGTACTCCCTCCCCATCACCTCTGCAGAATCCTCCATCATCACATGCTTAGCAGCCCAGCCACTGCTGACCTCCCAGTTCACCACAGAAAACCAGTAGCAAGGCTTCTCCCTGGCTGGGGAATTTGAGGCAAAGGTGCCAGGCTGCAGCTGCTGCTCCTCTCCCTCAGCCTCTTCCATCCACCATTCCCTCTGGCCACGTCTGCTAGCCTATAGCCTCCACACTTCTTTGCAGAGCTCATGTTTCCATTGCATGAGCTCTGCATTCTGGAGAGCAATGATGCCTTTTATCTGGGGGTCACAGATACAGGCCGAATCTGCATTTGCATTTTTTCAATCATTTTCGTGCTGCTGTGACACCGTCTTTCTCTATGCTTGTTTGAATGTTGTTTGGAGAAGATTCTTTTAAAGTAGTGTGGAGGTGCAATGACAGTGGAGCTGCCCCGAAAGGATGATAAACATATGTGGACATGCAGAACTATGCTAGCACTCTTGAGGTGTGAAAACAACACCAAATGTAGACAGCCTTTTTGAAGACGGAGTCAAAAGGCTGGGACACTGGTGGGAAAGACAAATGCAGATTCTGCCACAGATAAATGAACTGGATGCCCATGGCTATTTGATCAATAAGGCTGAAAGAGAGAGTGTGTAACTTCTTCAACCCACTATTATCTAGGTAGCAATTACATATTTCTGTATCTGTCTAAATAGAAGTAATGATAGCAAAGCTTTTAAGTAACCACTGGAAATAAGTGCATTTACCATGGGTGACTGTAGGCAAGGTTGCATAATCATGGTTCCTTCTAGAAACTACAATATCCAGTGATGACTCTCATGCATGTAAAAACTATTACAGATCAAGTTACAAAGCTTTGTGTTTCATATAACATTACCTCACTGAAAGTCACTGAGTGGTCAGACATGCATTTACCATGGGTGACTGTAGGCAAGGTTGCATAATCATGGTTCCTTCTAGAAACTACAATATTCAGTGATGACTCTCATGCATGTAACAACTATTACAGATCAAGTTACACAGCTTTGTGTTTCATATAACATTACCTCACTGAAAGTCACTGAGTGGCCAGACACTGCAGGATATAAATACATGCATTAAAATAATTTTAATTTTTTTCAGTGTGTCTGTAGCCTTTTAAGATTGCAACCATGAAGTAACCACATTGATTTGAACATAGTTCACACCCAACAGTTGCATTGGTGTTGATAAATGGATAGGAAGATTAGAATTAATGACAGATATACGGATGAACAAAAAGTGAGAAGAATCTCTCCCCCATCCAGCCCCAGCACTGCTTCTCCCCCTGCCTGAGGTCATAGTTTAATCATGTGCTCAGTTGTTTGCAGGCTTTTGTTTGTTTGTTTTATGAAACAAACAAACAGATTGAAATTGTTGGAAAAGCTCTACTGTTATTGTAGAAAAAGTGGTGTGGCTCCATTACTTCTAGAGATCTCAGAGAACAAAGCCACAGTCCTGGATATAGTACACCAACTGGCCAAACTCTGCCCCTTGACTGAACCCACCACCACATGCTGGTGGGTTTTCTCTGCTGGGCTTGAAGTCTGTATGAGAACAGAATGTTATTTCACACCTCCGTGCCATCATTTCCTCCACTTGCCTCTTTCAGGGTTTTGTTTTGGTTTTTGTCCAGCATACCTGGTATTTCTACATTCAGTTCTCTTGATCTGCCTCTGTTCTCTGTAGTGAGGAAATTAGTACAGCAACTCCCCAGCAGGCAAAAGCTCTGTTTGGCCTGCTACCTAGCTCTTGACGAACCCCATTGTTGCTGGGCATGTTCTTTATATAGGTCTCTTTCTGACATCCCTGCATCTACCCATAAAACATATGATTCACAACGGGCTTTACTGCTAGTCTACCCATAAAACATATGCTATCCATTCCTTCTAGTTCAGGACTGGGGCAGGGGAGGGCAGGTTGCCCACTTTGGCAGGCAACCCCCTTCGCTTCACTCCTGGTGCCTTGTGGTATTTGGGAGCAAAAAAGGGAGGGAGGAATGGCATTGTATAATGGCTTGTCACACCATGCTCTAGGAATTTCCCAAGTCTCTATGTTTTTTACCATAGGTATCTGGAGAATTACCAGAATATATTGTGATGTGGTGATGTCATTTCTGGGTTTATGACCAAAAATAATGTCACAGAACTGTGCAATACCATTTATGTTCCCCAGGCACCCTCCAGTTGTTAGCAGCTAGCTAGCAACCCCATCCAGACCAGGTGACTTCTGGCTGGCCTGGCAGCTGCTTTAGTCATTCAATGGTATTCATTGCAATAATATTCTAGAGGAAGCCATTGTTGTGTTTTTACTTAACATGCTACAAAATATGTTTGCTACCAGGTTACAAGTTTGTGCTACTTCAAATCCTTATCTATGGCATGCATAAAAGGAATATCTCTCAGAAGATATTTTGAATCAAGCCTGAATACAAAATCTGGTTCTAGAAATGACATACAATGACACACTTTTTAATAGAGCACTTTATGACTGAAGATTGCATTCTAACCATGGGAAGCTCTCATTTGAAAAAAAAGTAGGTTTTTTTTTTAATCCACAAAGAGATTAGTTATGCACTTGCAAAGGAATATGTAATGTAGATGGTGTATGATCCCGAACAGCTTGGAGAATTCTTATGAGACAATGAGCTAAACGTAATATTGGGCCAAAGAAATACGTGTGAAGAAATTATTAATGCAGCCTTAAATAAGAAAGGAGGCATGTTTTTCACAGACACACCTAGTAGAACAGGGAAGGCATCCATTATAATTCTACTTTTTGGCTAAAGTTCAATGAAGAAAGATTATTGCTCTTCCTGTTGCATCATAAAGTATTGCTGTAACCAATGCTCCTTCTAAGTTGTGGAGTCTTGTGAACAAAAATTCTGCTTTGTGAGCTACTGGTATTAAAGTTGTGAGCAAGCGATTTGGCTGCTGCATAAATTTGCTCTGGAGCCATCCTTCCTGTGCTAAGACAAAAATGTGTGAGCTAGAGGCTAAAAAACTGTGAGCTAGCTCACAGTAATTCAACTTAGTGGTAACACCGGCTGTAACTCTGTATTTTTGGTGCAGGAGGGGGCAATAGTGGGAGGGCTTCTAGTGTCCTGGCACCACTGATGGACCTCCTGACGGCACTTGGTATTTTTGGCAACTGGATGGGCCATTGGCCGACTGGAACATCCATTGGCAGAACACCAGGGTCTCGAACTGCCAAACTACAGACCTTCCAGTCTGCAGCTCAGCGTCTTAGCCTCTGAGCCACCGCAGCCCCTATATGTCTACATATCAACCTACTGATGGTGGCATCAAGTTGCAGCCAACTTATGGCAGCCTCTCATGGGGCTTCCAAGGCAAGAGATGAACAGGCGTGGTTTGCCGTAGCCATTGTCTGATAGCATCCCTGGACTATGTCAGTGGTCTCCCAACCAAGTACTAACCATGACCAGGCTTAGCTTTTGAGATCTGATGAGATCAGGCTAGTATAGTACTTGTTAACATCTAAGTATTTCAGGGCCTTGCGAAGAGGCCTCCTCAAAGGTGTTCTCAATTTCGCCACCTGTCCCTTATTCCCAGGGCACAGTCTGAGAAACCACTGAAGGTTCTCTCACGACTTTCCCTTTTACACTCATTTTGTTGTGTTTTTAACTAGTCTGCCTAATTTTTTTTTTTTAAATAGCATCGTGCTGTTGTGCTCACTGATTTGATTAGTACTTCTCAGAATTGTACCTGGAGTCTTTCCTGAGAAAAAATGGTCCTCAATCGCCTTATTCATTCTGTCTGCTGAATGCCACCACGCCCGGGTGATTTTTCTCCAGGCCAGTTCGGCTGAAGATCGCGGAGGTTTTTTGTCATCTTCTTGGCATGGAACAGGGGTCACTAGCAATGTTCCCTCGAAGCTGTGGAGTCTTGTGAGCAAAAAGTCTACTTGGTGAGTTACTGGCATTAAAATTGTGAGCAAGCGATCTGTCTACTGCATAATTTAGTTTGCTCTGGAGCCACCCTTCCTGAGCTAAGACAAAAATGTGTGAGCTGTAGGCTAGAAAACTGTGAGCTAGCTCACACTAACTCAGCTTAGAGGGAACACTGGTCACTAGGGGTGTGGGGGGAGTATTTGTGAATTTCCTGCCTTGTACAAGGGATTGGACTAGATGACCCTGGAGGTCCCTTCCAACTCTATGATTCTATGATTCATCCCTGTTCAACTGAGATCTGTCAAGGATGGGTGAGTGGGCATCAACGTGGCAAATGGGGTTCAATGTGGCCAAGTGCAAAGTGATGCACATTGGGGACAAAAATCTTAACTGTAAATACACATTGATGGGGCCCAAACTGTCAGAGACTGGCCAAGAGAGAGATCTTGGAGTCATAGTAGATAACTCAATGAAAATGTCTAGACAGTATGCGACTGCAATAAAAAAAGGCCAATGCTATGCTGGGGATTATAAGGAAGGGAATTGAAAACAAATCAGCCAGTATCACAATGCCCCATCACAACATCAATGGTGCGACCTCATTTGGAGTACTGTGTACAGTTCTGGTCACCACATCTCAAAAAGGATATTATTCATTGGGGAAAGTGCAGGAAAGGGCAACTAGAATGATAAAAGGGTTGGAACACTTTCCCTATGAAGAAAGGTTAAAGCATTTGGGGCTCTTTAGCTTGGTGAAATGACGGCTGAGGGGTGACATGATAGAGGTTTACAAGATTATGCATGGGATGGAGCAGGTAGAGAAAGAATTACTTTTCGCCCTTTCTCACAATAGAAGTAATGGGCACTCAATGAAATTGCTGAGCAGTTGGGTTAGAATGGATAAAAGGAAGTACTTCTTCATCCAAAGAGTGATTAACTCATGGAATTCACTGCCACAGGAGATGGTGGTGGCTACAAGCAAGGACGGCCACAAGAGGGAACTTGATAGATCTTCTGGTTTTGGCATTATAATGGCGGACGCATCTCTCGGGAGCTCCTGAGGACGCGATCCATGAGCCGGCGGATGAGAGAGGGTGTGATTGTACGCACACCCTGGAGCCTTTGCGAAGGGCTCCTAGCCATGGGAACTGAGGATCAACTCTTCGCCGGCAAGGAGCCAGTGGATTGAGGCGTTCCGATGCCCCGATGGTCTCGCCACTGTGTACCAGTACTGGACTCAGAGACGCACACTGGGACAAGCGAGTGGAGGTCAAGCGTTCTACACGTTTGATGGCGAGATTTATTTATTTATTTATTTATTTATTTTATTTCATTTATACCCCACCCTACATGATCGACATTAAAAGTGAGTTTGGTTGAGAACCAGAGAAATGGCTGAAAGTCCCCCCTAATCTAAGCGAGGAAGGGCAGGAACCCCCCATGGAAATAAAAACAGATTTAAAGCATGTTTTTTAAAGGGGAGCAGAACTGAAAGCAAAATCGGACTATAGTGAGAAACAATTACAGGCGATTTGCAGACTTTAGAGACTTTTGCAGCAACAAATAAAATAAAACGCAAGTCTGTGGTCAGGCATGCAGAAAGGGAATATGAGGAGCATATAGCAAAAAACGTAAAAACCAACAATAAAACTTTCTTCAAATACATTAGAAGCAGGAAACCAGCCAGGGAGGCAGTGGGGCCCTTGGATGACCAAGGGGTA
>NW_015163836.1:0-2744 GCF_001447785.1 Gekko japonicus | reverse complement strand
AAAAGGGTTGGAACACTTTCCCTATGAGAAAAGGTTAAGGCGCTTAGGGCTCTTTAGCTTGGAGAAACGACGATTGAGGGGTGACATGATTGAGGTGTCTCTTATTTTCTTATGTTCTTATGTTCAAACTTTGTTAAAGGTAAACAGCTTCAAAGATGTCTGTGAAGAAGACGGAGAAAGATAAGCAAGCAAAACTTAAGTTTCCTTCAGGACGTGCTAGCTCAGCGAGTGTGGTCACGCGACTGGTGACAACCATAGACTTCTCTAAGATGTTAACAGAAGCATTGCGACCCCTGCTGGAGCAAATACCTTAAAAAGGATATTATAGCTTTGGAAAAAGTGCAGAAAAGGGCAACTCGAATGATAAAAGGGTTGGAACACTTTCCCTATGAGAAAAGGTTAAGGCGCTTAGGGCTCTTTAGCTTGGAGAAACGACGATTGAGGGGTGACATGATTGAGGTGTCTCTTATTTTCTTATGTTCTTATGTTCAAACTTTGTTAAAGGTAAACAGCTTCAAAGATGTCTGTGAAGAAGACGGAGAAAGATAAGCAAGCAAAACTTAAGTTTCCTTCAGGAAGTGCTAGCCCAGCGAGTGTGGTCACGCAACTGGTGACAACCATAGACTTCTCTAAGATGTTAACAGAAGCATTGCGACCCCTGCTGGAGCAAATGAAGACACTCAATCAAAATTTTGCTGCACAGCAACAGCAACTGGATGAGACTTAAAAAAAAAAACAGAGCAAACAGCTGAGAATTTAAAAGAAGTGGATGCCAACACCAAAAAGCTTAAAAAGCAAATGCAGGATATGGAAAAGAGGAGAAAAGCTGATGAAGCCCAACTTTTGCAGCTACAAATGGAAAAGGCAAGCTTTATACTGAGATTTCAAGGAGTTCCTGAGACTCAAGGGGAGAATGTTAAACAGATTTTGAGTGATGCTTTGGGACCGGTGACAGATTTTAAAGTGGATTTTCTTCAAGGCAAAATGGATGTTATCTACAGGTCATATTCAGAATACATAAAGAAAAATAACCTCCCTGGTGAGGTGGTGGTGAAATTCTCCAGAAGACAAGTGAGGGACCAGATATTTAAATCAACAAATTGAATTACCCTTAAAATTGATGGCAAGGAGACAAGAGTTTTGAAAGACATTACAAAGACTTGGCTTTGTTTCTACAAAAGAACAACATACCCTACAAATGGATTGTACCCAAAAGGCTTACTTTTAAAATTTAAAGATAAGAGGGTGAAAATTGACTCTGTTATGAAAGCAAGAGAGTTTTTGCAGCAACAAATGGATCCAACAGGAGAAGAGGATGAAAAGAGCAACAAGGGGAGTGGTGATGAAGCACTTACTGGAGAAGATTCGGAACAGGAGGTGGCTGCCCCCAAACAAGGATATTGATTGAGGGAAAGAAGAGGCAAATGAGATGCCAATTTTCTCTGAAGTTTCACTTTTTATTCTTATTATTTAATCATTCTTGTGCATGGTTCTTTACTAAATCAGAATACCTTGACTTGAACTATTTATGTGATGTTAATGATCACCTACAATGTAACATTACTCTTTATTTTATTCAAAGCCATTTTACTGTAAGCATTATATGACCCCACCTATTGGGCTATTTGTGGTTTATCTTTACTTCTCCCCATAGTTTATAGTTCTCCCCTCCCTATTTTTCTTGTAGGTTTTAGAAAATAATTTTTTTAAAACAAACAAGTGAGCGGACTCTAATCTGGGAGAACTGGGTGGGATCTATATCCAATCTCCTCTTCTTCTACTTGTTCCCACTAGGCAAGTGTGGCCCAATCTGCGTATATCTGGATCAGTGTTCCCTCTAAGCTGAGTTAGTGTGAGCTAGCTCACAGTTTTTTAGCCTCCGGCTCACACATTTTTGTCTTCGCTCAGGAAGGACGGCTCCAAATCAAACTGATTTATGCAGAAGCCTGATATTTGTTTTATGGACTGCTTATTGCTACACATGGACTGTGCATAGACATAGGCTCAGAGAACTGTACACTTTAGGTCACCTGTTGTGATGCCACACACAGAGGGTGCCTGCACTCTTTTATGCAGTCTGTTAGGCACATAGAGGGTGCCTGCACTCTGTTATGCACTCTGTAAATAAGGTTTCAGCAACACAGTTGCCCAGCCTGGTGAAGAAGCAAAAATCTCCATTATTGTGAGCAATGAAACAACAACTCTAGGAGGAGACAGCCCCCATGGCAAAGCTGCTTGTGGTCACGTACTTCCCATCAACTGCTTAGTTCCTGAGCCGGCATTTCCTACCAGATGGACATTTGGTTATCAAAGGAACTGGGCAACTTCATCAGCATGACAATGAAGCATCCTGATGCCTGGATTTCACACCGGTCCAGATGCCATACTTCGGGTAAGGTTTTAGGTTACAATGTTGGCCATCCCTCCTCAGTAACCTCCCCTCCCTACCTGCAACCAATAGGATTGTTTTTGGGATGGACTAACAGGTAGGTGGGTCGAGAGGTTGGCACAATTACCACCCACCTCTTGGACCCCCTTATAACAGGATAGAACCTCTTCAGGTAGCAGAGATAAGTACCTCTGGAGAAAACGGTGGACTCTGTCATTATACCCTGCTGAGGTCGCCACAGCAAATTCACACTGTGTGCCCAAAGCCGGGGCACTCTCCTGGAGTCTCTTTCTAGATTCCCCAATGGGCCTTATTCCTAGTATGGGATATTTATATCTCTTAGACTTTCTCTAAT
>NW_015163835.1:8499-24302 GCF_001447785.1 Gekko japonicus | reverse complement strand
CTGTGCGACTGAACAACAACAAACAATTCAACAGGTAAGTCATCTGAGAAAATAGTGGCAAGAAGGCCACGTGAAACTTCTATGGTCCACAAATAACAATTCACCAGCAAGCATATACAAATCTTCCCGTAGTGTAGCTTTCCAGCACACTAATGTGCTTCCCAGGTTAAATCACATTTCCAGTCTTCATCAGAGTCGAGAATAAACATTTTCATACGGAGCTCACAAACTCATCAGAATTCTCACCACTTCCCATAATCACAGAGCTAACTGCTTCACACTCAGAAGGGTCGGTAGAAGAGCCCTGCTGGATCTGACCCATAGTCCATCTAGTCTCGCCTCCTGTCTCACACAGGGGCCAACCAGTTCCTCTGGAGGGCCAACAACAGGGCAGAGAGGCCGAGGCCTTCCCCTGATAAGAATATAAGAAGAGCCCTGCTGGATCAGACTAGTGGTCCATCTAGTCCAGCCTCCTGTCTCACACAGGGGCCAATCAGTTCCTCTGGAGGTCCAATAACAGGGCATAGAGGCCGAGGCCTTCCCCTGATGTTGCCTTCTGGCTCTGGGATTCAGAGGTTTAGTGCTTCTAAATGTGGAGGTTCCCTTCAGTCACCATGGCTGGTAGCCATTGATAGACTTATCCTCCAGGAATCTATCTAATCTCCTTTTCAAGTTATTTATTCCTGCGGCCATCACTACATCTTCTGGCAGCAAATTCCACATTTTAATCACTCTTTGTGTAAAGTAGTATTTCCTTTTGTCCATCCTGAACCTACTGCCCATCATCTTCATTGGATGCCCTTGAGTTCTAGTTCTAGTATTTCTAGTCTTTTGGGAAAGGGAGAAAAAGTTTGTTTTGTCAACTCTCTCCACCCCATGCACAGTTTTATAAACTTCAATCATGCCACCCCCAGTCATCTCTTTTCTAAGCTTTCCTCGTAGTGAATGTGCTCCAACCCCCTAATCATCTCCCAGTTCCTTATTACCTCATTTCTGGCTGAGGATGATATGATATACCCACATCTTCAAGGACACTTGGAGTATATTCGTTTCCTGAATTATGCCAATAAAACTTGCTTATTTAAAAGTGTTGCAGACTTTCAAACCTACTTATTTAAAAGTGTTGCAAACTTTCAAACCTACGGGCTTTGCTAGTACAGACAAGTCCAGCCCAACAGGCATGTGGGTTACAGAAGGTTGGATCCAGCGATGTATGAGTGGAAAGGAAGATGTACTTAGTGTAGTTCCGCTTGCGCAAGCAATAGCATGAGAACAGCAGCAACACACAGCACTTCAGTATAATTTTTAACAAAATAACAATTGCATATGGACCAGGAGGTTGGCATAGCTTACTGAATTTTTGAAACTGTAGAAAACGCTGTGTGTGTACAAAAGATAATGGGGAAAATGCCCTTGCTGTCACTTAGGGCGATTCCGCATTGGCCCACTTTGGAACAGAAATTCCCCTCTTTATTGAATGCTGCTTTCACTTTCTTTGATCATCGGATTTTATGGTACCCTCTACACTGCATGCCACTTTCACTTTCTTTGATCATCAGCTTTTATGGTACCTTTTGCATAGATTTATGGCCGTTCAGGGATGACTTTGCAGTCAGTAAGCATTGCCCCGAGGTATTTGAATGTTGTTGGGCAATTCTGCATCTAGCATTCGCTCCACATTTTCTCAATTGGGAGGAAAAAGTGCAGCTCAAAACCAGATTCAAATACCTCCAGGCAACGCTGTACAGACTGGGAGTCCCCTGGATTGCAAGAAGATCAAATCAGTCAATCCTAAAAGAAATCAACCCTGACTGTTCCCTGGAAGGCCAGATACTGAAGCTCAAATACTTTGGCCACCAAATGAGAAAGGAGCACTCACTGGAGAAGACCCTGATGCTGGGAAAGATTGAAGGTCAAAGAAGACGGGGATGGCAAAGGATGAGATGTTTAGGCAGTGTCATCGATGCAACGAACATGGAGCAAACTAAGGAGGATGACAGAAGACAGGAGGGCCTGGCATGATGTGGTCCACGGGGTCGCGAAGAGTCGGACTCGACTGTGACTGAAAAACAACAACACAGTAAACATAGAAATCATTTCTAAAATAACAATACATAAAAATGTAACAATAAAATTCACATTAAAACAGTAATGCCATAGAGCCCACCATCCAAAGCAACCATTTTCTCCAGGGGAACCAGTCTTAATTGTGTGGAGACCATTGTGATAGCAGGAGAGCTCCAGAAATGGCAACCCCGAAACTGAGCAACGGCACTCCTTGGATGTCCTCATTTACTCTTCCTCTCTGTCAGCCTAACCTTCCACAGAGGATTGCTCTGAGGATAAAAAGGGAAAGGAGAGAACCAGGGATGCTTCCCTGAGCTCCTTGTTGGGTACAAAAGTAATAGATAAAATCAGAACATAAGAAGAGCCCTGCGAGTCCAACTAGTCCAGCATCCTGTCTCACACAATTCCATTGGATGGTGGACAACAGGACATAGAGGCCGAGGCTATTGAGGTTAACTCAAGAGCCAGTTTGGTGTCGTGGTTTGATGTCGGGGTTTGATTCCCCACTCCTCCACTTGCACCTGGCTGGATGACCTTGGGCAAGCCATAGTTCTGATAAGAGCTGTCCTTGAAAAAGAGCCGTTTCTGTCAGAGCTCTCTCAGTACCACCTACCTCACAGGGTGTCTGTTGTGGGGAGGGGAAGGGAAAGGAGTCTGTAAGCCGCTCTGAGACACCTTTGGGTAGTGAAGGGTGGGGTATAAATCCAATCTCTTCTTCTTCTTCTTCTAACTGGTGTGGTTAGTCCAGTCACCATCAGTTAGCAGAGTGCTGAAATAAAGCTGCAAATGCAGGAGCATCACTTTACCAGGTGCACCTACAAAGCTGCAAAGAGTCATGTTGCAAGTTTAGAAGAGAAATCCTTCTCTCTTTATTTGAGAAGTACACTTTGGATAGGAAAGAGCAGGGACATGATAGATTACTAACTTACTAGCTAGAGGAAGCAGATGGCGAGAGGCCCATCTGCCTCATGGTGCCAAGAGAGGACCGCGTGTTTCTCTCTTGGTGCGTGCAGGGAGAGAGTTCATCTTCATCTGAGTGAGAGAGAAGAAGGAAGGGGAAATGGTCCCTGAGAACACAAACTACATTTCAAAGAGGACAGTGACAGAAGAATAAAGACAGGAAGAAAGGTCAGTGTGCCTGTCTAGTTATCTAGCCTCTCTTGCCTCTCAGCTTAGAGGGAGCATTGGTCTGGAGGTCTGAGGTAGGGGCCATCACATCTGGAACTTCCAGCAGAGGCCTTCCCCTGATAAGAAGAGCCCTGCTGGGTCAGACCAGTAGTCCACCTAGTCCAGCATCTTGTCTCAAACAGTGGCCAACCAGTTCTTCTGGACAGCCAACAACAGGGCACAGAGGCTGAGGCCTTCCCCTGATGTCGCCTCCTGACTCTGGGATACGGAGGCTCAGTGCCTCTGAGTGTGGAGGTTCCTCTCAGCCACCATGGCTTGTAGCCACTGATAGACCTATCCTCCATGAATCTATCTAATCCCCTTTTCAAGCTGTTTATTCCTGTGGTCATCACTGGCAGCGAATTCCACATTGTAATCATTCTCTGTGTAAAGTAGTATTTCCTTTTATCAGTCCTGCAATATTTGTCAACTCTCTGATCTGATAAAATAATTGTAAGCATCACTAGAAGTCTTGTGAAGGGATTGCTGTTTTACTGTGAATCCACTAGTCGGTCCCAGAATCGAGAAGATGAATTTTGTTCCTAAAATTCGTAACCGTTGTTGCATCTCCCCCTAGTGGCAACCAGGAAACATTTTGGCAACCAGGAAACATTTCTACTGGTTTTTGTGTGCAGGAAAGCTGTAGTGTCATCCACTCTTCTCATAAATATGTTTAAATACGTTAGGAATGTGTGTCGCATTGTTAAAACCTTTAAAAAAAAACTTATGTGTCAGTCTAGCAATGGCTGCTCAAAATATTTGCATTGCAAATCACGACACTCCCCAATACTCATTTTTTGAATGCCTGCCGTGCCTGTTTCATGGAAGAAATGTATTTTTGTTGACAAATACAGGGAGGTCCCTGGCAGTCAGTAACAAGAAACCTTTCTTTATTTTTTCCAAAACTATCCCTCTGCAGTTACTCCAACACTTGGTTTACAATGGAAATTAGTCATGAAGAGGAGGAGGAGGAGGAGATTGGATTTATACCCCTCCCTTCACTACCCAAGGGAGTCTCAGAGTGGCTCACAATCTCCTTCCTTTCCTCTCCCCACAACAGACATCCTGTGAGGTAGGTGGGGCTGAGAGAGCTCTGACAGAAATAGCTTGCCCAAGGTCATCCAGCAGGTGGAAGTGGAGGAGTGGGGCTGAGAGAGCTCTGACAGAAACTGCTCTTTTTCAAGAACAGCTGTACCGGAACGATGGCTTGTCCAAGGTCATCCAGCAGCTGCAGGTGGAGGAGTGGGGAATCAAACCCGGTTCTCCCAGATTAGAGTCCGCGCATTTAACCACTACACCAAACTGACTCTCCAGTTTGTACCTCAGGCAGCTCAGAACTTGAGGGACAGAGGTTGCTGCCCAAACCCCAACCCACGTTATTCATCCCCAGCCTCTGCATAATTAGAGGTATACTTCAGGGGCTGCGATCAATTGGGCAAGTTGCTGCAATGCCTGCATGATGCAGTTATACTATGCTTTCAAAATATAGTGGGAGCAAGTAAATTCCCACAGCAGTCCTGCAACAACATCCCAAAGGCCTTCATCTTCAGCCCACTGACGGCAATCTCTCTGTCTTTATCCAGATTCAAACGCGGCGAAGTAACAAACCCATTCTCCTTTTAGTTGTCTATCTCTCCCTACCCTAACCTCTGACAGATGTTGCAACCCAAGGGTCAAGGAGATCCAGACACGAGGAACCATGTTTATGCTAATTAGGGCAGCCAAACTCATAGCAGTATTCAGGAGGGGAGCCGTGTTGGCCTGAAATAAGAGAACAACAAAATTTAATCTGGGTATAAACTTTCATGTGCACGCACAGATTGGAGGATGATGAAGTGAGCATGCACACAAAAGCTTATAGCCAGAATTAAACTTTGTTGGTCTTAAAAGTGCCACTGGACTCAAAACTTTGTTCCATATCAGTATCGTTATGTATACCCAGAGCAGTAAGCAAGATTAACAACCTCCAGGTGGAGCCAGGTGTTATCCTGGAATTATAGCTGATCCCCAGACTACAAAGTTCAGTTCCCCTGCAGAAAACAGCAGCTTTGGAGGGTGGGCTCTATGGCATCACGTGCCCACTGAGCTCCCTCCTTTCTTCACCTCCTCCCTCTCCTTTCCAAACTCTGCCCTCCTTAGGCGCCATCCCCAAATCACCAGGACTTTCTCAAGTCAGAGGTGGCAACTATAGTAGTGAGAGCTTACAGGAGTAATGCTTGCCAGAGTTGGTTCCCTTTATAGGAAAGGGCACTGAAGACTTCTGGTGTCTTTGTAGCTTTTGTTTCATTTTCAAAAGGTACAGGTTAAATACATCTTGGAATCTCAAAGGCACTCACAAGATTTAAGAAAATAAGAACATAAGAGAAGCCAATATCGGATCAGGCCAATGGCCCATCTAGTCCAACACTCTGTCACACAGTGGCCAAAAATACCAGGGGCCATCAGGAGGTCCAGCAGTGGGGCCAGGACACTAGAAGCCCTCCCACTGTTGCCCCCTTCCCCCCAAGCACCAAGAATACAGAGCATCACTTGCCCCAGAACGAGAGTTCCTATCTATAACTTGTGGCTAATAGCCACTGGTGGACAGTAGTGAAATTATCTGTACTGATGTTTTTAAAACTGCGCACTATATGACATTTTCGGCAGTAGATTTTTCCTCACCAGGTACAAACCCGAAGTCTTCTCCTCTCTGACCCCGTGTTTTCGGAATCCCCAGTTTTAGCGAGTTCCGAAAATGCAGGGTAAGAAGGTGAAAACCTCAGGTTAGCTCCTGGTGAGGAAAAAATCTTCTGCGGAAAATTTCACATAATGCATCATTTTAATAGCGTCAATGTGGGGGATTTCACGACTGCGGAAATGGTCGAGGTGACAGATCCAATACCCTAATCAGATCTTAGATCAAGATGGGTAGCCATGTTAGTCTGTCTGTAGCAGCAGAAAAGAGCAAGAGTCCAGGAGCACCTTAAAGACCAACAAAACTTGTGGCAGGGGAGGAGCTTTCGTCACTGCTCACTTCTTCTGAAGAAGTGAGGTGACTCATGAAAGCTCAATTCCTGCTACAAATTTTGTTCTTTAAGGTGCAACTGGCAGGGGTCACTTCGTAGAAAAAGAGGTGCAAGAGCTCATTAGCATAACTTATTTGCATATTCCATGCCCCTGACATCATCAGAAATGTGTCAGAAGGCAACACCCACCGCTCAGGCTCCACTGAACTGTTTTGGATTGCTAGCTATTGGGGGGGGGGGTTGGAACGTGCAGTTCTGTCCTCACAGAGGAGGGAGAGCTTGTACCGGAATAAAACTTGGTCTTAAAGGTTCCACTGGACTGTTTTGGACCGGGGAGCTGGGGCGGGGGGGGGGCTCTGCAACTTACCTGGCTGCTTCTTGCTCTGACTGAGGGCTGCTGGGAGCAGGGGGTGGGGCTTGTTGCATGTGCCCACCCCCTGGGCTCTTTATTGTCGGAGCTCCGCTCCTATGCGCTCCTGCAGGAAATGATCCCTGGCTACCGGACTCTTGCTCTTTTCTCCTTCATTGCACTCCACCATCAACCCTCCTCAATCAGGAACCTAGTCTTCTGCCTAGTTAGACAAACCAGTACAGGTTAGAAATGTTTAAGGGGGGCAAGCTGAGCATGAGCAAGAGCACAGCTTCCCAGCTGGTGAACAAGTTAACACTGAGTGTGAAGTACAATATGAAGAAGCTTTCTGGAAACCTTCCATGCTACATTTCTAAATTCAGCATCATTCCTTTGGTTGACACAGTCCCAAGGTCACTGAAACATTGGTTTAACATACCCATGGTATGTTTTACCTCGGTCCAAAGGCCCATAGCTCATTTAGAGCATCAGAAAGAACACAGCAGTTTGATTAATATTCTACACGTCATCGTCATCAAACAACATTTTATAACAACAGAGCCTGTGTCTAGTGCACACAACATATAAAGGTAAACATTTAAAAGTTTAAAATTTAAAAACCGTCCTATGCTTCCTAGGTGTTGATGGATTGAGTTATCAGCTTCCTTATGAATAAAACCTTAGCAGAGAACTCAGCCCCTTTGGTGGAGGTCCCGTTTGAATGGTCCGCAAGGAGGAGAGATGTGTAAAATGTGTCCAATCTGCCTGGGAACGTAAATAGAATAGGGGTGAGGTGTACGGAGCACATGTCCTTGTAGTAACACATGATGTAGTAACACATGATGTAGTAACACATGATGTAGTAACACATGATGTAGTTACCATGTAGTAACACATGATCCTACAGCCATACCACCCTGAACACACCTGATCTCATTTGGTCTTGGAATCTAAGCAGGGTTGGGCCTAGTTAGTACTTGGATGGGATCTCGTATTGTACATGTGTCCAGGTTAAGGATGCTCGCTTGGAGCACCTGTCCCTTATCTCCTTAAGAGGTTAAATGCAATGACAGGTTATGCAGCAGCAATGCCTGTCCCAACCATCATTTTATCCAGCCTCTCTACCTGCTGTGGGAGTGCATTCTAGAGCACGAGTGTCAAACATAAGGCCCAGAGGCCAAAATCGGCCCATCCGGGGCTGTTATGTGGTCTGTGAGAGCAACTGGTGCAAGGGAGGGAACAGGAGGCTACTCGGGGGGTGGGGTGGGCAGAGCCATTCCAATTGTGGCTTCAGCACAGCAGAACAACCTTGTCTGCTGCAATAAAGCAGAACCCCTTCACTTCAGGGACAGCCTCACTGGTAAGTTGGGAGTAGGGTTGCCAAGTCACTTACTTGGCGCACTGGGGGAGAGTCAGTCTCTGTCCACTGCAATGATGTCACCTGGAAGTGACGTCATCACGTTGGGCATGTTGCCAGCCGACGCTCTAGCAATAAGAACATAAGAGACGCCAAGGTTGGATCAGGCCAAAGGCCCATCCAGTCCAACACTCTGTATCACACAGTGGCCAGAAATACCAGGGGCCATCAGGAGGTCCACCAGTGGGGCCAGGACATTAGAAGGCCTCCCACTGTTGACCCCCCCCAAGCACCAAGAAGACAGAGCATCACTTGCCCCAGAGTCCCTTGTGGCTAATAGCCACTGATGGACCTCTGCTCCATATGCTTATTATTATTTTTTTTTATCCTTCAATTTCTATACCACTCATGACCCCTAATGGGTCTCAGAGCGGTTTACAGGCACTACATATATTTATGTAGTTAATATCTAACTAGGGGCACAATCTTTCTGGGGGGGGGGGAAGCCCTAACAGCACCCGTGCGGCATGGTCTTGTCCTCTTCTTACCGGCGGACGTTGTGTTGTTCCATTTCTTGGGGATTTTCTCGGAGATCCAGGCGACTGACGACCAATCTTTGGGCGGGCTCTTGATGACATCATCGGAGTGCGCTGCTTCAGGGCACCACGTACGGCTATAAGTCCTGTCGGCTCCTGCCATGGTGCGTCTCCACATCGCGTCGTCACTCCAGCTCTGGCTCCGCCTCTGCTTGGTCACCGTCTTTTCTCGGAACTCTCAGATGTTCTGTCCGCCATTTCTCTCGCCGCCGCTACTCCGCTCCACTCCGCCTGCCGCCGCTTTTCTCTGCCACCGCCGCTGCCAACCGCATTCCTGGCATAGAGCCAGGCGAAGGGTTCCTCCTCCTCCTCCTTTCCCTGGAGCAATAGCTCAGCAGCCACTTAAAGACTACATAGATGCAATACTTCTGTAATTACTTCTATGGCATACTGCTCCTGTTTCAAGTCTGTCTTCTTCCCTTTTGAAACCGTCTATGCTTGTAGCCACCACCACTTCCTGTGGCAGTGAATTCCATGTGTTAATCACTCTTTGGGTGAAGAAGTACTTCCTTTTATCCATTCTAACCCGACCGCTCAGCAATTTCATGGACTGCCCACGAGTTCTTGTATTGTGAGAAAGGGAGAAAAGTACCTCTTTCTCTACCTGCTCTTTCTCTACCTGCTCTTTGCCCAATCAGTTGGAAACTCTATGGTACCATAGAGTTTTCAGGCTGATTACTAGAGCGTTGGCTGGCGACATTCCAGGCGCAATGACGTCACCTCTGGGTGACATTATTGCACCAGGCACGTTGTCCTGAACCGGGCACTTTAGGGGCGGGCTTTCTCCTGCCAGCCTGATTCGGACCGGTGGGTTGGGGGCCCTTTCAGCGGGCAAACCCCCGCCCCACCAGGGGACTTGGCAGCCCTAGTTGGGAGCCACTGCAGCTGCATTCATACCTCTGCAGCCTGCAGCTCCGGGGATGCTGTCCTGGATGGCTGCGGGGAACAGCATTTGCACGTGGTTGGGTGCAGCCAATCCTCTGTTGGGGGTATGGGAGCATCAGGCCAGTACTGCAGTGCTGGCTCTCCAGTCTGCCCATGTGGGTTTTCTTCTGCACCCCCCTCCCAGCCCATGGGGCCTTGCAGTGAGGACACACCAACTTGGAGCTTACCAGTTGCTCTCCTTTATAAATTTTATACCTCTGGTACCTGGCATTACATCTTATGGCACACAGGGCCCAGCCTGACAAAGTGACATTTATGTCAGATTCAGCCCTCATAACAAAAGAGTTTGACACCTCTGTCCTAGAGTCTTTTGCTATCCTAGAGGAAGAAAAGTAGACATTGCTGGAGGAGCAGGGCACCTGTTCATACAGGATAAGTCAAATGGAGATGTATATACTAGAGCTGCCAAGTGGGGGCGGGTGGCGGGTAAACCCCCACTTTGGAGACCCAATTTCCGCTGCCGCGGAATCGGGCCCTGGGGGGAACTCTGCCCCCTGAAGCGCAGCGTGGCTGCGTCACTGGAGGTGGCGCAACCATGTCGACCACGTTGGGGGCGTGGCCCGGAATGTCTGAGGGAAAACTCTATGGTTTCCCCTCCAACGATCGGGGCCATGCCCTCAACGTGGTCAACGTCGTGCGTCACTTCTAATGATGTGCTGGCGGCGCGCGCGCATCTGGAGACAGCTCCCGGAGCCCAGCGAGGCTCCCCCGCCAGTGAGGTTTTTTTTACTTGTCAACCCTAGTATATACAAATGGATTAATTTGCATGTTGTTTTTTACAGACTGCAGCAACATTTCCAGTACGCAGAATTTGGATTAAACTGGCACAGATTTTTTTTGATTTTTTTTAAAAAAATCTTAAGGTAGACATAACTCTGTTTTACAGCCCGTGGGAAAAAAAAATCAAGGTCTGGATTACTTAACCTGATTTTGATCTCTCTTTTGTGCTTTGTTTTATGCTCTCATCTCCCACCTCGACTTTCATTCTGACAGTATCTCTTTTACCTCCTTCCAGCGCCTTTGAAGTGGCTTCTTGTTTTGTAGAAAGGTAAATTTTCAGCTGAAATGAAAAATGTTTGTAGCTTCGATGGCACGGCATTCACCAAGGGGTCTTTCCATGCATGGTAAACAGGTAATGTGGACTGAACTTTCGACTCAAGTATCTCATTGTTGGTGCCTTGGAAACCCAAAGCGGCCAATAGGTAGGCTGCATGGGTGAGTCAAGGGCTGTCAAGACACTCCCAACCCTAAGAATTAACGTTCTCCAAAACATCCTGTCATTAACAGCCTTGCTAGTAGTTATGGTACTCATACCCTTTCTGCACTCTCCTCTTAATCCATGTTCACCGCAGTGTCCCCCAAGCAATTCTGCACTAAAATCAAATTCCAATAATCTTTATTGGCATAACAATAACTTTTAAAAGAAAAGATAACAGTACAAATCAGCCCATATACCAACAAAGAAACAATCAGAGTACAGCGATTTGTAACATTGTATATAGTGATAATAATAGGGCAAAGGGATAAAAGTTCGGAACAGTAATCTCAAGTATCACAGTAATTAAAACAGTTGCAGTAAGAAGCTTAACTATCCGAAGAGGAATCACAGATGCACCTTATCTCTCTCACTCACTTTCCACCTCCTTTCCTCTTCCTCTTCCCTCTTTTCTCTCCTCTTTTTCTTGGCCCCTAAGTACATTTGCCAGGAACTCTGCCACCTGCTTCTGGGGTTTTATCCATTAGCAAGAATTCAATACCTCTATTGGTCACAGCCTTAGAGAGTTGAAGGAGACGGCTAATCAAGTGTAAACGTAGCTGAGTAAACAGCGGGCAGTTTAGGAGGAGATGCTGAACAGAGTCAGGTTCTTTGCAATCAAATTCAACCTTCTTTTAAATCCAGGTCCCCCCCCCCTTCCGTTCTAAAATCGAGTTCAACCTTCTTTTTACTCTGGGGTCCCCCCCCCCCATTCTGCATTACATTACCTCCATTCAGGGGTCAGCCCAGTTTCAGCCTGCTGTTGCCCCGGGTTATTTGGATGCTGTTTTGCCATGAACTTAAATTGCCTCCACTCGAACACTGAGAAAATCCAGAGTTAGGGTTGCCAGGTCTGGGTTGGAAAATACCTGGAGACTTTGGGGGTGGATCTGGGAGAGTGCTGGGTTTTGGGAGGGGAGGGGCCTCAGCAGGGTACAGTGCCATAGAGAGTCCACCCTTCAAGCAGCCATTTTCTCCAGGGGAGCTGATCTCTATCAGCTGGAGATCAGTTGCAAAAGCAGGAGATCTCCGGGTCCCACCTGGAGGCTGGCAACTATCCAGAGTGGCAGGCCAATGCGGAAAGGACCATATTTTAAACAAAAACATACATATTGAGGCCTTAGACATCCATGGGATAAAAAAACTTTGGAGTCAGCAAGCAGCATTAACAGTGCTTAAGCAGAACAAACGTCATGTGCTTCGTTCCCCCTCAGCTGTTGAACCTCAAGTTGGATACTTCCCTTGCTTTGGAGCTGGCTCAGACCCCATCTGCACTGAGCTTCTAAGTTCCAACAACCCAGCACAATTTTGCTGAACAGCATTGCACAGATGCAGTACAGGCACAGTCTTCTTTGCTGCAGCCACCATGGAACAAGCCTTCAAAAGTCCCCGTTCAGTTGAATTTAGTTCTTCTTCCACCTATAAATCTTTCACCAACAAGGAATTTTAGTCTGGAGGAAATCTCCACAAATATCAAAGACATTTCAGCTTGTGCAAAGTGCTGTCAAGTTGCAGCCGACTTACGGTAACCCCATAGGTTTTTCAAGGCAGGAGATGTTCAGAGGTGGTTTGCCATTGCCTTCCTCTAGATAACAACCCTGGACTTCCTTGGTGGTCTCCCATCCAAATACTAATCAGGGCTGACCCTGCTTAGCTTCCAAGATCTGATGACACTGCGGTATTCTGGGTGACCCAAGTAAGGGCTTGTTTCAGTGGAAGAGGACATCTTGGAGCAGTTACTATCAGCCCTGTTCCAGAAGTCCAGCAGGGCATCAACAGAAAAGCATGTCAAGTTGCGTGGAATTCTGTAGAACCGCCCAGAAAGAGGAGGAGAAGGAGATGGGATTTATACCCCACCCTTCACTTGGAGTCTCAGAGTGGTTTACAATCTCCTTTCCCTCCCCCTCCCCACAACAGACACCCTATGAGGTAGGTGGGGCTGAGAGAGCTCGTGAGAGAACTGCTCATGAGAGAACAGCTCTGAAAGGACTTGTGACTGACCCAAAGTCACACCAGCAACTGCATGTGGAGGAGTGGGGAATCAAACCCATTTCTTACAGATTAGAGTCCACGCTCTGAACCACTACACCAAACTGGCTCTCCCACCTGTGGACACTGGTGGAAGCCATGATGACCATTACGCTTAGCAGGCTATAATTTGTCCGTGATAAAGAACTCAACAGAAACTTGCTCAGTTGTAGATTCCCCCTCTTCAAATCCACATCAAGAATTGTGGTCATCACTGGCTGATCATGTTGGCCCAGATACACACCTGGTTGTCATAGCAGCCAGGAAGTCCTGAGCTGCACTATTTATTTTTAAAACATTTATATCCTGTTTTTCTGTATAGCTGAAAGCAGCTAACTAACCTACGTTGGAAAACAGGTTCAATAAAATATAACAAATGCACTTATTTGTTTATTAACTCAAGATGGGTAGTCGTGTTAGTTTGTCTGTAGCAGTAGAAAAGAGCAAGAGTCCAGTAGCACCTTAAAGAGTAACAAATATGCTAGGCTGATCCTGCACTGAGCAGGAGGTTGGACTAGATGGCCTGTATGGCCCCTTCCAACTCTGTGATTCTATTATTCTATGTGGCAGGGGATGCGCTTTTGTGAGTCACTGCTCACTTCTTCAGATACAGCTGAAGACTACCTTTATTACCAGAAGCCCAAATGGTACATCAATGAAATCAGTTTACTTCCCACAATTAGAAAAGACGCCTGCTCACATTTATCCCCTATTTTGACACATTTATTACCTTGCAGTCCTTTCTCCTTCTTAATTAAATCAAAACAACTGTTGCCCTTATAACCTTAGCTCATTATTTAGTTTCACTTTGAATATTTTAAAGCATCTGCATCATGTTACACGTTAATCTGCTGTCCAGCCTGTATCTATAAGTTTGAAATCTAGCTTCCTTTCCAATGTATTTGACAAAGTGTGCATGAACACGAAAGCTCATACCTTAAAGGTGCCACTGGACTCTAAATTTGTTCTACTGCTTCAGACCAACACAGCTGACCATCTGACATTATTGCTGTTAGCATGTCAGATTGGGAT
Source organism: Gekko japonicus (assembly GCF_001447785.1). Lineage (NCBI taxonomy): Eukaryota > Metazoa > Chordata > Lepidosauria > Squamata > Gekkonidae > Gekko > Gekko japonicus. The sequence goes on along the minus strand of NW_015163835.1, from coordinate 10,501 downwards.
CTAGAAGACCCAGGTTCAAGTCCCTGCTCCACCATGAGCCTCGCTGGGTAAGTTGGGGTCAATTACTCTCTCTCTCTCTCTCTCTAACCTACCTCACAGGATTGTTGTGAGTATAAGATGGAGGAGGGAAGACAGACACTGCCCTGAGGGTTTTGGATTAAGGGCAGGATAAATATCTACTAAATGAATGGGTTAAAATAAACAAAAAAATATACAACCACAACCACCCAATCGCTGCCACTCCTTCAGGGCTCACCCTGCCAATGCCAGATAAGAGGATGCTCTTTCCTAATTATTCTAACACGGCTGCTGTTCTGCACCTCACCAGGACACCTGGGAGCCAGCTCTGGAAGCCCATGCACACTAGACGGTGGGAAGAAACAGATAACACTTGCAGGAACACAACTGGTGCATGAGTACATATAAGGAGAGGAAGTCTCTACAGTCTACCTGTTTTACCCTGGTGGGGAATATATCCAGGTGACCTGTTTTACCTGTGGGGAATTTATCCATGTGACCAAGGTCCCAAGTTATTAGACCTCACTGAGGAGACCTCCTCCTTCCAAGACACGTTCCTCTACCCAAAAAGTATCAAAAGCCTTTCACCATAGCCACCAGCAGGTCTCTAGGTTTTAGTCCTTAGCCAACTCAACATGTCTCTTAAAGCCATTTTAAAGCTCTTTCTTAAAAGAGTTCCAAACAAAAGTTTAGGGCTTCTCATCCCACTATACTTCGAGCCCAAAGCCAGTTCTTAGGAGCCTTAGGTAATGAAACATAAAAAAAGAGGTTCATAACCCCACCACCACCTTGTTTTCTGGTTAGCGTGTGTCAAGTTAGGCGTATATAGATGTGCAGACCACAAAACCGCTCAGAGTGAACAATACTTTTCCCCCCAGCTTTTACTAAATGTAACTGGCTACAGAAACCAAAATCATGAACAACAAAAGCATTCTAAGCAAGGAAGAAAATCAGAATAAAGGCATCCTTCTCATCCAAAATCTGAATTTACTCTAAGCTGATTCAAGGAGGCAATTATAGTTCAAGGAGGCTATTAAAGTTACCATAATTTAGGGTCAAAACAGACAAAGGGGGGTATTACCTTTCCTTTCCCTGTGAATTAACAGCCTACAAGTAGGGTTGCCAGGTCTGGGTTGGAAAATACCTGGAGACTTTGGGGGTGGATCTGGGAGAGGGCGGGGTTTGGGGAGGGGAAGGGCCTCAGCATGGTGCCATGCCATAGAGAGTCCACCCTTCAAAGCAGCCATTTTCTCCAGGGGAGCTGATCTCTGTCGGCTGGAGATCAGTTGTAAAAGTGGGAGATCCCAGGCCCCACCTGGAGGCTACAAACACACAGGGAACACAGCAAAGTTAGACAACCATAAAGAAACACCGTGATAGAACAAAACACACTTCTACTAATATGTACTTGTATCTTCATATATTGACTTACTTGCAATACAGACTCTAGTATATCTTATACACCTACAAAAACCTAAAGTACATTGTATCTACTAAAAGAAAAGTCCACAGCTACAAAGACCTATTCCAACGTTGTAGACTATCTTGCGCCTGATAAAGGACTGATGAAAGTTGCAACAGTCATAAATGATGAAAGATAATTTAGATAGATGCATCTTTCATCATTTATGACCAATGCTCCCTCTAAGCTGTGGAGTCTTGTGAGCAAAAATTCTACTTTGTGAGCTACTGGCATTAAAGCTGTGAGCCAGCCATTTGGCTACTGCATAAATTAGTTTGCTCTGGAGCCATCCTTCCTGAGCAAAGACAAAAATGTGTGAGCCGGAGGCTAAAAAACTGTGAGCCAGCTCACACTAACTCAGCTTAGAGGGAACACTGTTTATGACTGTTGCAACTTTCATCAGTCCTTTATCAGGAGCAAGATAGAGTACAGCGTTGGAATAGGTCTTTGTAGCTGTGGACTTTTCTATTAGTAGATACAATGTACTTTAGGTTTTTGTATGTGTATAAGATATCCTAGCAG
>NW_015163835.1:0-8440 GCF_001447785.1 Gekko japonicus | reverse complement strand
GAGTCTTTATTGCAAGTAAATCAATATATGAAGATACAAGTGAAAGGGGAAGGGTGTAGGCAGGAATGTTCAGAATTTCTCCTGGGAAGCCTGGAAAGTATCTAGATAAGATATAGACATTCTTCGAATGCTTCACGCTAACTGCAGACAGCTTACACTGCTAAAATTGACTTGAGCTGGCTGAACAGAAATGAAGATACAGAATGTTTTTATACGGAAATGTGTACAAGAGTGGCTACAAATTACCAATCTCCCATATGGCCACACGTGGCCTCCATGGGAGATGACGGATATGGCCATTATTTATGATATGAGACAATTCTGGCTTAGGTTGGAACCCCGCTCAGAGGTTCCAGAAAACTTATTCTGTGTTGACATTTGGACCGATTTCAGCAAAGGGCCTGCTACATGCATGGCCCCTAGCCGGGTAACATCAGAAAAGGAAAAGGAAAAACAGTAGGCTGTGCCTTCAGCACCATGGGACCCGAATGACTTCCCACCCCCATATATTCCCGCTCCCTCCCCGGGTAGGTCCGAGGAGGAGGAGAAAGGGGGAGAGGAAAGACCAGGGCAAAGTTGGGAAGGAATAGTGGAGGAGGAAGAGGGAGCTCCATCAATGCTTTACCCCACAGCTGAACTCCGAGATTTGGTAGAGAGGGAGCGACAGTGGGGAAAAGAGGGGGTATTAGAGGGGAAAGGGGTCACTAGACTGGAAGGCTCAACAAAAGCGGGAAAGACAGGGAAACCTACAGGGGTGGAAGCCGTTGTAATGGAACAACCCTCCCCATCAAAGCACCCCACAGGGGAGGTAACAGTGGATGCTTCCCGCTTAGCGCCCCTTCGACAGGTGGCTATGGGGACGGGGACAGGATATGTAGACATCCCCCTCTCCAGCACAGAGCTACGGGCCATGAAAATACAATTGCCAGTTTTAACGGAGAATCCAGTTCTCTTCAAAACCAAATTAGATGGTCTATTGGGACCCTCGGTATACACCCCGCAGGAACTACTACATATTCTAAAGCAGGTGGCCGGGAATGAAGAGACTCGACAGGCATTGGAGACGGCTAGGAAGGAATGGTTGAAAGGTTCGGGGGATAGAACAGAGGATGAGGCTAAAGTTAACCTTCCAGACAGTAACCCCAAAAGCTTAGATATTCAAAAGCCCGAAGATAGATTACTCTGTAGCACCTTCCGGGAGCTTTTACTAAAAGGCTTGGTCCAAATGGTACCCAAGGTCTTCAACCCACAGAAAGCCTTTGGACACCCCCAAAAGAAGGAAGAAACTCCTATGGAGTTTGCTAATAGATTAAAGGAGGGGATGAGCGCATTTACAGGAATTGATCCAGAGTCAGGTGAAGGACTTATTCTGCACTTTGCAGAAGCAGGTCACAAATTTGATGAATTTAGGTGTGTGGTAATAGAAGTAGTGTGTGGTAATAGACTTCTATTACCTAAACCTAAACCATATAGCAACACAGATATCCACAAATTATTACTCCAAAGGGAAACTTATTGGATGTTCAAATTCAACACGATTCAACCAGCAGGACTCAATACAGCTCTGGATTTCTCTTGCTTTTTATAAATGTGTGTTAAATGCATATCTTTGGAACTTCCTCTGTACAAATGCTATGTGTATACTCCTTGTTGTACTCTTGCCACCTTTCTTTATATGCCTTGGTTTGTTGAGTAAGACAAAATATGCCATAGACATATGCACTGATAAGTTGGCTATCCTCACATGTGATCAACTTTTTTGCACTTTGCACCTATTTAATGAGATAGATGTTTGCAACCATTAAGACTTGTTGTCCGAATTTAGAATTTGCTAGCCCTTGTGCTGTTAAAACTTGTTAGCCTATGTGCTTTACGGATGTTGGTAAGTTTTTCTCATCTCTTATAATGGAAGTATAAGCAACAGTGCTTACATTAATGCAATTGGATCTTATTCTTGAACAAATGCTTTGTATATTACAGGATAGGATTAATATCACAGCTAAACACAATAAGACAACCAGAGAACTGTATGTAACAACAAGAATATTTTTATTTATTTGGTCATAGCCGTGATGTATGTATTTAAGCTTATTATATTCCATCTGTTTTCTGATAGGAATTTGGTTGAAAAAGAGTTGTCTCTAAACGAACAACCACTCGAGATGTTCGTATCGCTCACCTTCCGTATTTGACGTCCTGTGTTCTGAAAACATAGAAATTATAAACATCATCAAGCGTCAATTCTGTACTAGTTATTATTGTCTATTCATTGTGATTTGTGAACTTTACAGCAATTTCTCAACCCTACCTACAAGCCATATGTTGGAATATTTTATGAGTAATCTGCAGCTGCAGAGATGACTGTGGCTAAATCATATGTACACTTTTTCATCTTTAGTTTCTGTTGTTCAGAAGTGTTCTGTAGACAGTCCGTCCAGGGAGTAATAGATTGGTTGAGAAGTGAATTACAATGGAGGCGGCTAAAAAGGATATGGGCAATTGAGTCAACTTGATCCATACAATAAGTACAAAAGCGTTTCTCGGGGGTGGGGATTCTATTAAAACAGCTATTTGTCTTAGCGGAAGGTAAAGCATGGCATCTAAGTAACATGAAAGAATGGCGATGTTTTAGAGTTGATAAATAAAAGAAATATTTAGATAATCCAAACGTTTTCTGATAAGATCAACGGAAGTAGATAGGGGAGCCTTACATGACTGATCTCCCCAGGGTCTTTTAAAGCTCTGTTTCAGCCGGGCGTGGCCCTGATTCCAATTGGGGCCCCAAGGGAAGAGGGGGCTGACATTTTCACCCCTCCCCTTATTTTGCAAACTGCAGACAGGTTCCTTCTACTGTTATATAATATTTAATTATTCAGGAGGGCTTTTCTGCACAGGCAGTGGTGTAGCACTGTTGCAAAAGACTTCAACAAAGTTTCTTGGATTGGGGGCTGTGGTCTGTACAGCTGTGTATCATTTGCTGTGGGTTTGCATCCTCTGGGCAGCGAATCCCACATTTTAATCACTCTTCTGTGTCGAGTAGTCTTTCCTTTTGTCTGTCCTGAGCCTACTGCCCATCAGCTTCACTGGATGGCCTTGCGTTCCAGTTTTTTTGGGAGAGGGAGCAAAAGTTTTCTGTGACCACTCTGTCCACCCCACACATAATTTTATGAACCTCTATCATGTCTCCCTCCCATAGTCATCTCTTTTCTCAACTGAAAAGTCTCAGACTCTATGGCATCATACCCCATTGGAGTCACTCTCCTCCCCAAACCCCACTGTCCTCGGGCTTCATAGCCCCCCCCAAATCTCCAGGTATTTCCCAGCCCGGAGGTGGCAATCCTAGCCCTTGAGTCCCAGTGAGAAAGGCAGGCTAGAAAGAATGTAAATTATAAATAAACAAATCCCTTTAAAGGACAAAGACGGGGAAAGACTGTTTTCCTGTAAAGCCCTTAACAAGAGCCCTTTGGCGCAGTGGTTCTCAGACTTTAGCCACCCACACCCATTCTGTTTGAAAAATATTGTTGCTTCTACCCTCCCAGACTTCCCATGCTTCCTCCCTGACACACACCACATGCTTCCCAGCCCCTTCTCAAAGCTCGTGCAGTAACCACATATACCCCACAAAGACTTCCTTTCTTCAGTGGTTTGGCATGTCCTTTATCAGCCTACACCTTAGAGCAAATTGAAGTAAAATGTTTGCATGGCCTCATCATGGCCTACAAGGCCAGGTCTCCAAGGGGAGCGGATTCTCTGACTTTAGCAATCCTGTTTTGATTTTCACACCTCTCTCTCCCAAGCCCTCCCTTTCTTTCTCACTTTCACGTACAGGACTGCCCCTTTTCAAAGTGCACATGCACAGCAACCTGTGTGTGCCTAGCAAAAGGCCGTTTTATGAGACAACATCAGGGGAAGGGCCTTGGCCTCGATGCGCTCTACGTTGGGCAACTGGTTGGCCGAGGGATGAAACAGGATGCTGGACTAGGCGGACCAGTGCTCTGATCCAGCAGGGTTCTTCTTATGTTATGGTCTTCTTCTTTGTTAGGGTCTCTGTCTTCTTACATCCTGCAAACGATGCAGAGAGAACCATATCAGCAGCACTTAAAAGTAAGGTCCAGGTGGGCAGCCGAGTTGGTCTGAAGCAGTGGGACAAATTTAGAGTCCACTGGGACCTTTGAGACCAACAAAGTTTTATTCAAGGTGTGAGCTTTTGTGTGCACACGGACTTCCTCAGATACATGTGTGTGTGTGTGCACACAAAAGCTCACACATAAGAACATAAGAGAAGCCAATGTTGGATCAGGCCAATGGCCCATCAAGTCCAACACTCTGTGTCACACAGTGGCTAAAAATACCAGGTGCCATCAGGAGGTCCAGCAGTGGGGCCAGGAAACTAGAAGCCCTCCCACTGTCCCCCCCCCAAGCACCAAGAATACAGAGCATCCCTTGCCCCAGACTGAGAGTCCCTATCTATACCTTGTGGCTAATAGCCACTGATGGACCTCTGCTCCATATGCTTATCCAATTCCCTCTTGAAGCTGTCCATGCTTGCAGCCGCCACCACCTCCTGTGGCAGTGAATTCCATGTGTTAATCACTCTTTGGGTGAAGAAGTACTTCCTTTTATCCGTTCTAACTTGACTGCTCAGCAATTTCATTGAGTGCCCACGAGTTCTTGTATTGTGAGAAAGGGAGAAAAGTACCACTTTCTCTACCTGCTCTGTCCCATGCATAATCTTATAAACCTCAATCATGGCCTTGGATAAAGCTTTGTTGTTCTTAAAGGTGCCACTGGATTCAAACTTCGTTCCACTTAAAAGTACGTTTAAGAAAAACATATTTATGGTTTAGAGTTGCTGACTCTGAATTGGGAAATTCCTGGAGGTTTAGGGGTGGAGCCTTGGGGAGGGCGGGGTTTGGGGATGGTAAGGGATATCAGCAGGGTATATTGCTATACAGTCTACCCTTCAAAGTTCTTCCAAGGGAACTGATTAATGTCAGTTGCATATGGAACCTGCTGTATTCTGGTGGTGTGCAGGTCCCAGGTTCATGTTTTAAAAGCAGACTGACACTGTTTGCCCAAAGCCAGAGCACTCTCCCAGAGCCTCTTTCTAGCTCCCGTTGTATTTATTTCCACAACGGGCCTTATTTCTAGTCAGTTATAATTCCAGGAGATCTCCAGCCCCCACCTGGAGGCTGGCAACTTTACATGGTCTACAAAGTGAGGTCTGGGATGATAACTAATTCAATGGGCCCACAACTCAAAAGGCCCTGAATCAAGTTCTCGTCAGTCTCACCCCTTGATCAATAAGGGCTTTGCACTGGGGACAGAAAGAAACTCTTGTTGGGTAAAAACTGCTAGACAGAGGCCAACGGAATAAGGGTGGGGAGTCAGGTTGCCAACCTCCAGGAGGTGTCTGGCGATCTCCCACTATTACAAATGATCTCCAGGCTATAGATATCAGTTCCCCTGGAGAAAATGGCTGCTTTGGAGGGTGGACTCTCTGTGGCATTACACTCTGTTGAGGTCCCTCCCCTCCCCAAACCCCACCCTCCCCAGGCTCCGCCCCCCAAATCTCCAGGTATTTCCCAACCCTGAGCTGGCAACCTTAGTGAGAAGGGAACTGGGAAAGTGACTCATAGAAACAGAATGAGACCAACGTTACACAAAACCTGAACTTCCGGTATTCAAGCAAAACGTGCCAATGGCTACTATTTTCTGTGCAGTGGTGAAAGTAGCAGGTGTGATGGAGAGGCAGAGAATTTGGTTGGTTTTGCTCTCTTTGCTGAAACACTTTGCACTGGAAAAAAAGAGTGGAACACCCTGACCCGGATAGCCTGGGCTACCCTGATCTCGTCAGATCTCGGAAGTGAAGCACGGCTGGCCCTGGCCAGTATTTGGACGGGAGACCTCCAAAGAATACCAGGGCTGGGAGGCAGAAGCAGGCTACCAAGCCACCACTCTGAACATCCTCCGTGCTCCAGGAGAAGTTGGCGCAGGTCGCCATGACTTCTAGGCACAGGCACACGTGCACACACATACATACATGCAAAAATATCAGAAAAAGAAAATAAGAGTAGAAGAACCAGTTCATTTCTGTACTTGACGTAACCATGATGGCTGTATTAGGACTATACCTCTTTGGTCCCACTCATCAAATAGTTCTGAGAACCAAACTATTCCACAATCAATCAGCAAATTTTCTGATAAGTGCTTGGTGGAAGCTAGGTGACCATGGGTAGCAGCGACCTTCAGAAGAAGAAGCAGGGGTCATTTCCTGCAGGAGCAGCCCATCAATTGTGGTGGCCTACAAGTCACTTCCACTAGTTATGTTGATCCAGCATTGAGTAGAATCTAGAGAACAACTAGTAGAGCAAAGCCTGCAGGATGGATTTTCCCCTTTCCTTGACTCTTAGGAAATTCTCTAGGGCTTATTGACCTTCAAGGAGTGGGGGGGGGGAGAGATGGGGATAATAATGAATTACTGAGAAAGAAAAATGCATGTAGATAAGAGTGCCCATACAGTGTACAAAATTCATATGATGTTGTGTCCGCTGACCGCCACCGGAGGTCAGCGCACACTCCTGAGCTTCAGTCCGGCACAACAATGGGACTAGGATTCTAGTCCCTCCACTGGGGGGAACCAATGGGACCTTGGCGGGAGATTCAAACCCACCAATGGGACCAGGGGAAGCCCCTGGACTGTGTATATAGTTGGCCTGCCGGCCGTTAGTCTTTAGTCTTGTTGTGTACCAGTAAAGCCATGCTGATCACTACATCAGCCTCCATGCTTTCTTTACGCGTCTAACCAACTACACTTCTCCCTCCTTCTTTCCTTCTTTTTTCCCTCCCTCCTTCCTTCCTTCCTGCATAGATCTGTGCGTTCCCCCCTGTTAAGTCGTGCGCTTAACAAAGAGTCGGAGAGTGATTTCAGCAAGAATGCGGTTTATTCTTCAGCTCAGTTACTTCTCCGTTACGGTACACAATCGCCAGCCAGAACCCATCAAAGTATTTACACTGGCTTGTCGATATTTAAACACTCCCGGCTAATGTAGCCACACCCCCTGTACAGATAACAACCTATGAGGTTGAAGATACAATACCCAATCACAAGCGGTCCCGCTTTGCATCGTGATTGGTAGACACTCTCTGGGCTAGGACTCCTATTGGTTACATTAGGATCCTAGCCCAGGCTGAAGCTTAACATTAAGTTCCAATGAGGCGATTCGCATGTCAGTATTTACATTCAAGTCAATACACACACACACCCCCAGATAGCAATCCAAAACAGTCCAGTGGCACCTTTAAGGCCAAGTTTTATTCAGGTACAAGCTCTCCCTCCTCTGCTAGGGCAGATCTGCACATCCCCCCCCCATAGCTAGCAATCCAAAACAGTCCAGTGGAGCCTGAGTGGTGGGTGTTGCCTTCTGACACAGCTCTGGTGATGTCAGGGGGTGTGGCATAAGCGAATGGGTTATGCTAATGGGTTATGCTAATGGGTTATGCTAATGAGCTCCTGCACCTCTTTTTCTACGAAATGACCCCTGGGGGGAAGCCAGTGCCTTCCCCTTCCAATGAGGCAGAGTCCCTGCTTCCTAGAGAAAACAGATTGGGCCCTGTTTTCATGTGAGCTGTGTGGAGTGAGAAAGGCTTGCTCTCTGCCCTGGCAAAGGATGTGGACCACCACAGAAATACTCCTTGAAACAGAGAAGGAGCAAGGAGCCACGTGGGGAAGCAAGATGGGGAGGTTAACCCTTTTACCACTTCATGGTTTAGCCACCTGCAACCACCACCACACACTTATCAGCAGCCCTCTCAAGCAGTAAACATAAATGAGACCTTGTTGGGCCGCACAAAAAAGGAAGGGAAGGGGAAAAGAAAAGGGGGGAAAAGTTGAAAAACTCAACCCAAAAAAGCTGCTATGGATCCACAAGGGTTAAGCTGACACTAAATATGATACAAGTACAAAATTTATTCAGGTGTACACATTTTTAAAAAACTTAGACCCATTAAAAAATATTCACATTCAGACATTAAAAAACTTCTCAACACTCATACATAGATGGGTTAGTGCTGTGCAACTGAACCAAATGTGTTTCGCCCCCTAGGGGCCTTCCTCGGTGGTCACAATCCAAAATACAAACTTGACATACATTCAAAAAAAATCTTTTACATAAGATGTTAAATACATATGCAGTATAAGGCCAGATATTATATGTTTACTGTTGTTGTATAAGATAGGCCTCAGGTAAAGCCAATTATAGTCCACCAATAATTCTGGTAGCATAAACTTGCGTGAGTTGAATGTATGTCACTCCATCCTGTACAAATAAGGAGGAGATCATGGAAGCTCCACTTAACTCCGTGCAGACCAGACCCAGATGCCTGCTGCTGCTTACCATCTGTTGGAAGAGTGGTAAAGTAAAATATGGCTGTTTCAAAG
>NW_015163834.1:21053-24175 GCF_001447785.1 Gekko japonicus | reverse complement strand
ACTAACTCAGCTCAGAGGGAACACTGAGTTTGCAGCCACCTGACTGGGTTAAACCTAAGAATAATGATCTAGTTCAATATTCTGCTTCCAAGAACGAGGCCTCCGGCAGCTCATGAGGCAAACTTAGAAGGGGTGACCCTTCCCTGCATACACACACCCTGCTTGTCTCCAAAAGTCGGTACTCAAAGTTTTACCACCTCTGAATAGGGATGTTCAGGGGTCATTTCGTAGAAAAAGAGGTGCAGGAGCTCATTATAAAGTTGTGGGCGAGCGATTTGGCTGCTGCATCAGTTCGTTTGGCTCTGGAGCCCTCCTTCCCGAGCCAAGACAAAAACGCGTGCGCCGGAGGCTAAAAAAACCTGTGAGCTGGCTCACACTAACTCAGCTTAGAGGGAACACTGAGTTTGCAGCCACCTGGCTGGGTTAAACCTAAGAATAATGATCGAGTTCGAGATTCTGCTTCCAAGAAAGAGGCCTCCGGCAGCTCATGAGGCGAACGTAGAAGGGGTGAGCCTTCCCTGCACTCATACACCCTGCTTGTCTCCAAAAGTTGGTACTCAAAAGTTTTACCACCTCTGAATAGGGATGATCAGGGGTCATTTTGTAGAAAAAGAGGTGCAGGAGCTCATTAGCATGACTTATTTGCATATGCCACACCCCCTGACATCACTGGAAGTGTGTCAGAAGGCAACACCCACCGTTTAGGCTCCACTGGACTGCTTTGGATTGCTAGCTATGGGGGGGGGAATGTGCAGATCTGTCCTCCCAGAGGAGGGAGAGCTTGTGCCTGAATAAAACTTGGTCTTAAAGGTGCCACTGGACTGTTTTGGACCAGGGGGCCGGGGGAGGGGCTCTGCAACGTACCTGGCTGCTTCTTGCTCTGACTGAGGGCTGCTGGGAGCAGGGGGGGGGCTTGTTGCATGTGCCCGCCCCCCTGGGCTCTTTACTGCTGGTGCTCCGCTCCTGTGCGCTCCTGCAGGAAACGACCCCTGGGGATGTTCCATTTTTAGCTGTCACAGTGAATACCAAGAGGCCTAACTGCCCCTCATGTGTCTGAGCAGCATCTTATAGCTTCAGAATGAAAAGAGCTAGGCTGGGGGTCGATCGGGATCAACCCCCTGGTGGAGACGGAGGTACTCAGCCGCCAGGCCCCACTGCCCCGCTGCCAATCAACTGGCCACGGGGGGCAGGGCGGAATGAACCAGGGAAAAAAGTAGAACCCAGTTGACGTTGCAGCGAGGCCACTTTCGACCGGTGTTCCCTCTAAGCTGAGTTAGTGTGAGCTAGAGGGAAGCGAAGAGGGAACGCTGCTGGTGACTGAGCTTCCACACATCATCTTTTCTGCGCACTTTCTCCTGACTTTTCCCTTCCCACGCGTGTTCCACAGTGACTCCACACCGGCTCTCGGTTCATCACAGATGTTGTGGAGACTCACGGCCCGCTCTTTTTGTTCTTGGCTTCTCTGGAGTAGGGGTGTCCCCACCACCATCTTTTGAGGCCTGTGGGAAACTCTGGAATTCTGACACAACCACAAAATGGCTGCTGCAGGAGTTCGAACCGGCTGCAAAATGGCCGCCCAGCTCACCTGCAGTCACGCGGTAAAGATCCTCAGGGAATGGAGGCAGGTGCTGCCGAAGCAACATTTTTAAAAACCTGCACCGCCCGTCAAACAATCTCCAGCGGCCAATCAGAAGCCTTGCTGGGCAAAAGCCCAAGCTGGCGACACCCACTTCCTGAAAACGGGCACCAGGAAAGGTACGGGACCCATGGTGCCCACGGGAACCCTGTTGGGGACCCTGATATAGAACTTCAGGGTTTTTCTGGCGACTCAGAGAGCGGGAATCGAATCTCAAAGAAGGAGGAGGAGGAGATTGGATTTATACCCTGCCCTTCACTTGGAGTCTCAGAGCAGCCTACAAACTCCTCTCCCTTCCCCTCCCCACAAGAGACACTCTGTGAGGTAGGCGGGGCTGAGAGAGCTCTTTCGAGGACTGCTCTTTCGAGAACAGCTCTGAGAGAACTCGTGACTGACCCAAAGTCACACCAGCGGCCGCATGTGGAGGAGTGGGGAATCAAACCCGGTTCTCCCAGATTAGAGTCCGCGCACTTAGCCACTACAGCAAAGGGCAATTCTAATGGCTCAAAAACTAATAAAGTTTTAAACAAGACCCTTGTAAAAGAGGGGGACGGGCAGGAATGAGCAGGGACGGCGTCCGAAAAGCAGGAGCGATTGCGGCGCGGGGGGGCTACGAAATGGCCTCCCTATAAACAGCCCTGCCCCATTCCGCCTCAGAGGAGGCCTATTTTGGGAGCGCGTTTCTCTATCCATAATCCGCAGTCAGGAAAGAGTTAGCAGGTGGGGGGGAGGCGGGGAGGCCGCTCCGGCCTGACAGCCGGAGACAACTGGAAGCTGCCCTTTCAGAGGCAAAGGAGCCCCGGCAGGAACAAGGAAGGCCCGAGCGAGCGATGGCCCAGCAAGAAGACCTGCCCGTGGGGAAGGCCGGGTCCCGTGACCCCCTCACCAAAGAGATCGATTTGGTGGAGAGAGACCCCAAGCAAATCAACCAAGAGGTGGTCAAGGTGAGAACCTCTCCAGGGGACAAGAGTGGTGGTGGGTTGTTGTTGTTTTTTTGCCAGATCCAGGTTGGAAGACTCCTGGAGATTTGGGGATGGAGTCTGGGGAGGACGGGGACCTCGGCAGGGCACCATCCCATAGAGTCGACCCCCACCCCAAGCGCCCGTTTTCTGCAGGGGAACTGGTTTCTGTAGTCTGGAGATGAACTGGAATTCCAGGGGGTCCCCGGTTCCCACCGTGAGGCTGGCATCCCTGAACCCCAGTGGGTACGGTTGCCAGGTCTGGGTTGGAAAATACTTGGAGACTTTGGGGGTGGAGCTGGGAGAGGGCGGGGTTTGGGGAGGGGAGGGGCCTCGGCAGGGTACAAGGCCACGGAGCCCACCCTCCCAAGCAGCCATTTCCTCCAGGGGGACTGATTTCCGGAGTCTGGAGAGGAGCTGGAATTCCGGGGGATCCCCAGGCCCCACCTGGAGGCTGGCATCCCTGGACCTCCGTGGGGCACAAGGCCAAAGAGCCCCCCCTCCAAAGCAGCCATTTCCTCCAGGGG
>NW_015163834.1:20099-20273 GCF_001447785.1 Gekko japonicus | reverse complement strand
CCTTCCCCTCTCCACAACAGACACCCTGTGAGGCGGGTGGGGCTGAGAGGGGTCTGACAGAAACCGCTCTGTTTCAAGGACAGCTCTGAGAGAACTATAGCTTGCCCAAGGTCACCCAGCAGCTGCAAGTGGAGGAGTGGGGAATCAAACCCGGTTCTCCCAGATGAGAGCCCG
>NW_015163834.1:19569-20069 GCF_001447785.1 Gekko japonicus | reverse complement strand
GTGCTCTTAACCACCACACCAAACTGGCTCCCCAGGGGAAGGACCAGGCCCGTAGCCAGGATTTTCTGGCTTGTGGGGCAATTTCTTTTTCCGGGTGCGGTTGCCAGAGATGCATTTTTCGCAGTACTCCCTAACGAGTCATCATTTGGAACCACTTGTTTGCTTCCTCTGTTTGTGTGCCACACTGGAGCCTGCCTTTAAACAAGTGTTTAAAAATGATGTTAAAAATACAATTTCTGGATCAATTTCGCTGGGGCTGTGCCTTTAAGAGAGCCCCACCATAACTACGGGCCTGGGAATGGCAGGATAAAAATGTACTAGATAGATCAGGTCGCTAACTCCTGGAGGGGGAAAGTCAATTTAACAGAGGTTCAAAATAGAGCTGCCCAGCCGGGGTCATTTCGTAGAAAAAGAAGTGCTGGAGCTCATTAGCATAACTTATTAGCATAACTTATTTGCATATGCCACCCCCCCTTACATCACCGGAAGTGTGTCACAAG